>NC_046984.1:2617967-2966300 GCF_009769545.1 Cyclopterus lumpus | reverse complement strand
GCCTCACTGGGAATCCACACCTAATGAGAGACGTAAGTGCTATTGAAGCGTCCATTCACTCAATCCACACCGACTCTGCAGCTGTCCGATTGATTTTTAAAAACATGCCACATACAAAGGTCACATGCAAACAACAACGGCACATATCAAGCATTCAATCAAAGATCGAAGGCGAGCTATTCTACATCCATTCGATTTCAAAATCGTGGCCGACATAAAAATCCTCCACTACATCTCTCTCCACAGGACAGTGTGTTGACAGCGCAGCATCACTCAACCTGTCATCCTGCTGTACGGGAGCATCACAGTTAATAATAGGGTTGTCACTGCTACCGCTGCACGACCCCAACCGCCAACACCATCACCATTACTATTACCCAAAGCACACACACACACACACACACACATACACAGCTCCACAATGCTTCAAGGTTATGCAGCTCCCTCTGCAACCATGGTAAAAAAACAAAATCACTAGGAGGGATTGGAGGAATCGGCAACCCGTTCTCATACCCAACTGGTCAGGGACTATTGGTCAGGGCCCATCGGCGTCTATTAGGCAACCACACTACTTGCTTAGTTTAGTAATAGATCGTGGTTTGAGTAAAAAGCGTGTGTTACGTGGGCTACGTGAATTGATGTGACACATATTAAGTAGCTAACATAACGTACTTACATAACTTTGGTTTTACACGGGACACAAACAGCAGTCTCCTGGGTGAAAGTCCTGTGTTTCTTTTGTTAAAAATAGGTATTCATCACATAGGCTAGTTTGCTATGTGACACATCAAAATGTGTAGCCTTCTTAAGAACTTTATGTAACATACTTAAGATAAGTAGAATGAGTCACCGTTGACTTTTGGTTTCACATGGGACACAAACAGCAGTCTCCTGGGTGAAGTCCTGTCTTTTAATGACCCATCCAACCCAACCTCTTTCTTATAAGCAGTGCAAATATGCGTTGTATCAATACCTTCGTTGACACTTTGGACCCTCTGAAAGCCTCAATAGCAAAATGTTGGGGGTCTCAATAAGGCAAGTATTTGTCACTTGCAGTTGTCACTAACATGTATTTTAATTAAAGGCTTTTATTGCCCAGCATTTTTCATTATTCAAAATGCAAAACATGTATTCACAAATGTGAATAGATTGTTTGTGGCCCTAGTTTGACCCCCTTTGGACAAATTTGACAGGACCACTGGGTATTTTGCACACGGACCGTGGCGCTCTTCATTCTAGGTCACCTTACTTCCAGAGTAGTTGCTCTGAGTATCTAATGCTGACACCGATGGGTTTACATTGCAGATACTTGAAAGCCCTGTGCATCTCTTCCACAGGCTGATCGGGTAAAGGCTGCCTTGTCCCTCGGTATGAGACGCTGAGGGCTGTGACAAAACATCCGTATTCGACGCCCTGTGAATGAGACCGCTCAGGACTCTGGAATCAAAAACTGGACGCTGTGGATCCGCAAAACATCACGTACAGACAAGCCGGTGCATTGTGGACCTCTGAAGACTACAACACCATGGTTGCACGTACAGATCTCATGCCAGTTCATTTTCTTTTACAATGTTGGCCAACTGATTGACTTTAACACTATCACCAAAGACATCCAGACAGAGACAAGTAGTTTCTAATGTGAGGGGGAAGACAATGACATACTTAAGAAAAGCCCTGTAAAAATCTCAGCCATCACTGGATTATTAAAGGGAACATAAAGGTTATGGATGGGCCGTGATTTGTCTCACAAAGCAGTCATGGGTCTTGTTGTACCAAAACTATTCCAAAGTGATTTGTCATAGAAGTATAATAGGATGAGAAATGCCATGAAAAATAATAAAGTCAATATAAACCTACTAAGTACCACATAAACACCACCCATACTTATTGGGTGTATTTAATGAGTAGCTGTCTTTGATGAAGTATGTGTGAGACTCATTTCCATATAAAGTCCAGATGTTAAATTATGTGCCAATAAATGTCACCGTAAGTCTACAACAAATTCAATATGTTAATTCCATCAGCCTCCGCCTGCAGAGCAAACATCCCGGGAAGCCTTAAACGGTCTACATATTGTCCCAGTTTATTGAAAACATAGCATCTATCAGATTTGTGACTTCCACGTTTTAAGTGGACAGGGTTACGTGTTTTGAAAGTGATGCTCCTAAATCCATTTCAAACATCATTGGATAGTCTTAAAGATAGACTTTTTATCACATTTTAAACCAAGCGGTTTTTCTAAGCTCCCAACAGGCCTGATTCCAGGTCATTGCATCTTACTTTCATTATTTTCAAAGCATCAGTTATGATTACGTTGTACTTAGAAGCCACATCGCGGCAATGAAATCCAAGAGTCGAGAAACGCGTGTCTCGGAGCGCGGTGGTACAAAGCTCACCTCTCGTTCTCATCAGATTACCCGTGACGACACGTGATTGCAATGCTTCTCGGATACGGACTAAAGATGGAACTTTTGCCTGAGCGAGGACAATAAAAATTGTGCGACGTAAAATCAAATGGGACGGATGGTGCGCCCTTTGTCACAATATCCGTGTCAGGATCTGTAGTGTTGTGTCGTGTTTCCTGTTTTATTTTGAAGTCCTTGTCTCTCGTGTCCTCTGTTTCTCTTCACTTCCTGTCCCTGTGATTGTCTGCCCTGTCCCTGATGGTTTCCTCCTGTGTCCAATCACCTGCACCAGCCCTCTGTATTTAAGTCCTGTTTGTGTCATTCCCCTTTGTCGGTTTGTCTGGTCTAGATCATTGAAGATCTTGTGTGTGAGACTGTTTTGGATCCTGTTTTTGGATCCTGTTTTTGGATCCTGTTTTTGGATCCTGTTTTTGGATCCTGTTGAGCAATAAAGTTGCTTTTCCATCGTTGACGGCGTTTGGGTCCTGTGTTTCGAGCTGCACATAACAATCCGTACTGTGAGGAATGCTGACAGGACAGTTTAGGCTTTACTGTCTGCCATCGTTGTTTCTCTTCCAAATAAGTTGCACCAATTACATATTTTAATTTTTTTATATTAACAATCGGCTAAATTTCTACGATTGTAATTGTGATAGATGCCGCTTGTAGTAACGTATCACACAAGTGATACTCTGCAGCGCCCCTCATCGTTTTTGCTTTTTTACGACTTCACTGTTTTGCTTCAGCCTCACAACTCATCGACCTCATTTCCAGCAGCAGCAGGCAGCTCTGATGGACACCAGCAGCTCAGCAGCAGACAGCGGACCGACACAGGGAGACTAGCTGCTGCACACTGGAGCATTTAGCCGCTGACAGATATTTTTCTCAGCAGTTGGAAACCAAACCAATCCAACCAAAAATGAGAGTGAATATTGGATTAAATCTCACCGAGTGGACCCAAACGTGACTCCCAATGAATGATAGTTGTGCTGCGTCTGTTGGATATGTAGCCGTACCACATCTGACTTCTTTTTTAGCAATGATGCCGCATTCCCACATCTCAGATATCGATTGATTAAAGGGACAGTGTGTAGGATTTGTGGCATCAGAGGCGACCCTTACTATTATAACACTTCTAAAGGGGCGACAGAAGTCACACGGCAGCTGGTGGTACCATGGTGTTGCACTCTTCTTATAACGTAAATACATGAAAGGGGTTTCTCTATGGCCAGTGTTTGGTTTGTCCCTTCTGGGCTACTGTAGAAATGTGGCGGTGCAACAGTAAGTAGATGTGAAGGGTTCATTCGAAGCTAAAGAAAACACAACGATTCTTAGCTTCAAGTGATAATACTCTAATGACAACAAAGTTGTGATTTTATATTGCAGTTCTGCTTTCTCCCCCCGAAATCCTACACGCTGGCCCTTTAAGACAATGAATTGTAATTGTAATAAATAGCATTTTTGAGATGCATGGATTTTCCCTGAACAACCAAATTATACAATATATATAAGAATTGGATTTCAATAATCACAGACACTGCTCTATTTGTAGGATGACAGCATATCAATAATCTATCATTGTTTGTGATAATGGAGTTTATTTAATTAGACGATTACTCGTTTCATTTAACCGGTAAAAAACTCAAATCTTTTGAGCTCAGATCAATGTTCAACCATCCGGAGCCCCAAAACTGTTAAATCTACAGTGATGAAGAGAGAAGACTAAGCCTTTTTTTCCACTAAAGACTTAATAGCGAGATACCAGGAGAGTGGTGTTTCATACAGAGAAAACCAGGCCAGGGCAAGTAAGATTATCCAGTCAGTTGTTTGCTGTATCAGTCATTACCGAGTCCCTTTCATGTGGACAGCTCAGGGCATGGCGGCTCTCACTATCTCCCACTTACCCATCTCTCTTTCCGCAACTCTGCCGATTATCTCTCCGTCATACCTGATCTCTCACGGCCCAAACACAAAAACCCGTCTCTCGTATGCGCCGATGCTTCTGCTCAACCTGGGTTATCAGTCCGATCCTGACAGCACATCGCCAGATGTATCGGAGGCAAAGAATCTGGATGTGATGTTGCTATCTATCCCGGCTGGAAGTGGAGAGGTTGACGGGTTGAGATAAGGAGGGGGGAGGGGGGGGGGGGCACAAGGTGTGACACGAGCAAGTTAAGTACAGCAAAGCACCTCGACCGTATGTGATGACAGCAAAGTCAAGTTACAGGAAGTAACATGTGCCCCAACACTCAGCTCGGCTGCTGGGAAATGTTCTATTAGCCATAAAAAAATTATGAATTTATTGGAATCATATCTGCTGTGTTTTTGTATTTTGGGCAAATGATATCCGGGAGGTATTTGATTTCTTAGTACAGCTATGTAACAAACTGGCAGCTGGCAAAAGTGGAGCTAATTGTAAAAGTTTACACGCTCATAACTAGTAACTGTTAGCTGTCAGGCAAATGTAGTGAAATAAAATCTGAGAGGCTACAATGATTCCCGCTGGAAGGCAGTGGGCATAGACGTCATGCGCACGTGGTGAACTCTCCGCCGCCTGCACGACCCAATGCATGATGGGAAATACTTTAGACTATTAGTCGCATGTTATACAATAGAGGTGTAATCTAAAGACGCATCGTGTGTGGTCGATAGTAATAAAGCTTATTTATACAACACATTTTAAAATGAGCATCAAAGTTTCACAGGCCACATAAATATATATTCACAAACGCATATGAAAAAATCCGAACAAGGAGTGAAAACTACAAGTTTCTTTGACTTCCTGTTTAGTTTTTTTCCAGCGCCCCCTGCTGCTGCCGCCTGCTCTCGTCCAATTGGGTCGACGGGGATCGAGAGCCGAAGCACCTTCAGGTGAAGGAGAAGGAAAACCAGGTCATACTGTTGTGATTAGTGGACTCATCAGTGCATACAGCACCAACACATTTTGAATACGCTCTTTTGGTCGTCCTCCGCGTGACACAGAGCCGTATCACCATTGTGTCATTGTAAAGGACTTCCTTGCAGCTGTGTCTTTTGCGAACCTGAATGCACCGTTGTGGCGCATGAACTGCCTTTATTGCAGCGCTCCACTCCGTCTGGCAGGACAGCTACCAGATTGGCCATCCTCCCCACGCTGCTGGTGCCAAATACCATCCTAAGTGGTTACAGTGGGACAGGGAGTATCGCTGACGTGTGGATCGTTACATATAAAAAGGCCTTCACGAGACAACTTAACAACCTCCTCCTGCCATCTACTGTACTAAACTCCACATCCACCTCCTGGCCTCCAGTGGAGTACAGGGGGAGCTGCTAGACTGGAGATAGCCATTAGTGCCTGGTGGTGTTCTGGGGGTGGGGGGGGGGGGGGGGGGGGGCGGTAATGGCCCACTTTGGGGCATGGTGGGAGCTTGTCAGGGGGGGCCTAATGAAGACAAAGGAAGGGTTCTGAGTAGAGAGGCATGTGTGAGGAGGGACTAATGCTTCGTTAATGGCAAACCTCTGCTGTCCTTGACAAATCGTAGGGTTGGAGCTGGGCGCTCGCTCGCCAGTGGGCGTGTTAGTGCGTGGATGCATATGTACGAAAAACCGCAGCACAGCATGCTGCATGCAGGTGGAGTGAGGCACAGGATGTCCACAAGCCCAGCACGCAGGGAGGCGTTCAACTTCCATGATTATATATGTGATCGAGGCACGCGGACGCTGTTTACGGAAAACCCGTGCGTTACTCGAGACAGACGGGACAGAGGTCTCATTTTTACAATTGGATAAATCTCTATCCAACCAGATGCAAAGTTAACAAGTAGCGGGAGGACGTTAAAAGTTTACTGCTGTCTGGAATGGCCCTTTGCATTCGACGTGGTCAATTAAAGGCTGGCAAATGGATTCCTCGGGTTACACACCTGCTTTTATGACCTGGGAAGAGGATACACCAGGAAAATTGATATCGGGGGACGTGCGAAAGGAAGATCAGTGGCTCTGCCGCTTGCCCCCCTCTCACGGCCCACTGTAATGCGACACTGATGTAGCCGTTCCCCTCCAGGCCCGAGAAATGGGCCGCAATCTACCGGCATCAGCAAAGTGCTCCGAAAGATCCCAGAGATCAATACTGAGCGAGAGCTGGTGGTGCGTTACTGTGAAAACATGTTGTGTCTGACCAGAAGAGTTTCTGAGAGGAGACGATGCAAACGTTGAGACAAACGTGACAGACAGGCCGAGGGCGAAAATATGTGCATCATTTAAACTGGAACAATACCAGCTGGTGGTATTTAGCGGGGAGGCTATACCACAAAGGGACAATGTAGTTTTATAGGCCAACCTGGACAAAAAGACAATGGGATTTTTACATTTGGATTTATTTCAAATAGGTTTATGATGCTGAAAATTCCGAAAACTCCCATGACTTGTTTTTGGAAGGATGACTGGCGTGAGTGCCATCCATTTCCTCCGATTCCAGATATCAGAAAGGTTTGTGTAGTCGTGCAAGCTGCGAATCAGCTTCTGCGTATGACGTCTGGGTTTCTGCCAGAAGGAGAAGAGCTTTATTCCATACGCAGATAAATAAAAAAGTGAAAATGCAGCTCATAAAGCATGCCGGGATGTTTAAAGGTGCATTCAGTGCAGTGCAGGAAGCGGCGTGAGGCAGAAAGAGAGGATGTGGAGGTGATGGACGGGTGTGTACCGACTCTTGTGCAGGAGATGGAAGTTCACAACCTGTCACACACCTGCTATTAATGTGTTTCTTTAAATTATCGTTCACTATATATATCAGCGTTGTTGTATGGCTGGATAGATTAAGTGAGAATATATTGATTTGAAATGCGGGTGAACTAACACTTTTAGGGAAGAAAAAAAAAAAGGTGAGAAGTGGGTCTTTTTGTCTGCTGTGGAAAAACTGGCGATACGTTTTCTGGAATGCGAAGAGAGGCATCTTTACTAATAGCAGAGCATTGATTTTTGACTGCCGTGCCACACATCATTCAGATGGGACGTTCAGAAGAATAGCTGCACTCACAGGCACACACACACACACACACACACACACACAGGGAAAACAAAATGCTGCTCCCCCTATATCAAATCATTGATACCTGCCATAGGGGGAGGAGGGATGGTGGGAGTGGTGTGTGTGTGTGTGTGTGTGTGTGTGTGTGTGTAGGGGGGGTGCTGACAGCTGAGTGTCACAACAACTTTATAAAGATGTTGTTTTTCAGGAAGCATGAAGCCCTGTGAGCCGAGGATGACATCACTCACCCTTCCCTTTCCCCCTCCCCCACAACCCTGCATGGAAATGTCACAGCCCATAACCACAGCTGCTCTGTCACTGCAACAAATGACATTCACGCTTGTTACCGTTACACGTTATTTAGTTTGTCTTTGTGTCTCTAATAACTTTTTGTATTGGTTATTTTTCCTTTTTAAGTAGAAGTCCCACCCCCGGTCACCCATGATGGGTGATGGGTCAGCTCGGCTGCCGGTGTGTTAGCAGCCGAGCTGATTAAAGATACATCGTTGTAAAGATGTCCCTCCTGTCGCCCGAGGGTGTCAGGGCTGCAACACACTATCAAGGTTGTGATCAGTGCAAAAGGTGCACAACACTGCAATAAAATGAAGGACGATAGCATTAGCATTAGCATTAATGTGCATTGCCATAGGTAAAAGGAAAATCCCTTAATCTGATTTAGACTAAAACCATGTCCGACCACGGAAACGAGGGACCACGGATTTCTTGGCTTGGACCGACGATGAGGTCGGAGAGTCATGTGACAGGGAATCAGGGAAGGACGCGTTGTGACTGCTCAGACCCCAATCGAGTAGCGGAAGCTGGCGTCCACGTTGTCGTTTCCAAACCCCTCCGTCCTCGGTGCTCTAAAACTCCGGCGTCGAGTGGACACTCTAAAAATGGAGACGTCATCGTGTGGAGTAACCCCGAAGTAAATCAAAGCGTGCATAAAAGGCTCTCGGTTGATCCCCCAGCAGTGACACCTCCAGCTACATAGACAGTTCAGTGAAGAGTGCGAGGTCACCTCCGCTCCACTTCCAAAACCCCTCTGGGGAATTTTACTATTAATAAAAAATATGACTCACCCCTTCACAAAGAAATGACCTGACTGACAACAAACATGGTTCCTCTCTCCGTGGACTCACTAGTATCTCATTGTGGATGTTTTCCTCTCTCTTTGCAGGTGTTGTAAGTCTCTTTTTAGTCTTTACACGACTGTTTGCTGTGTGCTGGCTCCTCATTGGTGGAACGAGCTCCCCATTGACATCAGGACAGCAGAAAGTCTCTACATCTTCCGGCGCAAACTAAAAACACATCTTTTTCGACTATACCTTGAATAGGTAGCACTTAAATGCCGTAGTAGCACTTAAATGTCCCTTACCGATAGCACTTTAGTAGCACTTAAATGGCACTTACTTTGTAGTTTAACTTTATTGAAGAAATTGTACTTGCTTGATTCTTGTTGTTCTGAGTTTGGACTCATGGTTTAATGCACTTATTGTAAGTCGCTTTGGATAAAAGCGTCAGCTAAATGACATGTAATGTAATATAATGTAGTCTGTTTCTCTTTGTTGTCATTTTGAAGCCTTTTTTTTGTTGTCTGCCCGTCCAGTAGTCCTTCTGTAACTAACGCACACACACACACACACACACACACACACACATGCTCGCACATTATTTACAGCCTTCAGCTGAGGAGATCGGTGGAGTCGAGGGGAGAAAAATGCTTGTTGTGCTGCTGTGATGAGGCCCAGCTCAGAGTTCTGACTCCTATCAGACAGAAGCACACCTGTCACCCGGTTACCCTGCCTTACACATGGCCGTTTGATGCACCATCGTACACTGTTTAGTGTGAGTATCATGTGAGTGGGAGGAAAGGGTACTTTGTCACGTGTCTGGGTGTCGTTGCCAGAAAGCACATCAGTCAGGCAGCGGGGAGCTACCAACCCGGCCTCACGAGACTCCAGCTGCAACCTCTGTGGATGTGGAGTCACTTTCAAAGGGAAGTGTGAAAAAAGGTTCATTTCAAGGTGCATCTGTCGCTGTGACAATTCGTTAGCAGAACACAAGACAGTGAATGTGCTGGAAGCTCCCCATGGTCATGCTTTTTCTCCCTAAGGAGGGGGGAGGGGGGGAGGCCGGCTCAGGAGCTCCTTGGCGTGCTGCCAGACTGCCCCCTTCTGGCGGGAGATTGAAACTACAAGGCTGGGGTTATATAATAAATCTTCTGAATCTGTAGAGACTGGTGACTATTTTACATTTTGTGTCATTCATATGTGTCTGTGGCTCTTATCATAGTGTTTTATAAGTTTGCATATGTTTATGTGTAATGATGTCCTGTGATGCTGTTGCTCTTTGTTTATTGTCCCACCCCTTGTATGTGCAATCGTAGTTGGCAATAAACCGTTTCTGATTCTGAGTTTCTTTGAACCAGGGATCTGTGAACACTGATGTATTGTAAACGTTTGTGTACTGCAGTCATTGCATGACAGCTCACCCGGCCCATGAATGGTGGGATGACTTGCATGACTGACACTCCGGGCCCTCTTTAAAGTTTGAAGCGCTCCATCCTCACACGGCGCTCTGGCAATCGCCGTTGGGTTGGTTTTCTTCTTTTCTTGGGCCTGGAGTTTTCAGCACTATAACAAGGAAATGTACTTAATTATTAAATCTGACAAGTTACCCAATGTTACACAGAATGTATCTGCCAAGTGTTTCCTGACCTGTTTTTTTGCTGACCATTTGTTTGCGAGGCAGTTAGATGTGTTTCTTGAAGTTTGTGAACCACAAAGTGCAGCTGTGTGGAAATGGAATGAAATTCTTGAGTTTATTCTGGGTCAACAGTTTCCTTTTTGAGGGACAAACGGGAGTGTCAGTGTGTGTGTATGTGTGTGTGTGTGTGTGTGTGTGTGTGTGTGTGTGTGTGTGGAACTCCCTGATGAACTCAGGGTCCAGGATGAAGGACCGAGGTAGCCAAGACCGTTCCTCTGGGTCGTATCCCTCCCAGTTCACCAGGTTCTGGTACCCTCTGCCATGACGACGTACGTCCAAGATCCGTCGAACAGAGAAGGCTGGGGGGATCTGAAGGAGGGCAAAGAGGGCTGGAATAAACTGCATGCGAGACATGGGGGGTGGTTGCACTCCCCATTTAGCTTGAAGTGGTGACGAGTGGAAGCCTGCAAACTGACTGGGACGGCCGGCCCTCTCCTAGCGTCGCTCACGCAGGCGGTTATCGAGCCGGATAGCAAGGGAAACCAGAGAATCAAGGCAGGTTCATCACGAGAAGCCAGTTCATCCTTTAGGTATTCGCCGATCCCATTCAAAAGCACCCCTCACAATGCCTCAACGTTCCGTCTGGAATCCGCTGCGAGCGTTCTAAATTCCACAGAGTAATCAGCCGCACTTCTGGGGCCCTGGCAGAGGTTAAGCAAGCATAGAGCCAAGTTACCCACGTGGTCCGGGTGGTCGAAAACCCCCTTCATCCTGCAAATGAAGTCTTCATAGGAAAGGGTAGTTACTGCCAGATTAGAATTTAGACTAGAGCCCTTCCTTTCAACAGCCACAAAATATAACATACCTTGGAAACGTTGGAGGGGAAGGTCAACGGCCGCTGATCCGATGTGAGGTCCTGGGACAGGGATGTCGTATGTGTACAGATTGTAAAGCCCTCTGAGGCAAATTTGTAATTTGTGATATTGGGCTATACAAAATAAACTGAATTGAATTGAAAAAAATTAACAGACACACTTGATTTGTTAATTCCAGATTTGGTCTGTCATTGCCCGGCCGTTATCGAATAGGGTCTGGAGATACTGTTGATGTTGTCCGAGTAGAAGTCCTTGGCTGGAAAGCGCCCTTGGGATGGTGGACTTCTGCACCGGTTCCTTTGGTTCCACATGGACAGATCGTTCTGGGCTGGACCCAAAAGCAAGGACACGGAGCAGGAGTAATACACAATTATATTTATTTCAGGAGTTGAGATGGAAGAGGTGTGGGATCAGTGATGGTGTCCTCTGCGAGCTGGTGGCTGCTTGGGTGGCTAGTTTGTCCTCCAGAGAGTTCCGGGGAAGCAGAGAGGTGTGGCTGGGAAAGCACAAGTTTACCGACAAGATTTATACAAGAAATCCAAGAAAAGAAGGCCACGTCCAGGCAGACACCCACATGACAAACAGGGGATCATGACAGATTGTGTATAAACAGTCTTTTGGGATATAAATGCACTTGATGCAGAGACCTCTGGCATTCAGAGATCAATTTACAGATATTAAGCATTAAAAAAAAAAAAATTGTTTGCGGGTCATTTTGAAGATGGTGTGGCTCTCTCTGTGATCTGTGAGCAACATAATCCATGTCCATTACTGTGGTTATAGAGGGAGCTTTGATACTGGTGCAGCTGAATGGACTGAGAAGCAGATGGAAACAGGATGAACCATTGTAAACCCATCAGATCAGGTATTAAAAAAGAAAGAAAGATTGGACCAAAGAAGGGTCCCAAAATAAGTCTGACATGATCATTTAAATTAAAAGACAAAGCAAAACAATCTATTGCACAAAATGGTGTTTATTTTCATCCACTTTGACCCTTTTCTTAGACGATATAACTTTAGCTTAACTTTTCACAACTCATACATACTGCAGTGCCTCCATAAACAGCCCATAAAAAAGGACAGATGAGATGTTTTGGCACCAGGAAATGGATGATGAAGAATCAGGTGGAAAAGCAGGAGTAGTGCAAATAAGTGTAATTTATAGACAAAAGGTTCATTAAAACAACAACTTTTGTTTTTTTTAATAAAATACTTCCTATGAGACCATGAGACAAATACACTAATTTTGAGATTGTGCCATTTTAATTGAGAATGTATATAAACATAAATAATTTATAAACTGACACTTTGGACTGAAATGAATAATTTTACAAAAAGCACAGTTAATGAAAAGGGTTTTCAGCACTATAACAAGGAGATGTACTTAATTATTAAATCTGACAAGTTACCCAATGTTACACAGAATGTATCTGCCGAGTGTTTCCTGACCTGTTTTTTTGTTGACATTTGTTTGCGAGGCAGTTAGATGTGTTTCTGGAAGTTTGTGAACCACAAAGTGCAGCTGTGTGGAAATGGAATGGAATTCTTGAGTGAATTCGGGGTCAACAGTTTCCTTTTTGAGGGACAAACAAACGGGAGTGTCAGTGTGTGTGTGTGTGTGTGTGTAAAAAAAACATTGTACCTGACAAAAGGAGATATATCCGTGCACGAGGCCTGTTCAGCATTCCGGGTCTGAGCACAGCGCGTACTGTACAGACTGAAACCCCTGAAGGCAAATGTAGGATTTGTGATCTCGGGCTGTGTAAATAAAGTGACTTGACAGTCCTTTGAATTATGAATTCATGGAAACAAAAACTCTGTGTTTCACAAGGGGGAGCTTCTGCCTCTTTCTTTCTTTCTTTTTTACAATCCAGAAATGTTTACTTTTGCAGAGGCTCCTCTAGTCACACATGGTGTGTGTGCTCCTCTAGTCACACGTGGTGTGTGTGCTCCTCTAGTCACACGTGGTGTGTGTGCTCCTCTAGTCACACGTGGTGTGTGTGCTCCTCTCGTCACACGTGGTGTGTGGGCTCCTCTAGTCACACGTGGTGTGTGTGCTCCTCTAGTCACACGTGGTGTGTGGGCTCCTCTAGTCACACGTGGTGTGTGTGCTCCTCTAGTCACACGTGGTGTGTGTGCTCCTCTAGTCACACGTGGTGTGTGTGCTCCTCTAGTCACACGTGGTGTGTGTGCTCCTCTCGTCACACGTGGTGTGTGGGCTCCTCTAGTCACACGTGGTGTGTGTGCTCCTCTAGTCACACGTGGTGTGTGTGCTCCTCTCGTCACACGTGGTGTGTGGGCTCCTCTAGTCACACGTGGTGTGTGGTGCTCCTCTAGTCACACGTGGTGTGTGTGCTCCTCTCGTCACACGTGGTGTGTGGGCTCCTCTAGTCACACGTGGTGTGTGTGCTCCTCTAGTCACACGTGGTGTGTGTGCTCCTCTAGTCACACGTGGTGTGTGTGCTCCTCTAGTCACACGTGGTGTGTGGGCTCCTCTAGTCACACGTGGTGTGTGGGCTCCTCTAGTCACACGTGGTGTGTGGGCTCCTCTAGTCACACGTGGTGTGTGTGCTCCTCTAGTCACACGTGGTGTGTGTGCTCCTCTAGTCACACGTGGTGTGTGTGCTCCTCTAGTCACACGTGGTGTGTGGGCTCCTCTAGTCACACGTGGTGTGTGGGCTCCTCTAGTCACACGTGGTGTGTGTGCTCCTCTAGTCACACCTGTGTGTGGCTCCTCTAGAGGTGACACACGGTGTGTGTGACTCTGCGCCTCGAGGGCCGGAGCGGTGGAGACCGGTGTGCAGGGATGTGCGTTCACGTGCCCTGCAGGTGGATTCTGGGTTCAACAGTTTTGCCCATCTTCAGATCGCAGGGAAGGGGGCTTCAGAGGCGCATCTGAGCGCCTGCCGCCAGAAACCTCCCACACCTTGAAATCCCTCATTTGCCTCTCCGTAGAGGAGCAATGTCAGGCAATAAACCAACCCGCTTTTTTCTTTCTTTTGCCCGCCAGAGATTTGCGTCAACAACCATTTTTGCATCCGAAAGCAATTCCGCCGAAGCGGCATCACACTCTCGCGAGCTGGGAGAAGTGCCTCTAAAAGCACAAATAATGACTCCGTATTACAATCCAATACAGCACAAGAAAAAGAACCTCTCAAATTATGCCGCCTCCTCCGTGTGCCCCTGAGAGAGGCCTTCCCCCATAAAGCACACACACGTATACACTAATACGCTTTCTGGAGTAGTGGGAACAGCACAGACGTCAATAATTTCATTTTCCTGAAAAATCCAGCGTGAGAGAGAAAGAGAGTAAAAAATAGACCTGATCCTGGCCTTAAACCCCGGGTAAAAATAGGACTGTGAGTAGAGCGCCACAGATTAGGCCACGGGATTAACTCCCCATTCGTTTTCTGAGAGCATCCGCTGCCGCAGGTGCAAAAGGCAAAGGGATGAAGTGAAGGAGAGGAGAGGAGAGGAGAGGAGAGGATTGGAGAGGAGAGGAGAGGATAAAGGAGAGACGAAGGAGGGAAGCTGAGAAGAGGGGGAAGAAGTATGGAGAGGAAACAATAGGACAAAATAGGACCAAATAGGACCAAATAGGCCAAATATGATTTGGTTTATTCCCTTAGTAAACATTGTAAACATGAGTTTATGGTCTCAATCTCTAGTTTGAGTCTTCTTCAATACAGTATTATGTTCATTTAGTAAATTATGGTCATTTAGAACAAACAGACCTTGCAAATCTATGTCCCCAAAAAAAAGTGTGTGTGTGCGCGTGTGTATGTGTGTTTATGTGCGTGTGCGTGTGCGTGTGTGTGTGTGTGTGTGTGCGTGCGTGTGTGCATATGTGTGGGTGTGTGTGTTTCGCTGATATGCAACCAAAGTGGTGTCAATCAAAGGCCAAAAATAACCCGAGTTAATCACAGACACGCTTTATCTCTGGCTCTCACTCTGTGCTGCCTCGGTGTTCATGAAAGCCAGTGGCAGCCAACCAAGGAAGAAAAGGGTGAACATGTATTAATGTCTCAATATCAGAGGAAGATTTGGTTTTTGAGCCAACATACCTAATATTTTCTCACTGCTTGGTAGAGTTTGGAGGAGCTCAATCAAGTGAAGTGGACAAGGTGGGGATACTATAGTGCCCTAAGCAGGAGATGCATTTATTGGCCTCTATATCACAGGCTGCATTAAGGTTGGTCCCATTAATGTCATGCAATGCCCAGTGATTTTATGATTCATCATACCATAAAAGCCATGGGCTGCAAATCCCTAACCTTGAAGTCCCCCTAAAGCTGTCTTTTATAGACTGTAAGCCTGCAGATTTCACATGTGTGCAAAACACCATTACTATTAGCATGATAGTAGTAGTTTATGTAACATCATGGAAGTTCACAACGGCATTTCCGCGCCAGAATAGCTTTCATTTACCCTCTCTGCCTAATTTCTACTTTAGTAACTACATTATAGTATCTTGTTGTCAATTACTATAATTACTATATTAAGAGTAATTGTAATTTAATAGATAAATAAGACTCCCTTAGGTTAATACACCTCACAAAAGTGTGTTTTACTTTTCAAACAGCTGGTTCGAACCAGGCGGCACCCTCTGGTTACACCGAGTGAAGCCGATGTGGAAGTGAATTCAATATTTAGAGCATGTAAATAGCAGCAAACGTCTATTTGCGCCGTTATGATATAGTGAAATAATGTGAACTGGAGCTGAGAATGATGGTGCTCTCCATCTATGTGTTTTGAATCAGAAGTTCTCCGCTTTGGGGACATCACCGAGCCGGTAAACCCTACAGTTAGCTCTACTTGTTGTTGGCACCGTTAGCGCTGTTAGCTGCTAGCCGCCGGGCTCAGCCATCGCCATGTTGAGGGTATTGAAAGGCAATATAAATGCTTCAAATCTCTGTTTAGCACCTTTAAGCCAATCCGTGCAAGTTTCCAGCTTATCGTTTTTAAATGACGAGTACAGACTACTGCCACCTGCTGGTATGGAGAGTTATTTCATCTCACGCATGCGCAGAACAGAGGTGCAAGTTGACCGTCTCTTCTCTTTTTGGACAAGACGTGAGGCCAAACTTCTATGTCTTTTTGTTGTGTCTTGGCCTTAAGACTCGCCTTAAGAGTTTGCACCAGGGGGGGTCAATCAGATCCAGTGTCCATGAAGTGGCCCTGTGCCACCCCAGGCTACTTCATGGACACCCTCCTGGAAGTTGAACATGATGATTGAGCAACTAAAGAAAAGAGATGTGAAAAACTCAACATTGTAAAAAAATACATATTTATATCTATTATAAGGATTACATGGTGTTGAGACTGAGAAATATAATTTAGCAGCATTTAAAGTAAGCATTTGAGTCATAGCAACACACTGGATCAGTCTCTTCCTTCAACAAAAGTGAGTGAGTCCTGATATTTAACAATCTTAAGCTGTAGGTTCATTTCAAAGTTAAAGACTTCTGTTTCTTAACATATTACAATTCTCTTTTTTTAATTAATTTTACGAAGGTTATCAAAGTAAAATAATGCAAACCATATTTCAGGTGTGCAAAATGAGCATAAAGGAGAAATATTATTTTAAGCACTAAGGATTATGCCTAATGGTGTACTCAAGTGTACTCAACAGATTTAGCACTGCACTCGGATAATCACAAGAGATCCTAATACCTTTTATTTTGTATTACATTTTGACTTTTTTTTCATTAAAGTGTCATTTTTTTTGCACTCAGCCTGTACATTCATTCGGCAACTCTCGCGACACCAGAAGCGAAGCGCGGGACTTCACGAAACTGCTTTGCGAATTGCTCTTTCTATTTTGTCTCCAATGTCTTGCCGTCGCGTGCCAGTCTCCCCTTCTGGTATAAATTGCGGCTGCGCAAGCTCTGTCGGTCTTCTCCTCCCACGTCTACCGTTGCATCTCCTTCCTACTAGGTTACCCAACGTGAGCTCTATTGTCAAGGTAATGTGAACATTTTACTAGATATGTGGCATCTGGATTAGTAGAAATACTCATAAGTGCCTCCCTTTTACACACAAGGTTTAAAGCTAGTGTTCGTCAGTTTAATAACAGCGGGTGTGGCCGAAAGCCAATGTGGTTTGAACACGTTAACGGCTTCTGTTTTAACTGCATGTTAATAACTAAAGCTACGGGTTAACTCTTTGAAAAAATAAAAAAACATGTTGTAGGATATGTTTGGATGCGTCACTGACGTTAGAAGTGAATAACATGTTTAAACTCCGCAGCAGTGCGAACAAAAGCGCATGCGGCTGTGTGCCTGAGAAGGCCCGGCCTTGTCCTGTCATCTCCTCTGGGCTGTGGGTTCAACCTGTCTGACTATCGTCCGTTTGATTGGCTGCTCGGGCAGTTTCCTGCAATGACGTGTTGCTCAGGACGATGAAGCCCACTTCTTTGTTCGGGGGTTTTGAGTTCAGACGAACGCTCACGGATGTCGATGACTTTCGGTAAGCCGGCTGCGCGCGACAGCCGGCTTACCGAAAGTCATCGACATCGGTGAGCGGTCGTACTTTCGGTGAAAGTACTATTTTAATTTTAAAAATGAATAAAAGCTATCTCGCGCACACCGGACATAAAATATTTCCTGACCCCTGATGCTATACATGCATATCTATTCTCATGTGCGCTATGCTAACACAGCGATGCCTCCGCTGCGTGAGCCTCAACGTCAGCCTGCTGCGGGTGCAAACGCAAGTTGGAGGCTGTCTGCCTCAATGCTGAATATATCCGTCATATTCCGGATATGCTGGTTTACAATGGGAACTTTAGGGCCGTTGGTGCCTCTTTTCAGGCTGGAGTTATTTTAATGTTGCTCTGTCTTGGACTCCATCTTGTTTTTTGGGTGCATACATTAAGTTAATGTAGAGCTGTAAATAATTGTATCATATCTTAAAAAAAAAGTGTAACCAATATCTTTGAATATCCATGGGGAGATTCCTAAGAACGATGTAATTAGTTTCTTAATATAATAGAACAAAATCTGAATATTATGTAATCAGGTTCTTCACATTTAACTGAACTCTGATTCATTCTGTCAGAGGTTTGAAGTCCAGCGCCTGTAAAAGAAACATCCTAAAATTAAGACTCACTTAATCACTCAACCTTTTTTAAAGTCTGGGTTCAGGATCCTAAATGTGGATGGTGTAAATAAGAAAAGATGACGACCGCACAATAAGATTACAAAAAGCTAGAGAGCAATTTTGTCACACCAAAAGCACGAGATTGATGGAAGATCACATTGTGGACCAAGTTTAAAAAAAATCAATCAATGTGGGCCCTGGAAAAAGATGCTTCATTGTGTAGATAACAAAATAATCACAATTGTTAGTTTCCATATGTTCCTCACCGGCTGCAGGTCTGCTCTGGCAATAATAATAATAATAATAATAATGCACGTGGGCAAACGGTCGGTTGCACCTCAGAAGTAGTGTAAGAATAACTCTGTGGGTAGGGCTTGCCGACAAGGTCAGTGGTTTAGATTAGGTGATCGAGCTGTGAGCTCTGAACCAACCATTGTCCGTTGTATGTGTGCAATGGGGTCGGGGCTCTCTGCCGCCGACCCCACCGCTGACCGTGCCAAATGCAAGCAAGAGGCGTGAGTGACACTCCGAGCTTGATGGACTTTATGTCCCTTTTCTTTTAAAAACATGATTTGATTTATTTTTCTGCTTGGTTTCAGAATCATGTCTGAGATGGAGCGCACATTCATTGCCATCAAGCCTGATGGTGTGCAGAGGGGCATCATTGGAGAGGTCATCAAGAGGTTCGAGACGAAGGGCTTCAAACTTGTGGGCATGAAGATGCAGCAAGTAAGTACATGTTGTTGTTTTTTATACGGTGCTCTTTTAAATTGGTTTCTTTCCTGACGGCTGCTGGTGTTAACCATCCACACTGAGTGAGAGTGCAGTGTTGCTTTTAAGAAACTCTGGTGAGTGGATAAGCCTACGTGTCTATTTCTGACTGTAGCATAGATTAGCACAGAGTTAAAGACTCCTGATCCTCCAACATCTGAACAGAGGTGGATGAGGCTTTTACCGTGAAGTGTGTTCATTTATAATCCTGCATTATGCAATAACTCATGTAAAGTGCAACGCATGCAAAAGTCTCCCTCCGTATTACTGAAGTGTAGGAGCTTAACCCTAATTGCTCAGATTTGCAATCCTGCTGTCAGGGCAGTTAGAAGTTGAAGGAAAATGGGTTAAAATGAGGTGCACAAAGGCCTGTCCAGAGACTGTAGCGCTGCAATGTGTATTTTTAATTGACGTTGGGTCAGAAGTGATTTTACTTGACTGACTTGCTCAGATTGTTCACTAGTTTATCGATGTTCCAGCAGTAGTTTGTCTCTCTGCCCCAGTGTCAGACCCAGTCATCTCCTCACACTGGGATGTAATGACCATGTGACCTGAGGTTTGTCGTTCCAGCTGTGAACAAAGAGGATGTAGTACTTGTTAGTCTTGTAATCTGACACGCTTAACATCAAGCCTTTGAAGCACACAGCACGCCGCAATGGATGTCACAGAAGCCAAACTAGGCCAGAAAGTGTCATGACATTAATTGCATGGCTGAGTTTTGTGTGTGTGTGTGGCGCAATTGATCAGGATAGCTGCAGCGTTCTGATTTGGCTGCCAATGCTTTCCCCCAAAACTCCAGGGATCTGAGTTCTCTTGAAGATGACACTGGGCCAGGATTACCTAGCTTTGGAAAGTGAGTTGTCATCGCGTTGTGGCCAAATGCTAGCCTTCCTAGTGGAAACTAAAACATAGAACCCTGAGTTGGCCAGAAATGTACTTAAAGCTTCACTTGCCCCGATACAAATAGTTTTATTAGTGGTTATCAAAAGCAAAGACCCAAGTGGCCCACTTATGTTGAAATCTTTAACGTAAAGTAAATGAATCTGTAGTTTCACCCTAATCCTGTGAACAGGATTTTAGTTGGGTGGCATTTAAGTCTTTTCTCTCTATGATTTTATTTTCGTTGGCTCAACTCGGCTTGTAAAGTGCAGCTACTCATCCTTTAGAATGAATTAAAATCTAACATGTCCGTTTTGGAGTTTAAGATTTTCAGCCCCGAGCAACATGGCTGAGTTTCTGCTCCCCTGTAAGTCGGGGTGCACTCAGATCCTCAGGCTGGTCTTGAGTCCCAGCTCAAGTTATGTTTATGTGCATACATTTTCCTTGTTTAGCCCCACTGTACAACATGGACAAATCAGTGTTTCATGTATTGGGTTCACATGTCCGATGCCCAATTGGCTTACTGAGGTCTGTATGTTTCCTCATTGTCTCCATGCAGGCCTCTCAGGAACTCCTGAACAATCACTACAGCGACCTGAAGGGAAAGCCATTCTTTCCTACCCTCATTGAGTACATGAGCTCCGGCCCAGTGGTTGCCATGGTAAGAACATGTGTTGTGTATAAGACTGGTAGTGAGAAATGTACCAGGAGATGCGTTAATGTACCTGCTCCTGGACAAATGTTAGTTCTGAGGACTACTGGAGAAGCTGGCCTCATATCTTTCTCTCGCGTGTGTCTGTGTTCCAGGTGTGGGAGGGCAAGGGTGCAGTGAAGACCGGCAGGGTGATGCTGGGTGAGACCAACCCCGCTGACTCCAAGCCCGGAACCATCAGAGGAGACTTCTGCATTGATATCGGAAAGTGAGTACTTTTCAGTAACCCAGACACAACTCTTTTGGTTGTTAACGTTTGTTACTATGGACCGACTTACGTTTCGCTCTTCCTCACGTTGTTGTTGTGCATTCCTCCCATAGGAACATCATCCACGGCAGCGACTCAGTGGAGAGTGCCAAAAAGGAGATCTCCCTGTGGTTCAAAGACGACGAGCTGGTCAGCTACACTAGCTGTGCCTTCAGCTGGCTGTACTGAGCACCCGGTCCTGCAGCGGTCCTCTCACTGGTTGGAGACCAGTGAACTTTTGCCTCGAATTTCATCTTCATGACTAGCCTAGAGGGGCAAACTCACATCACCCTCTGACCATGGACATCATGCTGATGTCGTCATTCCTCAGCTCTATTCCTTTTTTAGAAACATTCCATTCAATCCTTGAAATGTACAGTTGGTGACAGTCGTTTTGTTAAAAGGTGATCTGCTTTCCAATAAAATGAACACGTACCAACTGTCTCTTCTTTCAGAAATGCCACACTCGTACATATGATCCTAGGGCAGACATGGGCAAAGTACGGCCCCCAGGTCGGGCTTTTTCATCCGGCCCGCCGAACTATTAAAAAAAATATATATATATATATTTGTTTTTTAAACTAACAATTTTAAAGGAGCGCGCACACAAACAGCCTGAAAGAGCTGAGCAATAAATGAGCATTAAGAAACATCGATGCTGGTCTGTTGCCGTCATCGTGCTTCAGGAAACTCAAGTCGGGAACGACACGCTTTCTGCTGCGTGTCAGGCTGCGAGTCCAGCCGGCTGCTCTGCTCACGTCCACCAAGCTCACCGTAATGTACCGCTGGAAAGCGCCGCTTCTTAGTGTTCAGAATGCTTTGGAATTACGTCGTAAAGCGTTAACTTTCGAAGACTTCTGGTAATCTGAATTTGGCATGTCGCCGGAGACGGGGTTCGTACTACAAGAGTTGTAAAATTAACAGCTGCATCCAGAGTATTTCTCCTCGGCATAACGAACGCACATCAAACCCACGGGACCAACAACACTGTTCAACTGGAACGGATTCTTTACTTTTTGGTTATTGGCTTTTACTTGTAATTCATATTGGTTCACACAAACACTCCAAGGGGGTCGTTAGGCCTATTTTAGGGGGGCTACAGAATGTGTCTGTCGGTAGTTTTAACGTGTTACCTGTTTACTTGAGGCAAATGAAAGGGAAGTTAGAAACTGTCTCATTGAGCGAGTGAACGAGCGAATTCGAAATACAAGAAATAACTCTTCTTTGCATTAATAAAAAAAAAAATTTCTATTGAATGTTATATTTGGCACTGAACTGGTTAATTATCTCAGTGATGGTGTCCAAATGAGCATAAAATATCACTGACCCTGAAATTCTGTCTTGTGTTATATACTGAATGAAGCAAAATCACACTGGTTGTGACGTGCCGGGCCGGTTCTATGAACCGGCCCGGCACGTCTGTCAAATTTTAATGTGGCCCCTGAGATAAAAAGTTTGCCCACCCCTGTCCTAGGGTGACCTGCCGACCTCTACCGGACCGCTTTAGTTGATGGTCAAAGTTATCGGCTCCCTTGAGGATTGGAGGGAAACCTAATCTGACATCAGCTGGTTTAATTTTGGGAAATGTACTTTTACTTCACTCCACCTACGTACTGCTTTTGCTTAAAGATTGAATGTACACAAATAAAATGGTTTGTGCTTTTCCAACCAGTTTATTGTCTCTAATGTAATAACTAAATGATGCAGAATGTAATGTTCTATCAGGATTTGTAACCCACATATCGTGACGAATAAATATAGAATCATGTATTGTTATATTCTAATTCATTCACTGGTCATGTTATCTATTTAAAGTAATTAATCTTGGTACATATACTAAGGAAAGTACCTAATGTCAGCTACCTCTCAAATGGAAAGTTGAGTACGTTACTCAGATGTTGGACGCTCCTCCATTCGAGGCCACCGCTGTGCTTTCTACAGGACTAGTTCATGTACAGATAACGAACCCCTGGGCTTCAACACGGTCACAAAGAGTTTAGGTATCAAAGTGAAAAGTGCCATCAGAAAATATGCTATGACTGTCCAACTAAGCTATGATGTTCCAAATAGTCATGTTGGAAAAAGTCAAACAATATTAAAGATTGTTAATGACTTTCTTTTTTTTTCTTCAATATACTATACTTTTATCGACCTATTACTTTTTTGGACATGCTAAACATGACTACTATTTCCATTTGTTTGTAGTGGTTTGTGTACACCTGTTGTCAGGGGAGGGTTCCCCATAGCTAGTGGGCTGCTAGGACCACATGCTGCCCGTGGTCCCCAGAATGTTACATAGATCAGATGCTGTGTTAATTGTGGGTTAAGTGAACACCTGGTTGGTCTGCGCCTAACCTTTTGCTGACCGCTAGAATAAGGCGGTGTTCACGGATGTTGCAGACTCTGAAGTTAAGGAAAGAGGCAATACTGGCAAAATATGGAATCATAGCAGCTGCGTACCGCGGAAGGTTTTTCGGTCTATAAATATGAGAGCCTTCATCTGTTCGCCCCAAAAGACTTGTTTTCAAAACATTTTTTTACTTCACTCATGACTTCTATATCACATGCTATATAGTATGACCTTTGAACAAACAAACCCATGAAACCAGCAGACACCAGTCGAACCAGCTGGAGGACTGAAGGGCATCCAGTCTGGAGGAACTGGTCCCTGTGTGCAGGTTCAAAGAGCCCAACGTGCTGACACCGTGTTTGAAGTCATACGCCTTTTTATTCAGTGTAAAAGTCAGATCTTACAAAACCACCAGATAAACGTTCACAGCCATGCGGAAACAGTTTGCAACGCCTGGAAACCAAGAAGCCATCCATAACAACCGATATTATGATCCAAACGTTTGGCTTTATTTACAAAGTCTATCAAAGCTTGATCACAGCACAGATTTACCATATGAAAGGAAAATGGTATACACTATCAAAAAGATGTACAAACTTTAAACTGTAATCTAATAATGTACCTCAGGGGTCAGTGTTAATATCAATAGCTTTATAATTATTAACATAGATTTTTTTTCTTTTTCATTTGTATCCAAAATAAATTTTGCACAATAACCCTCTCAACTCACAATTATTTTCAGACAATAGTAATCCCAATACATTAAGTCATTTTTATCAAATATATATAGCACCACAATATAATGGTTTAATATAGGGGGTGGAGGGGGGGCTATCACATACAAAAGACCCGTGTTAGTATCCAAGAAAACAAAAACAAATACCGCTGCCCACATTTGGCAGAACCAGTTCAGACCTCTATGGAAGCCCAATACCGTCAGGGAAAGAAAGAATTATGAAATAGAAAGTTCAGATGTAGTTTTCCGTTATGAGATACCTCAACATTTGGACAACTAAAAGTCAATATTATTAAATACATCAAAATTATGAGGCAAAATTGTGAGATACGGTGTCGAAAGTTTGATTCACCGAGCCAAAATTAAGATAAGTAAAAAAAAAAATCAAACTGTCCAAATGAAAAGAAAAAAAAAGGTAATATTATTTGTTATTTAAACGGACACATTTTTACTTTGTTATAATTTTTCCTGAGTAAAAATAAAATATTGAATTAGCATCTCATAATTTTTCTTTTTTTTTTTAATCATGGCCCACTTTACATTTATTTTCTTGGCAGACATGGGCAACCATAATACACTTTACGACCACAGCGGAAGAGGAAAACAAACCCACAGAGACTGGAGAACCAATGACGGTCACAAACAAACAAACAAACAAACAAGGAAAGAAAAACAACCCAAAAGAAACAAGCGCAGCGCGACATCGCGTTCTGTTCTACGTGCGTTCAGTCGGTCAGTGAACACATCATCGCTCCATCTGCAGCTGCTGATGCTCACACACACTTCTCCGACACACACACACACACACACACACACCCAGGGATGGAGCTCAAGCGTTCCATTTCTTTTAGATTTGGGGATCAAGATGAAGCAAGAAAGTGTTCAATATCTACAAGGAGTGAGGAACAGAGGATCCAAAACAGTGTCGATTGTGCGTTTTAAGTATTTAGGGTTAATCTAGAGGAAGGTAGCAGCAATTAGTCAATAGAACAGTCTATTGTTTTCTTTTTGTGTACTAAGATATTAATGCAGTTTGGTCGGGAAGTACTTCAATGCTTCGTTCTGCCTCCAACATCGGAGAACTCCCGTGACCAGATCCTAACCTGAACCCAACCGGCTCCAAATGATTGTGAGACACTGCGTTTTATTGCTCGTTTGGTCTGAGAAGCTCCGTCTCCAATCGGATCCGGAGACACTTCCCAAAACCAACAAGGAAACCGGTAGAAAGGTCATCTCGCATCCCGCTAACGAATAAAAGCAGGAAGCCACGAAACAAAAAAAGAGAAGAGAAAAGCAAATCAAACACCTCGCCGTAAGCTTAAATGTTTAGTGTGAAGGCGGATCTTTTTGAAAAGCCACAAAAACACGTGGACATGAATGCGTCGGATGGTTTGGGAGTTCAGACCTTTGTTGTTGGAATCGGATGGAAGCAAATGAGGGCCGAACGAGCAGAATCTTGAAAAGCCACAGAAAACGCTGAAAATGAGCCACGACTGAACGCTTGATGTTGAAATTTAAACACCGACAAAAGCACAACATGCTTTACTTTACTCTGGAAAACACCCTTCAATGCACGGCATTTGACTTCAGGGGGGGGGGCGCAGATTTTCAAAATCATCCGATTTGAGGTGTGGCGTTCATGCTCAAAGCTTTTGATGCGGCCGCCCCCGGAGGTCACAAGGTCACGCTCAGGCGCCACGTTTCAGCCGCTCGTTTGCTTCCGCGAGGGAGACGAGCGCGACGAAGATGAAGATTTGAGCTTTTCAAAGTCGGACGTGTGATTACAACCCCAAACAAAAACAACAGCACAAACTTCCTGAGAATCTACTGGTGAACCTTACTGGCAGAAAGAGAAGTTATGGATCTTTTACCGTCACTGAGAAGTTGAAATCTGCTCTGCGCTTCACAAAAACTAAAAACAATCATACAATACCATTTTTTGTTGTTAAATTATCTCATCTGTTAATTATATTAATGTAGTGATTATGACATTTGAGGGTGCTATAAGATTTATTCAACATAGCAAAACAATACGGGATCTATTATTATTGCATATCATTCAAATAAGAAGACTACCTCATGTGCTGCGATAACATTCTTCCAATGTTTGGTGTCTAGTCTTCAAGCGGACAATTTTTAGGTAATCACTCTCATTTGCATATGCTAACACACTGCCATATTCTATTTCACGCTCTGGTTTCAGCTGAACGTGGCTAGCATCAGGAGGTAGTAGATGAACAGCTCAAAGATCTCGCTTACAGAAGAAGGAGGAGGAGTCTCTTCCACGGCCACGCGTGGGTTTCAGACTAATCAGGACATGAAACTCCATACCATCATAGTCTTGAAGAATATATATTCTACATATATATATGTATATATAGAATCTATGTCTTTATGCCACTTTTAGATCCTGTCGTGTTGAGTGAATGCTGCCCTCGGAGAATATTGGAAAAGCAGTGCATTGTTCGTGTTTCATTATTAACAACAAACCTGTTATTCTGTGGCTCAGGTGAATCATAAACTAGCTTGCATACATATGGCTCTGACATGAGAACAACCTAAGCAATAATTTTTTTTTTTTTTTTAAACCAGCAAAAAAACAAGAAAAACATGAAAGCTTTGCATATTACCCTAATAAAATATTTAACGTGTTGTTTTTTTTTGCATTTGAAAAACCAAACTTGATGAGTCCAACGTCTTCTTTTGAAAGACAGAAACCACGGCGTGACGCTACAGGTGCTGAAGTACGGAGTCTCGACTGTGCCACATTGTCAGTGTTCAATTATATTCAATTAATACATTACGTTTGTTTTTAAAGAAACTATTATTAATTAATTGCAAAGCATAAAAAAAGAAGAAGAAATCGCTAAATTATTTTGTAATTGTTCTTCGCTTATACATCTTTAAATGATAAGCAAACATAACAATTAAAAAAAAAAAAGGTAAGCCATTTGCAATTCATAATTTACAGACAGAATAAGAAAGTAGAAATATTAATTGCCAAATTGAACATTCTTTTTCCGCCCTTCCCCCACTGTTAAAGCATATCATCGAAACAGAAGGTGAAACTATTTATAATTACAGGTATTAATTGACTATAATTTCATACTGAATAAGTCATGTGATGCATACTCCAGACTCCATATGAGCTGGTGCTCCTCTCGGGGTCAAAATACAGCAGACACAGAAACACCTGCATCACCTGTGGGCGACGCGTCTGCAACGCGGTCTGACACACACACACACACACACACACACACACACACACGCGCGCGCACGCACACACACGCGCGCACACGCAGGTCAGCTGCGTCTCTCCGATAAGACCCAGGCCCCTCCCACGCCGTACAAAGGTCGAGCGCATACACATATGGGGGTCGGCCTGTGAGTCGGCGTGCAGCCCATCACACCAGTAAGGTTTCTCTTGTGTACAACACACCCTGCAGCTCACGCAGTCACACTATGCTAATTATGATTCTTTTAGTATTCCTTTCAAACTAAAAATGTGATTTTTAGTTTCATCATCATCATATATATATATATATATATATATATATATATATATATATATATATATATATATATATATATAGGAAAACAAGCTTATCATCTCCACAGCGCCGTCATTTCTGTTCAACATTACAGAACAACTAAAGAACCATTAATTACGGCTGAATTCTCACTCTATGAAAACACCGTGACCTCATCAGATGTGCAGGTGCACGCTCCTGATTGGAGCTCACCCTCGCCCGTGTGTGATGGACAGTAATGAGCAGGAAGTGAAGGAGGCAGTGTGAAGTACAAATGAAAGTGAAAGCCCAAAGAAGTGATGAAATAAAACAATGAGCATGGTGGATTCACAGCTGCACTATGCCCATTATCATGAACTATTCTCACAATTTCTAGGTCTATTGTGAGTGATTGTGTTGAACTTGAATCAGATGTCGTTGTTCTGTAATGGGTGAATCAGAAATGACTGCGTCAGTGGGAATCTTCTGGCAAACATCGGAAGAAACAAACAAAAGAAAAAGTAAGAAAAAAAGAAAAAGACCGATATCAGTAATGCTGAGCAGCAGTGTACTGAGATCTCTCTTCTAAATCACAATCCTTTATATCTATACTCTGTACTTCTATTTGAATAGCTCTCCACATACTATATGAATATAATCACTTTTATGAAAACAATGCACATCAAGTTTCCCACACAGCCACCAAAGAAACGTTAAAAATGCAAAATAAGTACATTGAGACAAAAAACAACTCCAAAATCATTAGAAAAATAAGAAAGAAAAAAGAAAAGAAAAAAATTCAAGTACTATTAACAAAGTATAAGTCCAGCTGGCAATATTGTTCAGAAGAAAATAATCAAAATATCCACAACTCCGTTCCTCTTACTGCCAGCCTCTTGTCTCTCCTCAGGCCGTTCAGTGGCTGACTCTGACCTGAAAACAACAACAACACAACAACGACGACAACAACAAAAAGAAAAAACAAATGAAAGACCTGGCTCAATAAATGGTTTCTCACAGTTTCTACAGGTCTCTGTGCGCAGCCCAGATTGTGGCGGAGGCAGGACGGGCTGGTGTTGCCTTGCAGGACTCCCACTCCCATGAAAAGAGGATGTTGCTTTTCACCCATCCAAGTAGCTCGCGTCCGATTGGACGCTCCAGACGGGAGGAGAGGACGCCGTTGCATCATCCGTGGGTGGTACGAAAGAGAATGCCCATGTGTGACCCGGGGGGGTGTTTCTTGTGAGTGATGACGTGCACACACAGCTACAAGGTTAGAGCAATTGTTCAGAGGAGTGCTCCCTTCAGGACATTTTGTTTTTCAGAAGCATGAAACTGCCCCACACTGCATCGTACTCCGTAGAATGAGGAAGGCCGGTGGCGTTGGTCTGAGTGCGATTCAAAGCTAGTTTGACTCTCCGTGTTCCTGATCCTTGCTGGGGGAGGGTGGGGGTTTTGCATTGGTCTTGTCCCGTTGGTTCTTTTGGGTCTCGCTCCGTCCCGACATCAGGGCTCCTGTTTGATGTAGTAGCTGCCCGAGCCGTTGCTCTCCTGGTCCGAGGTGCCCTGCGAGAAGGTGAACTCGTCCACCTCCGCCGTCTCCTCCTTCATCCGCAGAAGAGACTCTACAGACAGGGGCGGAGACAGAGGTGGTGGTGGTGGTGGGAGGGGGGGGGGGGTGAAACAAAATGAGACAAAGAAGCATGATTGCTTCAAAGTGAAAACATCGAGGTCGATTTAAGAGGAGAACATGCCGCATCAGCAGCCTCCAGCTCCACACGAAGAGTCTCAAACGTTACCTGATTTGTGGGTTTGGTGGAGGTGGGTTCGGGGTCGGGGCCGGGAGGGCCCCTGGGCGGGGTAAGGGGGCGGGCTCTGCTCTTCGTCCCCGGAGAAGCTGCTCCTCCTCCTGCCTGCCTGACTGAAGGGCCGCCGGCCAACCGGAAGCTTCCTCTCTAAAAACAAAACACCAGCATCCCTTCGGTTCAGAGAGATCCATCAGAAACAGACTCCATCATGTAAATTGTACCCATTTGGAATCAGCATCCGATGTCGCACCCGAGCATGCAGGTGTGTTATGAACTATCAGCGTCACAAAGACTGGTGTCTGGTGACAGACCAGAAGAGGAAGAGGAAGGTGTAGACAGGACGGGGTACTCACTTTTCTTTTGGCCTTTGTACTGCTGGGCCTTTTTCTTCTGCTTGGGTACAGATTGAGGCATTTCTCTGTTACCTGAAAGAAAGAAAAAGACAGTAAACTATGGGATGTTTAAGGGATGGTGAGGTGACGCGCAGTCCAAGAAAGCAGATGCTATCAAAAAATGTGATAGATTTAGGAATTCTATCACAACCTACAATTAGGGGACCGGTATCGACGCCGATACTGGCTTCATTAAGGGCGCCGGATATCGACAACGACACGACCTACTGATGCACAGGAAATAGTTTCCACAGGTATCGAGTCAGCGGACTCCTGAGAGTCGAGACATGAGACTACGTGCTTGTGGAAACTATTTATAACGGTACGTACAATAAAAATGTATCCAGAAGTCTATGACTAAGATGACAAAATGATGAGTGGAAGAATACGGGAACGCACAAAAAAGAAGACTACATGATGTTCAAGAGGTATTCCACCATGTTCTGGCAAAATGCAATTATTAATTAATTATACAAAGCATATCTTTAGAAGGCCTTTTTTTTCAAAAACAGCCGTTTCTTATCTACACAAACCTTCTGTGAACCCGGTTTTATCCAATGTTCAGATTTCTGTTTTGGAAATGTATGCAAGAAGCCTCATTAATAGTTCTACTCTTACTCTGTGAGGCGGGGGGCTGGAGCTGGTACCCCGTCAGCTGACACCAGCCCACGGGGTAGAGGTCAGGTGACTCGCAGTCCACCCACTGGTCGTACTCATCCTCCCAGCCGTCGAAGTGGATCCTCAGTAGCCGGTGCACGATCCTCGTCACCGTGGCGACGCACACCAGCCGTGGCTCCATCAGGTCGACGGCCTCCAGCTTCATGCCTCGGCGGAAACCGTGATTGGGAACCTCCTAGGAGAGTTGCAGAAAATGGAAGCCTGGCGTCGGTGAGCAGTACGCGACCGGTGAACACATGCTGCTGCAAACCGAGGAGGAGCACCAGCGAAGCCTGAATCCCACTGGGCAGCAAGTATGACAAGGAGGCGCTGATCAGCCACACAACATCTAGCAAGTGGTACCTCTGCTATTATTTATTTACACTGATATCAATTTTCCAATTCATGCAAGTGGCGCTTGTCCTTTTTGAATGTGTTTCTTTCTAAAAATTGGGTTTGAATGGATTTGTAAATGGACTCAGAACGTGATCCACGGCACGCCGAGGGGAGAAGTGGAGCGAGGCGGAGGAAGAAGAGTCGACAACGTGATCCACGGCACGCCGAGGGGAGAAGTGGAGCGAGGCGGAGGAAGAAGAGTCGACAACGTGATCCACGGCACGCCGAGGGGAGAAGTGGAGCGAGGCGGAGGAAGAAGAGTCGACAACGTGATCCACGGCACGCCGAGGGGAGAAGTGGAGCGAGGCGGAGGAAGAAGAGTCGACAACGTATTACAAAAGACAAAAACATGGCGGCGTGCGGTTCATCCAAAACATTTTGGTTTAAAGCCAAAGGGGATTAAACATCCACAAACATCGAGCAATTCAATATGTATATGCATGTACAAACTAGAGGATTTTTTAAAAAGACCAATTAATTAATCCAAAAAGCCAATAAAATCTGATACATGTGGAACTGAAGGGTTTTTTTCTATTTCTTGGGAGTTGTTCCTGATCCGATGTGAGGTCCTGGGACAGGGATGTCGTATGTGTACAGATTGTAAAGCCCTCTCAGGCAAATTTGTAATTTGTGATATTTGGCTACACAAAATAAACTGCAAAGTAATAAATAGGAGGTATCGTGATTATTAAATCTTTTCCGAGAAGTCTTTAAAAAGGACTGAAAATCAAATAGATTGTCGAGTTATATAAAATCTAATATATGAGTTAAAGTAACAGGTGAATTATTTATTTTGAATCCCCGTCTTGTATCGTGGACAAAGAGCTGATAGTGTCGCGTCACATCTTCGAGAGAAAACTGTTGTGTTGAAAACGATCGACTAGAACGTGATCCCACGTGTCCGCTCTGCCGAATTATTTTTTAATAAACCCGCGGTACATTGCAAACGCTTCGCCCCAAGTTTTTCGAAACCTTTGGCCAGAGAGAATAGTGCGTTGAATGTTTTGGATTAATCCCCGCGGTGCTCCGTGTACCCGTCCGCGCCCGTTACAGAAGCAGAAAAATGACACCAGAAGACAGTGAAACTGAATGACAAGATCTCAACACAAACACAGTGGAGAAACCAGCCTACCTTGTTAAAGAGCTTGACAGGAGCAGCTATTGAACCTGTTTCTCTGAGGTAGTCAAACCATTTAAATGGCAGTTTAGTGTACCCTGGGGAACAGAGTCAGTGTTGAGACCAGAACATTAGGAAAATCATATGCAAGAAGATGTTATCAAACTACTAACCATCAACTTCACCTCAACGAGAAATGGCATTCAAATATGGCATAGTGTCGAGGAATGGAAGATTTAAAGAAGCTCAATGAACATTTCCCATCAGGAGGTGCGACAGAACGGGTTCGTTTTCCTTTAGGAAATGGAGACACATTGTCCGTGCATAAAAAAGAAAAGAAAACGAAAAACAAATCAAAATATCTGAAACACAGCTTGGTGAGTCGGAGCTTTTCATCACAGCTGGTTGCAGCCGTGACAGACAGGCGCTCACGTTCAAGCGGCCTCCTGCGGCTAACCGGCCGGGGGGGACGTTACTATCAAGTGGATGTTTAATTCCATCTGTGATTGATATCGATACGTCTGCTGGGTGAGAGCACTGTGGAAGAGAAGAGGCTCCCCGGCGCCTCCCCATGGACAAACTGATGCCAACGCTGTGGACGGAAAGGCAATACGCCTCACCTTCTTTTGTCTATTGTGATGTGGAATTAATGCAGCATTAATTCAAAGTCCTATTATCGAAGAAATTAGTGAAATATCTTGTCACTCAATGTGTCTCGCTATCAGCAGATTCCCAAAAAATCAGGTATTGGTATTTTGATTGGGGTTTTGATGGCTGCATCCCTAGAGATTTAAATAATTGGGGTTTCCTTGGACACATGACAGTAAATGCATATATGAAAAGGGAAATAGAACAATCTAAAGTTGTTTCCCTGTGTGATTGTTTTTATTCAGGCCTTTTAAATCTTCCATACCTCTGTGGTCCACTCAATGGGATCAAACGCCCGTTTACATTCACGACGAGAGGCTCAAACCATCGAAGACGAGGAGCGTACAGTACCTCTAGGGGGCGTGAGCTCGATGTCGTTGATTTCACAGAAGCCGACGGGGTAGATGGACGGGGAGGTGCCGTGGTAGCAGAACCAGTCTGATCCGTCCACTGCCTCCGAACCGTCAATCCCGATCATGAGGAACCCGTCTGCCAACACCTACGGAGAACCGCAATGGTTGAGGTCAGTCTGGACCGAGCAAGTCCCCCCCCCTTCCCCCCCATCCCACAGCATTATCTAAACCCACTTACCTTTCTTACAGTGGCTACACATATAGCTGAGAGGTTGAGGGGATCAATGGCTTCTAACTTCATCCCGTCTTTGAACCAATCCCCACTCTGGTCCACGTCTTTCACCTGATACACATTCGGATGGAAGAAAGACCACTTGTGGATTATTATCTGAAATATGATTGAATCATAACAGGGAGATGAAGAGGGCATTTAAGGGTTTGTGGAAACCAGTCGTCAATAATCAATAATCTCATCCCGTGCACATGAGACTGAAGCGCAACACACGGCGCCGCTCCGATTAACTAATCCAGATAACGGGCTGTTATCAGGCTAAAATAATCCCGTTGGTTGTCATCCATCATCAGTTTCAGGACCGATTCGTTCACCCTGGATAAAGTTATCATGAATAATAGTGGGCTCTTATTTTGAAATACGGTAAAACGCAATTGCATTACACAAGGTAGGGGGGGGGCCTCCCAGAATGCACTAGGGCAAGAGATTCAGGGACCCAAGTCTTGTTTTTTTGTGCTTTGTAACAGGTTGTTGTTCTGTTGCACATGTCGCTCCACATGTGTACAGGCTTTCATTACTGATAAACTATTTAAGATATTATCAGAGAATGTGGTTAGACTGCGAGTGATGTTGGAACATGATTGGTGAGCCCCCCCTCCCCCCTCCCCCCCATCAATGGACATGGAAGAGACTTTTCAGAGAAAATGAAACCTCAATAATATCTTTAAGCGAGTCATTTTATTAAATACATTTTTAAAGTTCAATTCACGAATTATCTTTTAAATGTCAAATTGTCTTGTCAATAATATTTTAGTTGAGTTGTTGTTGTTGCAGCATCTCAAACTACCTTTGGATTGGTTCTTGGTTTGACATTATGCTTTTTATTAAGCTTGGTTTCATTTGCCCGATAAAGCCTTTTTCTTTCTTTTTTTTTTTTTTACCAACAGGATTTGGAAAATTATTTTAATGTATTAACATACAAAACATTGAATTAACTCCACCTGTTAGGCCACTTCTTAAAGAGAGAGCGAGTTGGTTTTACCTTCTGGAAGTACGGCGCGGGAGCATCAGCTTGACCCTCGATTTTTTTTGTGAAATCTGAAAAATAAATTGCGATCAGAATGACTTGCCTGAGCAAAAGATGCTTCAGCTTCAACAAGCTAACAAAAGAGTGAAACATGACTGCAGACCATAGAGGAGGAGAAGGAGCCGGGCTTCGACAAACACACTTTGATTATAATCCTTATTTATTTTCTCCTCAATGCGAGTTATGTCTATAATGTCATTGGACTCATAATTTAAATATCCAAAACCGTTGGTGGCAAAAACGAGCAATTTTAGTGGACGGATACTGACGGAAAGGAGCGAGTACATTGCAGCATTCTCCCCAAATACAGCGAGTTCCGAAAGTGTTGCACCTGAAAGTCACGTAGACAATAAACATGGGAAAGAGAGTTTAAAGTGCGCCTTGGTTTCTCACCAGATCTTTTGAAGCGGTGTCCGATGCTGCGCGACCAGCCAATGTTATGAATGAGGGGGCTGTACATGTGGCACCAGAAGTCGTCCGACCCGTCCTGGCTCTCCTCGTAGACCAGCCGGAGGCGACCCCCGATGACCTGCTCCACCAGCGCCACCCGTGTCCGGCACAGATAGTTCTTGTCCACCACCTCCACCCGCATCAGCTTCTTAAAGGGGAACTGCATGTTCTCGTGTACCTACAAGGAAGAAAGAAAAAAAAAAGGTAGTGCGTGGTTTCAACGACGGCAAAGGGATTGAAAACGTTCTGCTCATTTATTGTTCATAAAAGTCGTTTGTCGATTGCTTTGTAGAGGAAGTTCAGGGCCGACACACATGAACGTTTGGCGTCAGCACTATGTGCTTTTGTCAAATCCTTTATCAAGTTTAGAGATAGAAAATGTACATCAAATGTATCATCTTTACCCTATTATAAAGATAGTGGCACTGCCCATCAAAAACAGAAAGAACTACAGCATCATCAAACCGAAGAGGCATTTGTGGGTCTCACCTTGGCATTAAAGTCAGGTGGCAGTGTTTTAGCTCCAGTGAGACGCTTCACAAGAAAGGCTTTCCAGTTAGAGTACTTATGTTGTATGCCTGTAAGGGAGGTCACAAAAATAAACAGTAACAATTGCCACCAAACCCTGCCTTCCTCCCCTCCTGCCCGGAGAACAAGACCCTGCACACGTTCGGCACGAGACTCACTTTTTGGAGGCACGAGGGGCTTGCCGCTCGAAGCGCACCATCCCACCGGGTGCACCTCGGGGACGCAGAGGTCCCACCAGAAGTCCTTACTGGTGTCGTTGTCGAAGCCCTCGTACCGCAGGAGAGCCTTGAACCCTGAACAACCACAGATAAAACACACGGGTCGATTGGACAGCGTCTCCGGAGGCGTTCGACTCCGTCGCCGGGTAAAGTTTGCTCTGTTGTCATGGAGCCGTGGGTGTCGCGCCGACGAGCACTCGAAACTCAACTTTTAAAAAGAGGGAGGAACGTGGATGAGGACTCTTCAGCATGCCCAGAGTGAAGAACACGTTTATCGCCCATGGTTCCATGGCAACGGTGCAAAGTCAAAATCGGCTGAATTTACAAAACGTCATCGTCCCAAAGAAGAGACTGACCCGGAACAATCTCTAGCTTATAAAACACAATGCTCATTGAAAATATTATCTGTTGCTGTTATTTCTCCGCTCAACATTACTGGCCATGAATCGCTCGCTGGCACCACTACGCTGCACGAGATGACTAAAGGAATACAAAGTCACTTTTCCCTCGTGGAGCTTTCCTAATTATTTCAGCTGAAGTTAGGAATGCATCTCTACAGAGAACGAGGACTGTGGGTTTAGTCTCTTTCAGTAAAGCTGAACTACTACCAGATCACAGGAGGAACCATAAAGCCACCAACAATACTTCCAACGTGCTCGTCGACCAGCGCTCATCTGTGCACACCGACCACAATGCAACGACACAAAGCCACCCCGCCAGAGTAGATCAGTGATTTGTGTCCGAGCCGTGTCCCACTGATGTGCATCGTGTTACTGTACTGAACCGCAAGGCAGTTCCTTTTGCGTATGTTTGCCATGTTGAGAGACACAGCATCATATTCATATTCATACATATAGGATTATTCTTATTAAAATTGGAAAAAGCCATTTAAACCAAATCAGCTAGTCCCACCAAATAATCCATAAGAATGAAAATGTATTCATTCTAAACCAAAGGAAGCAGAAAATACGAATACTAACGATACTTTCAGGGCGGATTTGTCATTGAACCAAATGTGCTGTCCGAGGACGTGTCGTCTTACCTGCTAGCTTAATGATTTCTGCTATCCAGTACACCTTGGTGGAGAGGTTGGTATCGGAGTTGGTCACTTCAATCCTCACTCCTTCTTCTATGTCTCCCCAGCACATCCCCATAGGGGCCTGAGACACAGAGGAAGTGAGGGTTTTAAGCCACCAAAAGCAAGAAACCGGGTTGGGGGGTTGCTACCTACCAAAGTGCAGCTTTTACTTACATGCTTGAAACAGCTGACTGGAGCTCCGATCGTGTTATTGCTACAGATATACCGACCCCAGTCAAAGCTCTCTGCGGGGACCACTGGCACAAAACAAGAAGGAGTGTAAAGGCGGAGTATTTCTAAACGGAGCAGCGCTGCAACGCTCTTTTGGTAACATACCTGCTTTTGATTTGGCCTGGTTCTGACTTGCTTGGTACTGGGCGTAGGCAGCCAACTTTGCCATGAGAGGCTGTTTCTGTAAGACTTTTGCCTTTTTTGTTGGGGGTTTGCCCTTGCAAAAAAAAAAGAAGAAAAAAGATATCAATATTATTCGCAATAATATAGGTTTAATCGGAATCTGCCGTCGGAGGCCCGACGATACACTTACCTGGAGTCTTGCCAAGATGCTGGCCTTTTTGGAATTTGAGGAATAACTCCGAGAACAGGACACACTGCAGAAGCGCTTGGTTTTTGAGTAAAAGGCATCTCGCACTCCAACCATCCCACACATCTCACACGTGGCTGTGGAACACAGGCCACAGAACAGACACATGTATTCTGTTAAAATCCCCTCAGGTTACTACGCGCGGGCAAAATGGAACAATACGATATCCAACGGACAAGTTCCAAACATGTTTCCGTGCACTGACCCATTCCCGCCTTGCCGTCAGGGTACGTGTAGACTTGACCATTGTTCTTGATGATGGGCAGGCTCGCGGGGATGGAAGGCACCACCTCATCCTCGCTGTCTTCTGAGCTGGAGCTGCTGGTAGACTCCTCGCTGCAGCTGTCATAGCCATCAAACATCCCGAAGGAGTCTCTCCGCTTGCGCTCTGAACGTGGGGTGCGTTCCGCCTTTACAATCAAGGAAATTACAAAAAAAGGGTCAAATGTTTAAAAAAAAGGCAGCAACTAACAATTATCTTCAACAGTGAATTTTGTGACTACGTTCTGATAGTTGGGTCAATAAAAGGTCAGATAACGGTGGGAATGACCATCACAGTTTTCCCCGACATAGAAAGTGACATTGTTAAATATCTAAAGACATAGTTATGCATCATACAACTAAGCAAACTGGAAATAAATGCATTTGAAGGTTGGTACCAGTGGGTTTGTGTCAAGTTTATTTAGTAACAATAACTGTTGCACAGTCAAGATTTGTGATAATATTTTACAATCTCATTGAAAGGCCATCTGCTATGGAATGTGACCTGGGAAGCTGGCTGTGGGAGCCAATGAGAAATGCATAATACAAAATACTAAAACATTAGAATTTAAAAAGGTGATGTCAAAATGCAAACAATCCAACAGTCCTCTCCGCAGTGAACACCTGACGCTCCAGAAGGCCTCGGTAGACACAACGTCCCGGAACAGAGCGAGAACATGTTTATTTTGACACAGCCTCCACTTCCTCCTGCGAGCAGCGCATCCTAACTGGCGGCGCTAACGAAAACACATTTAGCCAGCGCCAGAGAGAATTATGAGAGAAAAATTTTTTTTAATCAATGCTGCAGCCAGGACATACACGCTACGCGGAATGTCAGCTGCACGAAATAGAAAAGCTAGCTGAGACGAACGGCAAAATTAGGGGCGGCCTTTATTCCAAATAGCTCCCGATGCTAACTAGCGTTAGCGCGGCTAGCTAGCGGAAACCTGTTTTTATCCATAAAGCAAACCACAATTCACACCAGCGTAGCAAACCCACGCCTACACACACATTGTTCAAATAAATGGGGCTTATGTTATTTGTATACGTGTCTGTTTATTATGAGAGCTTGCTCATACTTAACGCTGGCTGAGCCACTAGCTAGCTACCAAACAGATAACAACAAAGGAAGCAGCAAATCCTCTGTGATCGGAGGCTCGCGGACGTAAAATGTCTCCAATTCACGTACCAAATCCCTTGTGTCCTCCATCAGCCCTTCATATAGATAACGGTCTTGGTAACTGGGCCACCCGGTGCAAAGTAAACCCCCGCGCCGGGGATAAATGTTGGCTTTGAAATACCAAAGTCTAAATGAATACTACCAAGCAGGATATCAACAAATTACTCTGCGGCCTCTGCGCATGTGCGAGCGTAACCCACTTTCACGCAATTGGTCAATCCGGGAATGGAGGTCATCGACCCACAGAAACAAAACAGAGGACTCGGCCGTGGAAATGAATGAATGGCCTCCTCAATTTAAGGTCCGAGAACAGACTCATCAATAGAGGGGCTATTCATTGTGAAACTAGTTGTTTTACCATGAGTTTCATAACACTTTCTAAGAGGCATTCGATAACTTTAACCATGTTGGATTTATACAAAAGGAAGATAAACTTGAGAATAACCCTTTCTCTAAGTAGCTTTGGGGTAAAAATGGTCTCACTCCTCTAAATCCATTTTTTTATCATTATTTTTAAAATATATATTTTTAGCATGACCAGGATAACAAAGTAAGACACAGACAATTATTGTGACACAAAATAAATCCTTTATCATATATAGTGCAGTCTATTACACCTCTGAAGAGAAACTACCACTTTCGTCTGGCCTTTAGTTAGTGATCCGGTACATCGTTATGCTTTTATAATGAACAAAATCTGCAGAGCAAATTCAATAATACTGTATGGTTTCCTTTCCAAAATATAAGAATTTGTCAGACCAAATATGTAGGCCATCAAAATCAAAATATACATACAAGATAAAAACAACAAAATTAAACATTAGCTAATCAGCAGCCTTCTCGTACCACCGACTCATCACAGTGCTTTAAACAAATAATAATACTGGCAATACATCGGAACAGCATGAAGGCAAAACACAGGAGTTGTATTGTGGTAACACCAATAAAAAGAACCGTCGGTGAGGCTTCATAATGAGGATTTATGCGGTTGAGTTGAGGTCAGACAAGGAAACGTATCCCTTGTCTCATTTGAACTGATGCAGAGGAAGAGGAGGAGCTGGAAGACAAGAAGAGGAGAGGTCGTTACTTTTGATGACACACATGAATGTTAAAACTCCTTACGTCGCCTAGACGGGAAACAATACCTTTGATGTATATTCATGTCTTTGGTCTCAGAGCAGCTCGTCTTCTATGACATCGTCTACGCTTCCTGAGATTGAAGCAGCTTCTGATGTACAAAGAGAAAAAGAAAACTCCAGTTAATGGCCATTCAACAATCATCTTAACAACATTACAACTAGATTTAGAAGGTCAGAGAATCACAAATGTAATTACTTTTAGACACAAAGGCCCTCTCATTTCACTGAACATGTAATACAGTGAGATAATGTCATAACATACTAAGAGGGCTGCAAATTGAAGTTAAAATAAATACTTCACTCATAAAATGAGTGAAGTATTTATTTATTCTTAATGTATATCAATTATTCCCCCTTTCTTACCTTGAATTCTTGAAGAAAACTGTAGCTTTTTTTTTTTTTTACCGCTTTAAACTACTTCCTTGTAAGTGTCCTCTCATCACCGGTTAACTCCTCAAAGAAGTAAAATACACAAAGAACCCACCAAATATTGAGCGAGGGAGGGAAAAGGAAGTTACTGTCCTCACCGGATAAGCTGATGCAGGAGAGACTAAGCTCCGATGACGCTCCTATCACGTCGTCCTGTCGGGGGACAAGAAACCAAGATGAGAGGGTTGGAGCGAAGAAGAAGAAGGCGCAGCGGCAGCATCGAGTCGGCTACGTTGTGTTCGATGAAAAAGTCACTTCATGGTGGCCGTCTTGTTTCAGAAGGCAGCACAGACTGACGGTTTCTTTTTTCTTTTTACAAGAACAACAGTTTCTACGTACGTCTGTCTGCCTGTCTGTCTGTCTGTCTGTCTCTCTCCAGGGGCCCTAGGACGCAGTACTTAATGGAGACAATATTATTGAGATTTTGCGATACGCTGAGTATTGCAATATACGTATTTGCGATATATTGAGATTTATTACCCATTTTTAACTGCAAATGATGCATTTCATCAAAATCAGTTGGATCTAATAAGATAAAGTTTTCACTTGGTTAATCTCACATCAGTCTAGTTCTAATAGGTCTACAGCCAATGAACTACAATATTTATCGTGAACTATTTTTAATTGTCCTTGATTTAGGTGGTGATTTGCATAAACACACGATTCAAATCATTAGGAAATACAAGATTGTATTTATATTGATAAAAAAAAAATCTGAACATTACTTATTTTAATTCATTTTGGTCCAATACTCATTTATTATACTGAATGGAGCTTGAACAATGTGATTGGTTGTTCACATGCGTCCTTATCAGACTAGTGACTGGAAGCTGCTGGATGGTTTGTTTGCTTGGTTGAGATACACTTTCGTCTGGTTTCTTCCAACTCAATTTCCATGCGTTTCAAGTCGAATTGTTTTGGTCCAATAAACGGTTCAAACAGCCGCTCCACTGCCTGCGGGTACAAGTTAATACAAAATTTTAAAAAGCAATTGGAGGATGTTTTCAAATATTTCAGTCCAGGTTTGAAGATTATAAAGGAGGCTCTCGCCTGAAAGTTCTCACAGTAAAATGTTTGATGCTTTGTTGCCAAATCATTTTCTGAAAGAAAAAGAGAAGTCTTCTTATTACATTTCCTGATTTCAATAGAAATAATAATTGTTCCTTTAGTGTCCGTTAAATCTAAATAAAACCCCTCGTTCTCACTCGGCCGAACATCTGGTTTAAAGATATTAAACAGGAGCGAGAAATACTGGCCTTCAGATAAAACCACCATCGTTAAACCTTCCCGACAGCAGTGTTAATCAGGCCAATGGAAAACAAATCCAGTGTGTTTAGTGCATCACCAGCATCCTCTGGAGACAGCCCTCGGTCCTCCCGCTCACCGCCTCCTGGAAGCTGACGGCATGGCCCAGCCGTACGAGCTCCTCGCCGATATCTACAGTCTGGGATAGGCAGTTTTTTTTTTGTTTTTTTAAAAAAGATGTGTGCAAAGAGACAGAAGACAAACAAAGATAAATAACGCTCAATAAAAACAACCCACGCTGTTGTCGTAGAGCTTGACGCTGGGCCAGGAGGAGATGTCAGAGTGGGAGTAGCTGCACAGTTTGGCCTGCAGGGGTCTCCAGCAGGCGCAGCTTGTCAGCTGCTCGAACTCATCCAAGGCGGCCTCAGTCCACACCTCTCCTGACCAACAAGGACAATTGCAAACGAAATGTGAGTGGGGGGGGGGGATTCATTGTCATTTCAGAATATTGCATTTTTCAACTTTTTCTTAGTGGGCTTTTACCTTTTGGTCTCACTCCTGCTAAGTTGCACTCAATGGCTTGGAATGGTAAGCTGAGGAAGTCACTCCTGAAATATCAATGCATCAAAAGCAATAAATGACTTAAAAATCGAAAATATCATCAAAATCGGACATGTGTCCAAATAGCATTTTAATTAGAGTATTGTGGTGCTGCAGAGTCCCAGCCCACATATGATCATCATCATCATCATCATCTCGACAGACTAATGAAAAAAAAATCCTTTAACATTGTTTTCTGTTTTCACATTGTCATTTGATACATCGATTATAGCCGCGACATACGTACATAATTAAGAGATAAAGTCTCATTGAAAGCGAAGGCGTCAGTCATCTTACCTCATACGGCAGAGGCCGTCTCGTGGCAGCTCCCCGTTGTCCCCAAAGTCAACGTAGTAGAGGTCCACCAGTCCGGAGCCCAGCACTCCCAGCACCCTGGCCCTGTTCCATGTACCGTGGTCGTGGTACGGAGCGGCCACAATGTCCCCCACCACAATGGTCTCCACCCTCTGCTCCTGGAGAGGAACAGCTGACTTATTACTTCTAACAACAATTTTGTTTGATTTTGAGTGGGTTTTTTTTCAAACTTGGACAACTGAAGCACAAATCTGCATATGGATGGACAGAGGAGAAGGTCAGTGTTGACACTTATTAATATTTATGGATTCACTCCATTTTCTCGCTTTTATTTGGGGTGTATTCATGCTACACGGTTTGGAACTACAGTTCCCATAATTTGGGGGCTTTGGGGGGGATCTTAAGAGGAAGTTTAAAGTCAGTGAGTACAACTTGTTATTCTTTATACAGCCTGCCTATCATTTGTTTTCAAGCTCAATAAGCAAATTGGACTGACTTTCTCCCATGTTTTAAATCTTCCAGGAGACAATGGCTTCGCATAAAATCCTGATTGGAGCATCCTGACAATGTACCCATATCGACAACTCTCACTGGACTACTGAAGAAAGCGGATTTTAAGCGGATTCATGGCCGTTAATTCACAATGGACATGGGAGATAATAATATGCTTGGATAGTAGAAGTCACACTGATTACTTAAGAGTCTGTGTGGTCAGATTTGACTGAGTTACAAGTCCAACACAAACACAAACTGTGGTTTTTAAATGACTAATTGCCTCCATGAGCTGTGCGTCAGCCACTTCAGTGGTTAGTGCTAAGTGTGTTGATAAGCGGGCCCTATGGAGACACCTCAAACTTATATATACATATTAAACATGTATTAGACAGTTGTCCTTACGCCGGGGTTGCCACTGTTGTAGAAGCGGTTCATCTCCTGCATCAGTTTGTCCAGCTGAAGGGAACGCACCCCGAGGATCTGGATCCAAAAGTGGTTTGGGTTCTCCGACGCAGAAACATAAACCTCGAGGTGTTCGTCGGGCTGGAAGCTAAGGTCTGGGCTGGGAACTGGACAACAGAGAGGATGATATGAGATGTGTGTTCAAGGACAGATGTCAGTGAGGCAGAGTGGATCGTCTCCTCGAGACTCGATTATAGAGAAATCAAACTCACTTTCAAACTTGGAAATTTCAGAGAGAGAGTCTGTGGAGACACTCTCCTCCTCTTCCTCTTCCTCTTCGTCATTGGCTGTGTTGGTGATTTTAAGCTCCTCGATCTTGTCAAAAATAGTTTCTGGGTGTTCTGTGGTCCCATTGGCATGGATACGCCCATTGCTCTCCGTCTGCGAGTAAGGGCCGTTGTTGTTGTTGTTGTTCAATCCCGCTGGGGCCTCCGTCCCTGCGTCGTCTGGCCTCTGATGTACGGCGGTGTGGCCGCGCTTCTGGCGCAGGGCAGACGACTGCGAGATCTTTGTCCTCACCATCGTGTCCTCCCTGACCTTTTCTAGAATCAGCTCCTGCGAAACAGATCGTGTTAAAAAAAAAAAAAGGAAGTCGGGAGTTGCATTCGTGTTCTTGCGAGTGGACCGTCACCTTGGCCTGTTCCACTTCCTGTCTGGTCCCTGTGATTGTCACGTTGCCCGTGGCCCCGGGGCCGTGCGTCTTCTCTTTGGAACAAGTTACTTTGGCCCCCGTGGTCCTGGTGATCAGTTTCAAACTCTCTCCGCCGCGGCCTGCAAAACACACGCCAACAATGAGCGCATTTTGCTTCATGTATGAAGTAACATGTATCATATTACAATGTTATCACATATTGATTAGTACGACTTCTAGCATGCAACTGTGTGTATGCTAATGAAGTGAATAGGCTGCCAGCAGTCAGAGAAACAACAACCACCACAACAACAACAACAAGCTACCTATTATTCGTCCGAAGGCGATCTGAGGAACTTCCAAAGCCTCGCTGACTGGCTCGCTGTCCGTGACCAGGTTCTGCAGGACGCAGCGGGCCAGCAAGACCTGCTCCTCAGAGCCCTGCAGCAGGAAGCAGACAGTCGTCCTACAGCCGGGCTCCCCGGGATCTGGCAAAATCCTCACATGAGCTCCGGACTTCTGGGCCACCTGAGAGGAGGAGACCGCAGGAGAGCAGTGAGGCGGCCGGAAATGACCGACTTTCCTCCTCGTGTATGGAAGTACATTTGGAAATTATGGGCATTTTCCCCTGTCTTCAAAATTTAAGAAATTATCTAAAATGAAGACTTATTATGAAATGTTATTTTATAATTCTGCATTTGTCAAATCTCATTTTATAAACCTCTGTAATTTCACAATGCCCCTTTTTTTCAAAAGACTGTTTTTTCATTTTAATGTTGGGATATTTCCCAGTAGCACTTTTTAGGCAGTTGGTTGCAATCTAAAGACGCCATCTAGCTCCTGCTCTGAATCCAAACGGAAGATGGAAAATCAAACATTTATTTATTTAGCTTCACAAGGCTCTGCATGGCAGCGCCATGAGCATCAAAGTGAAGAGATGTCAAATCAATTATCCTGAATCCGCATTATTATGAATCCCACTGCTCTTGTGGCATTATGAAAAATGCCATTTTGAAAATTGGATGAAATCACATTTCCCAATAATAACTTGATTTTAAATAACTTTTTCAATTATTTTAGAAATTGCAATCACAATGTATTCATTGATTATTTAATAAATCACATGTTTTAATTCATTTCATTTGGAACACTTTTGGAGAGACATGATTCTCCAGAAAGTAATGATAGTTGCAACCCTAACCCAGATAAAAACAAACCTTGGCAAAACACACAAACACACACTTTTGTGATATTGATATGCATTCCGTTTTGTTTTGGTAAAGCTACTCACCGTGTCCAGAAACGTGGCTTGGTATCTGGACATGTTCCGATAAACTTCTACTGGAAGTGTCACCTTGGACACCTGCGTGTTGGGCTCCTGATCAGCTGATGGCAAAAGGAACACAACCGCCAGTTACAGATGAGGTCATCAGAGAACAAACAGTCAGAAAAGGCACAGTAACCTTCCAGCAGCAGGTACTCACGGTGGTTGGCACTGCTTATGCGGCGATAGACGATGTAGCCCACCGTGGCCCCGACGGAGAGCCCCGCAGCAAGGGCCACCATTTTGCCCGTGTTTAGGGAGCTCTTGTGACCCTCCATCACTGCGTCCAAGACACGGCGTGCACCCAGCGGGAGGCTCCACCTAAAACACAAACACCACATTAGCCTTCCCGACTGTCCTGCAAGTTACTGCTCCTTATATTTTACGTCCAGTCCCATCAACTCCTGCCGATGAAATGTCTACACAACAAATCAGGCTTTTTGTAAATAAAATTCAAAGTGAAATGCAATCAGAATGCTGTTGTCATGTACAATCCTCAGAGTTTACAGTCATGCAGCTTAAAGCATTAGCCAGCCGGAAATCAAAACAGGAGATCAGTGTTCTCAAACATACCCACACTACAGACCACTTATCAAATTGTTATTTATCTGTGTAACCCCAATTGATTATGCAGATGATACTCAATTATATCTATCAATCAAGCCAGAAGAAACCAACCAGCTCACTAAACTTCTTAAAGACATAAAAACCTTGATGACCTGCAACTTTCTGATGTTAAACTCAGACAAAACTGAAGTTATTTTGCCCTGAACACCTCAGAGATCAATTATCTGGTGATGTGGTTTCTGTAGATGGCATTGCCCTGGCATCCAACACCACTTTCAGTCCGGGGGGCAGACACAGTCACCATATTTAAGAATAGACTTAAGACTTTCCTCTTTAATAGTGCTTATAGTTAGGGATGAATCAGGTTTGCCCTGGTCGAGCCCCTTGATATGCTGCTTTTGGCTTATAGGCTGCTGGGGGATGTTTTAGGATACACTGAGCACCTATCTCCTCTTCTCTCTCTACTTATGGACACATTTACGTCTCTTCATTTCACATTACTAACGCTACTTCTTCGCCAGAGTCTTTGTGCCTTGTCGCCTCACAGGGTCCATTGGACCTGGCTGTGTCTGGAGCCGGTCCTGGCTCCTGGGCCCTGCCCCCTGACTCCTAGCCCCTGCTTCCTGCCCCTGGCCTCCTTCCTCATTGGCTCTGCCTCCTTCTTTGTGCCTCCTGCCTCAAGGGCCTGGCCTCATGCCTCATTGGTCCAGCCTCTTTCCATGCCTTCTTCCTAATGGGCCGGCCTCTTGCCTCCGTGGCCCTGCCTCCTGCAATTTGGGTATCAGCCGACACAGAGTTCTGATGCCAGTGTTTCATTAACTAGCTAGTTGAGAAACTGATGGGACTTGGACACTCCAACATCCCATCAGGCAGCTGTTTTTTGTAAGGTTGTTCATTATGAGCACTTGAAGGACTTAACATCCGGGTTGTTCGGGGGTCAAAGTTCAATCTTGATCTTAGAAAGAGCAGATGAGCAGTCTTCTCAACCGAGTGACGATTATCGATGGTGAAACGTGTCGTTACAGGAGCGATTAGGTCATACAATTTAGATCATTTCCACTAAAGTAAATTACATTGAATTGGAAGTGTCCCTTGTTTTGTCTGGGACCTCCCTAAAAAAAAAAAAAAAAAAAGGTATTTTAAAAACCACTGCAGGAGATTCTTAAAATGTAGCCCCTGACACTGTCATCAGACTACATCAACTTGCTAAAAAGAATTAGCTGGCAGAAACGTGCACAAGCAGTCAATAAAGTCACCTAAATGATGAAGCATTTAGTGTGCATACACAAACAGCACCAAATCTGCAGCTGCTGTGACCCTGACTTCAGGACAGGGTGCACTGAAAGCTGCTCACAGTTGGGCGACCTCCAGCCATTCCATTCATCCCTGAACACTGGCAGCCAATTGTTTACGAGGCTTTTTAGTGTATAAAACCCCCCCCCACACACACACACACACACACACACACACACACAGAGACAGAATGCACCGGAGGTGAGCCAACAGCAATGAGTATTGAGACCAGTCATGCAAGATGCCGTCTCACTGGGAGAAGAGGGCTCTGGGACAGTAGTTGAGAAACACATGGGACTTGGACACTCCAACGTCCATCTCGGGAAGAATCTGATTTGTTTTGGTTTTCATCCACGTTCAACACTACTGACGAGACAGGTAGAAGGAGAGGAAGAGTTTCAGCTTTTCAAGTCCCTACATGGAAGCAACTGGTCAATCACATTGCGCGGCGTGGGAGACAATCAGAAAGGCATCGTTAGTTCATCAGACATCACCTCAATGCAGACCTTCACTGGTGTGACGATCAGAAAGGCATCGTTAGTTCATCAGACATCACCTCAATGCAGACCTTCACTGGTGTGACGATCAGAAAGGCATCGTTAGTTCATCAGACATCACCTCAATGCAGACCTTCACTGTGGTGACGATCAGAAAGGCATCGTTAGTTCATCAGACATCACCTCAATGCAGACCTTCACTGTGGTGACGATCAGAAAGGCATCGTTAGTTCATCAGACATCACCTCAATGCAGACCTTCACTGTGGTGACGATCAGAAAGGCATCGTTAGTTCATCAGACATCACCTCAATGCAGACCTTCACTGTGGTGACGCGTGCAAACGAATGAGTGTTTTCTAAAACAGCAACTTCAAGTGGAGTTTCTTACAGAAAGACGGACACAAATGGGCAAAACATAACACGAGACTTTTCTTGTAAATTGTTACGGCGTCAGACAGCAGTTTTGTTAACGCCATAAGCCCAACATGTCACTTGTTCCGCCGCCTGCAACACGCTGTGTTTCCGTAGGACAAGCGTTGATAAACTCATCGACAGCCGAACCGGAAGGACGCGCGGTGTCCCGCTCGTGCGTCCAGCGTCTTGAGGTTGACGCCACCGAAACATCAGCTCCGTGACCAGCGGAGAGGAGGGATAACCTTGGCTCTTCCCTCGGCCGCCCTAGAGGCATGTTATTATCCTGAACCACTCGCGGCTTCGTTTGTCTCACACCGAGACGCGAGCTGGTAGAACTCAACGTCAACCTCCACATTGGTTCGGTTTTCCGACGCGAAAACACACAACGCGAAGCTAGCCGAGGCTAGCGTTAGCTGTGGCTGCGGGTTGACACATGCAGGCGAGTGGAACGTTTAGAAAACAGGTCAGCAAACGTCCTTGGCACGCGCACATCACGCCCCAACACATACACACAAGAACAGCCTCGGGATGTTGTCAGGGTCTAATGCAATTCAAAAAGAGGAGGAAAAGGGTGTTATAATGTGTGACACTTACAGAAAGACACCTCGCGCTCTTTAGAATCGACCTCGTCTGCAACTTGTCAAGCTGCAACTAGCTACACCGGAAGCAATACTAGCTACACACACACAGAATATAGACTGATAACTGAATAGTTGTGAAAAGCATGCGAAACGGTAATATGGTTAAAGCCACTAATCAGACCCCGCCCGAAAATAATTCACGTTTATTTCTTAAGGAAACGGGACTTTCCACCGAAATAACGACGTTTGCTTTGAAAGGTCAACCGGAAGTCTGTCTCTTCATTCTGGTTACTTTACACTTGTGCCAGTAGATTTGATGCACTGCCCTATCCATACACGTGCAATATTGGCGACAACAGTAAATCACGCGTGCGCTGTAAACCATCCGGGGGGAGGGCGGGATGTCATAAATATGTTATGAAAATAAATGGTTCTTATTATACACCTAACTCATATGAACCTGTCATATGAATCATTCCTTGTTTAATTCTAAAAAAGAATTAAGGGAAATACGAATTAATGCAAGTGACAAATGTGTCAAATCAATAAAAAAAACAAGATTTAACATACAGATTATAAATACATTGCAGGGATCACACTTGCAGAACTGAGTCAATACAAACAAACAACTCGAATAAACGAATAAACTATATTTCTTGAATAATTGTATGGCATTGTACATATTTCCAACTCGAAGTTGCTTAATAAACCTTTAAGAATAATTATTATAATTTTGCATTTACTGTTGAATGTGTGCGCTCCAATCCGCTGACACCTGTCAATTTGAATATGTGTGAGAGTTGAGTGCTGTCAATTATAATGCAGGAGGCAAATTGTTGGCACTGCATTCATTTAGTAATATTCCCTTTATTTATTTTTCTTCTAGAATGGTAAAAGAAATTCTGATTTCTAGTCTCTAGTATGGGTCAAGCTTTAACAAAACATTGACTCCTACTAGACACCCCCCTGGTGGCATCACAGGGGTTATTTTCATCACAGGCTGAGCAGCATCCCTCCTGACGAGTAAACTGAACTGTCTTTAAAAAAAAGAATGAAATAAAAGTCTTTAAAAAGCAAAAAATAAAATTAAAGATCAAACATAAAATTCGCAGAGCGAAAATACCAATTTCAATTCAGAGCTGAACCTTTTGTGTGTGCGTGTGGTGAGAACCTGCAATTGAGACAAAATATAGCAAATTGGTTGACAGATGTGGTTTTCCTTACACTGCACTATGCTCCTCCTCTCGTTACTTACTGTACTGAATTGTTGTGTGCAACAATATAAAAAAACAAAAACAACTCATAAATAAAAGTGTATTTATTAACATGACATAATCAATACACAAACAAATTTGTCAAAGTCCTGAACATAGACACTTTAAAAAATACAAAATATACATTTATGTATCTCGTGAACAACTATATCATAGTCCATCACCCCCCCCCCTATCCCATCCCACCCTACAAATCAAGTGACAGAAGCTTCAGCTCCGAGCATGTGCGTGATGATGTCATCAGCTCTGCAGGTTGTACCTGAGGCTTGGTAGAGTCAAGTCCTCTTGTGTTGTGAACTAAACAGTAGAACTAGAGACAACGTGTACACCGATCACGACAGAGCATTCACTGGATCTTATTCATGCAGCATAGTCCATATGTGTGTGTCATGACGTCAAAACACAAGTATGAAACAGGGCCGATAAAAAAAATAAAAATAATAATGTAAAAACCATAAATGTTTTCTTGCATTGTGATTATCGTCTTTAAAAACCACCTTCAGTCGTTCCATGCGGACTACGCTGTCCAGTCAGAGTGATGGCGAGCAGTGGCGTAACACCAAACTGTTGACTTGTACCTCTTCACGTACACACAAACACTTTAAATGTGGATCTTAAATGAGCATTTGTAGTGATGTATTCACTAAAACAGGCTAGCAGAGGTTTAAACGGAGCCATAGCCAAGATACTAAAGATAATGAGGTCACAAGTCCCAATCATGTTTGACGCCATCTTCAGATTTAGTCTGTAAGTGTCTAGACAGTTATTTAGAATAGGGTAAACGATATTGATAAAACGCTCATCACAATTGACACTTCCTTTACTTTCCACACTGCCACTAAATGTCCTCCCGGAATAACTATTATCTAATATTTTGGAGAACAAGAAAGCGATTTCAGCGAGAAGCAGACAGAAGGGTCTACAATGTGTTGAAAGGGATGTATCCAGGATGTCGAACAAGTTCAAAAGATAAAGCTAGAGGCTAAAGCCCACACATTACAGTGTCAAAGGGAGTCACCACATCTCCATGGTGATCGAGACGCAACAGTTCCTGTAAAGCCGGTTAGGACTTTATTCACAATCATTCCAAAGCTAAAGCAGCCCGTGTTCACATTCAGTAAACAATCGTCTTCTTCCAACCTTTCTGGGTATCGAGTGTCACTATTCTACAACGTCTGACCCCGACGAGCTCCAAATCCACTGAACCAAATCGGAAATGACTGCACGACAGTTTATTAACCACAGCCGGACCCTGGTCGGAGCTGGCCAATGCTACACTACAATTGGCCAGTCTGCGTTGGAGGGCGGGACTTAGCAAAGGGCTAATTATTTCTGTCGGACCAAAAGATTTTAAAAAGGGAATACGAAATTTAACAATATGTAAATGTGACTTGATTTCCGCAAAAATACAAATTTGGAGAAAAGAAAAGAAATCCTACATTACAGTATATATAATTTGATATCACAATATTAGTATAAATATCAATTGACTCATGTTTGCCCCGATACCTCCTAGCAGTTAATCCAGCACTGACAATAATTACTTTCATTGCTTAATATTTGTATAAAGATAAGCTATTATGAGTGGCATAAAATCATGGTATTTAGTTCTTAAGTAATTTATTACCAAGTCATACCATCATCCCACTTGTATACAGAAGCAATATCAAAAGCCGTGTCCATCTGAAATTATGACAGCACCACAAAGAAGGCTGGTCTGATTGAAATAGACCGTCAGTGATACAGACGTCTGCTGATGCTGCACATTACAGGAACTGTAGGAATTGAAAGGCCTCAACACAGTAGATGAGTGGGGACACTCGAGGAGGATCAGGAAAGGAATCCAAGGATATGGAATATTACGGTCAGCAGATCAAATATTGTCTATGGAGTAATTGGGGAAATTTACTGAAATATTCATTTTTTAAAAAGTTTAAAACAAACATCATGAGCTCATGTCTGTCCAAGCGCTGCGAGCTGAACCAGCCAGACAGGCTGAGAACAAAGGCGACTGAATGATACAAAGCACCTTTCAGAAAGCTCTGGAACATTAGCACAACCAGAACAAACATCGTTATGTATCCAGCAAATCTATCGCTTTATGGGAGAGACTTGCTGCGACCGCTGCACAGGCGGCGGCGTGCGTTCACGGTAGCATGCCGGCACATTCTTCAGTTCGATAGATGTGTACAAAGTAAATATTTTAATGCAGATACGCATGTAGAAAACGCGACTGATCCAAATGACTCCGTAATCTTCGGTCCTCGTGTTGCGACAGGCTCAGCTTAGCTCGGGAATTTAGAAAAACAACAACGCAGCGTTTGTTGCGAAACGCAAATCAAATAATTGGCAACATTGTCAACCGCACATTCACACTTCGAGCCATTTGGCTCAAAGGCTGAATGATGGAAAATAAGCTCAGGAAAGACTCTTCGTCATATCTTCTCAGAGGTAGTGTTAAACCCTATTCTGTCAATGCCAAGCAATGAAGCAACACCACATATGGAGCCCCAAAGTGTGCAATATTAAATGAATACAAAAAAGACAGTATGAAATAAATAATCAAAGGAAGACATTGTTTAAAATATCAACCAAAATTACTAATAATAAAAAATGAACAGAATTTTATTGGAAATCTTTTGTATTTCATTATAGATATTATATATTCAAAAGTCTACCATTACTCTATCAGGGCATTTTTCCCCAGTTTTTGGTGACTTTTCAGAACAGTGGTGTCGTCACTGCCCTCTCATTCAGTTCCTGTTATCTTCCGTTAGCTAGAACGTCAACAATATCAAAGGACAGTAGTTGTGAATGATCTAACTCGAGGCTGCTGCTGTATATAAACAGACACTAAACCTCTTCAGCTTCAAAGAATTAGCTTTACGAGACTTCTCATGCAGCTGGCTCGGTAGCCTGTGAGCCGGTAGCCTGTGAGCCGGTAGCCTGTGAGCTCTGTTTATTAGCCAGCATCAAAGTGGTGTTAGCGGTGTCGGTTAATTGTCGCTCAGCGCGTTGTGCATCCCTTTTCGGGGAACACCTTTAGGTGGAAACTGTGGCAGAAGTAACTATGAATTAACAAGCTGACGTTAGCTGCTGCCGCTAACACCGTCTCTTCACTTAATAAAGCCCACAACCAGTTAGCTGAATAGGTAAGTAGCAGGTGCAGTGTTTATGTGTCCAGGTACTGCTGACAGCACACGGATCGGGTTTTGACATTCTTGTTTTAGCTAGCAGGATTTACCGGGCTAAATATTGTTGCTGTCGTTGAGTTTGTTAGCTTAAGAGGCAGAAGGCATGTGACTTGCTGTGAGGGTGACACCACTGCCATCAAAAGTGGAAAAAGTAAATGGTTGCAAAAGAAAACGAATTTAATAGTATCTTGGATAATTAATTAAATAATTTTTTTTACATATCTTACATAATTGACTTATTTATTTCATAATATAACATTTGTTTATTTAATATTGAACACTTCATTGTTACTTTCCTTCTCGTGAATAACGATTGGACCGGCCTATTTACGACACGGTTCTCATTGGCTGACATTACAAATGAACGTCACTGAAACATCCTTTGTTTTGGGGCCATGCACAAAGTCTCTCAGAAATGGAGAACGGAAGTGATAGTAAGAAAGCATAAACCTCTTCAGAAAACATTCCTCATGCCGTTAAAACTAACTAAAACCAGACAATAAATAGTTGCCTATTTTTGGCTCTTTTCTATTAAATGGAAATGAATGCTTTGGGATTTTCAGACCCAGGAGTTTAAACATTTGCGTCATCCAGCCCCCACCATGACATATTATATCGACTCCACCTGATGGTTGCAATGCTGTTGGTGCTGAAGTGTTAATGTACGGTTCTGCAGTCTTTGCATTCTGCCCTTCCCTGGTTTGCAGAACTAATGGTTCCCAGTATTGCCACAACTGCCTCAGAATGGAGAATTCATCCCCAGCTTTGTTTCAAACTGCAGCTTTTGTCTCTTCTGGTAGCGAACTCGCACCCTGAAATGGACAGAGGGGACAAAAGTTAGAGCTTTTGGTCCAGACGGGGTCACAATCGGCTGCATTTTTCACATTACGAGAGAAATTCTAAGACTGATCGAATTACAAAATAATCCAGAAAAATCAACGCTGATCCCTTCTGCCTTTACCCCCCCAATCCCCCCAACCCCCCCCCTGCATCATTCGGCCATTTGTTGCTCAAGAATCTCCCATGACTCCAAGTCATTGAGTTTATAGGTTCAACCCATCGTTTTAGTTCCCCCAGTGTCTGGGTTCATACCGTATCTCGTGTAGCTTCACCACTTCGTTGACCATCACCACCAGTAGCGGGGACAGAGAGACCAGCAGCCACGCCATCAGGGGTATGTCACCAAGGTTAAAGGCCAGGCGGCTGTCCCGGTCACGCCATAACTGGTAATCCACTGTGGCCTGAACCAGCTGGCTTAGCAGACTGGAAGAAAAGGAGAGAGTGAGGGCTGAAAATGAAGTTAGACCGTGACAATGGCAGAGCAGACCAGATCCACTTCTTCCATTCTTGCCTTTCAAAATAAAAGTTCTAGACGTATACAGCACACTGAGTAACTGGGGGACCAGAGGGAACTCAAATTCACCAAGACCATTTTGCTTAAAGGAAACTCAAAAAAAATAGCTACCAGTAGCTTAGACTATACAACTATGTTCCTCGGTCAGACTGCCAGACGATGCTCTGGGTCAACAGGAGCCTTGTAGTTGGTGCTCTGCCTGCGCAAATCGGTTCTGACAATCTATTAAAAATCACGCATTACTGCTGGTAGGAATAGTTTGGATGCAAAATATTCTTAGCTGAGCATTCTGGTGTTTATCCGTTGCAGGCAGGAGATGATCACTTACACCACAGGTACAGTGAGACACCACCAGGTATTGCTGAAGGGATTCTTTCTCCACAGAGGTTGAGACCGGTGGACGTAACTGAGGGAGATCACCACTGAGGAATTGAGACCAACAGCAGAAATAAATTAGATTTTAATAATGATGATAAATCATGGGTGACCATGAATTATGAGCGGTACCCTACCTGTGTGTAAGACGAGGAACCCTGCCATGACCTTCTGAGTCAGCAGCAGACCGTTGGACAGCTCGCCGAACCAGTGAGGAGCGTCAACTAAAGAGCTGCAGTCAAACAGAAAACACATCATTCACTGCGTCGACTCATCCTGAAACGCACTGCGAGACTAACAAATGAGCCTTGGAACGTCTCCTACCTGGCTGCGAGTATATATACGTGAGTGGTGTTGTCAGCTGTGCTGGAGTTGCTGCTTCTGCAGCAGACCTCCTGGAGAGTGAAACCGAAGGCCAACAGGTAGGCACACACCGTCATGCCAAACTTCAACAGGAAACAGCCGAGGAAGTAGTTCTGGGTCTGGTTAAAGGAGGACGACAATGATGAGGGAGTTAGGCTGATTGAAACAACAGGCTTGTTAGGTTTTCCTTCGTCTCGTCTATTCGGTAAACAGATATATGTCTGCAATTGCAAAACATTGGGGCTGCACTAAATGTAATTGTTTTTACTTTCAACGTTTCTATTGAGAGTTTACGATCAAGCTCAAAAAAGTGAGATTGTTTTGATTTTGTGGTTGTATGAATGTCATTTATTAGAGTTCTGCTAGTGAGCAAACTGTTCTCTACCTCAGTGAAGGGCTACACGCCAACACGCATGTTTTGAATTTAGAAATGATTGCTTCCATCTTTTGGACTCAGAACTGTATCCTACACAGCTTCAATGTAATCTAGTTCTTTAAATAGTAAAATACTAATAATATTAGTGTAGCCTGATCTTTATCAGCAGAAACATAGAAATCAAACAGAATTAATGGACATGCACAAAATAAAAGATGTGTAGTAAATAAAGTAAAAGCCAGAATCTTGTGAATTATCATTTAGTAATCATCATCACAACTTCATTGTCTTTTCATTAGATGCTCTTGTACAATCTAATGCAATCAAATACAATATCTGTAAAATGCATGTAGAAGTGCATGTGTACGCTGTTTACCTTTATCAAAGGCCTCATAGGTGTGGTTGATCATTACCATTATTAGGAAAGTGTTAATCCAAAATATCTTTTGCGCTTCATTTGCTTGTAGGAAGGGATCAGCAGTGCATTTGAAACATTCGACTTCTAGGTGATCCTACCTTCCTTGGGATCGCGTCTAAGTTCTTCCCTGTGGCAACCGTCATGGCTAAACTGTCGGGCGGCTTCCCCAAAAACGACACGCTGTCAACACAAAAATAAATACGGAAGCATGACATCCGGTACGGCAGTTTCTAAAGTTCGGTTTCTACAGTATGTAAAGCAGGTGTGTGTACCTTAGCAGTGGGCAACTGAAGCAGGACAGCCAGAGGATGTCAGTGGTGTTCATGGGAGGGGGAAGCTGAGCTAGACAGGCTAAGAACTGCAGAAAAACAAGTCATTTATTTACATCACAAACACGAGCGGATGACATCAAAGCTGGCATAATACAGCAGTGTAAACATCCACGTGACTGTGTGCGGTCTCCCGTCTCACCTGGATGATGACCAGACTGAGCTGACACTGCAGCAGGAAAAGGAAGCACTTGCGGATGCCGTAGGTCGTGTGTCGCGCCTGGAACACATTCACCCGAAAACGCAGATTAACGAATGCATTCGATTACCCGCTGTGACTGAACTGCGTGTTCGTGATGTGTCTTGACCTGCTCGATGAGCTTGACCATGCTGACGCTCTCTCCTTGGTGGAAGGTGACGGAGCAGCCCAGACTGTTGAGCTGTCCCGAGAGCCTCAGAGGAGACAGACCTTCGGCGTCTCGGTCGCTAAATCCTCCCCCGGTGGCGTAGCCGAACGTCTCCCACGAACACTGAGAGGGGTACAGAGGGTCCAGAGCGATGCTGCCAGAGGGTTAGGGAAAAAATTAAAATATGGGCCAAATCGGGATTATATGTACTACATACTAGTGTATTGTAATGGAGGCAAATTAAATGTAATTGGTAATAAAACACATTACCACATTGCCAATAAATTATTTAAAGCAACGCTGGTAAAAACAGATACAAGTGGAAAGTGGAGGAAGAAGTCCATTACTCTCGTTAGAGGTAATGAGGATCTGCACTAGGCTCTTTTTAGTCATCTGCTTTAATGGCTGAACTCCTTAAGTTGTCGTTTTATTTTTGTATCGTATTCACCACTCAGTCCTTTGTGTTGGACGAGGGAAACAAAAAAATATAGAATCCTAAACTATTGGTTCTATTCATGGCTTGATACCACTAGAGGTAGATGAGAAACTAAAGCTTTCAACTGAATTTCACAATCAAATGCAGGAATATTAAATATCATGGGTTTTGATTGATTTAGTGGTTCTAATGTTTTGGGATAAAAAAAAAAAATCAACCATTTAGGTTTCAAATCAGCATCGGTCAAACCCAAACCACAATAACGTCAATTTACTAAATGAAAAAACAACAACAATGAGCAACATACTATAATGATGTCCGTTTACCTGAGGTCACTCTGTAGAAACAGGCGGCTGTTGCGGAAGTTGGCGGAGCTTCCCAGGCAGCATGTAACCTCCCTGTTCTCCTGCATTATCTTTATCATCTCACACATGGCTGTGAAGAAGAAGAAGAAAAAGTGTCAATATTACTGGAGGACCGAGACAGTCATTGGGACCAGGGTCGGAGTTTCCCTGGCAGCCATGGCCGCCGCGGCCCCCGGCGTCGGGCCTCCATGTCCTCCTGACAATCACGAGAAACGCTGCGCACACTAACCAGCGGCAGGTTCCATTTTCGGTGTGAACCGCTGGAAAACTGGGCCATTTATATCCTGCAGTCCTTCCAGAAGGACGCTGTTGATCATGACCAACGTTGTTCGCAGACGTCAGCACAACGAAATAGGAACAATGAACAACTTACAAGCATCAGTTATTTGTAAATACAAACAAATCATTTAGTAAAATAAACATTTCACTGATAAAATCATCCTGAGCCCTGAAGATACACTTAGCATGTCCGCAGACTTAAAATCATTGTTTTCATGTGATGGCCCTGCTACTGGGTATTTATTTTAGGGTGTCATTGCTTTTCCTCATCGGAATCTACTTCATTTCAAGTAACAGAAGAAGATAAAGAAAAAGAGGAAAGAGGGCACTTTGGAACGGGTCCAGACAAAAGTGTGCACAAAAAGAGTGGACTTGCGCACAAGAAGGGTGACTTATTATGTTTTTTTTAAAAACGCGTGAAGAGGACTCACTGTCGGGGGTGCAGTCTGTGAAGAGCGGCACCAAAAGAGGCACATTATCGATGTTCTTCAAATGAGGACGGACCTGGTGGATGCCACGAGGTAGCTTGGCCTGAGAAAAGATCAAAGAGACAACATATTGAAACGAAATCCCTCACGTTTAAGTTATTTTTAAGACATTGTAACGTGCGTACAAATAATTCAAGCAATACATCATCTGTTCCAGAAAGCAGAGGACAGGAAGATCGGTCTGTATTGTGACAGATAGCGTTACGTCCTCTATTGGAGAGAGAACTGAGCAGTAGCAACATTGGTTTAAATAAAACTTATCGTTACCCTGTTGCAGTCCTCCAGGAAGCTGGGCACGTCGCTGTCTGTGGGCTGGAAACTGGCCAGGTCAGAGTGGGCCTCCTCTTCCGGCAGCAGCGGACCTTCTGCTTCGTCCCGGGAATCTGTGTCGCATATGAAGAGAGACGTCTAAACGCTTTGAGACCCTCTCGCACAATTTGGAACTAGCTAACACAGGGTGCACTTGTTGAGGCTGGATTTTAAAAAAGGAAAATGGATTTGACAGCCACCTCAACACTGATTGGACATCCACATAAAAGGTCCCGGAATACGTGGGTTTAATATCGGGTTTGGTACCTTGGTTCAGGTCTTCACGTAGGGAGCCCTGACCGGGGCTGGACGGAGCGCCGTCACAGGGACTCTCTCCGTTTGGAGTCAAAGAGATGTGACAGTTCCAGCCGGTCTCTAGACCCATCTTCTCTGCAAAGACCTGCACAGACACAAAAGCCACAGAAGTTAGGTACTCACACTTTTTTTCTGATGTGCATCACACTGTGTGTGTATATACTGATATATAATCCTTTTTCCAAACTTTAATGTATATTCTTTTTTTAAGGATGAGATATATACGAAAACACATAGCTCTACGCAGACGGCAACCTCCTGTTGTGACAAGTGAAGCCGATGTGGAAGTGTCCTAAACCTGCATTCTCTCAAATGACCATCAGGGGGCAACTCTATTGATGTATTCCCTCAGTAAACATTGTAAACATGAGTTTGTGGTCTCAATCTCTAGTTTCAAGTCTTCTTCAATACAGCATGATGTTCATTTAGTAAATGATGTTCCATTTAGAGTCAAACAGAACATAAAGCAGCACTTTAATTGACAGGTCTCGGCGTCACTGTGTCACTCTACCACATTCCAAACAAAAGTCCACAACAAAAGAACAATTGCATGCTGGGTCATGCCCTGAGGAAAGCGTATCATCCTCACCACACCATCAGTCTGGCCAAACTAACCAACTCGGTACTATCGAATGTGTTCACCTTGCTGCGGAGCTCATCCTCCATGGAGAAGTAAACAAACCGGATGCAAGCGGTGACGAGGGCATCAATGAGCCGGACCGTGTCCAGCCTCGCCTGGAACTGGGAGGATACCATGCCCATGAAGATCTGCCCACTGAGGGCCTGGACGCAGTCCTCGCGCTCCACACCCTCACCTATACCCTCTGAAGACATGGATAATGAAAAAGAAACAGAGACGAGGAAAATGAGGGAGAATTTGTATCGTTGCGTTAACTATGCGTCCTTCTGTCCATTACTCGTACCGTCGGAGCTCCAGCTGTTTCTACAGGAGTTGTGTTTGATGGGGGTGGTGGAGGGCAGCTCCACCCCGGAGAAGAGGCAGGGGCCAGGGGCCAGCTCTACGCACTTCCCATTCAGTTGGCCAGACAAGGAGACTTGCATGGGTTTGTAGGCAAACGCTGAGCAGTAACCGGACAGACAGGCACGCTGGTAGAAGTCCAGAACCTTCTTTCTGTTACGGGAGAAGGGACGGTTAGAAAAGAGAGAAAGACCAGAACTAGACTGCTGGGGGCTCAGGTGAAGTCTTTGATTCTTTATGTTTGACTGAAGCTTTGCAGCTAAATTAAAATGATGAGTGTGAGAGACACTGCACCTGTCTGAGCCTGAGAGGGGATAGATATCGGTTCCATCCCAGAAGTCGGTGCAGGCTTCCAGGATGAGGTCGGCTGAGCCATGCGACAGCATCTGGACGTTATCTGCAAACAGGAAGGTCAGAGAGGTCACGACAGGATGACATAACAACATCTTCCTCTTGGTGTGTGTGTGTGTGTGTGTGTGTGTGTGCGGACTCACTGGAGGAAGAGTCTTGCACAAACAGGGAGATAAGATGCGAGATTGGAGGCTGACGTTTGGTGAAGTAATGAAGGTGGCGGGAAGTTAACTCCTTGGTCTTCTCTCCTGATGGCAGCTGGTACAACGCCAAGTGGTTCTCCTGTTTAAACAGCTCCCTCGCACCAGGAGTGAACCCTGATACACACAGACATACAGAGAGGAAAGATTTGTTGTCCAATAGATTTGAAAAAAGCCTTGTGATCTAGTACTGAAAACTCATTTCACGTCACACACAACACAAAGTTCATTGGATTTGGATGATGCGTGTCCATTTGTCCATCAAACAATACAATTAGTGTACGACGAGGAAACGGGTTGTGAACAAAAGAAAGTCCTTTCGTTTATTATCTTTCTGACCAGAGACGGAAATGTCTGCTCCTTGGTGGAAGGAACTTTAAAAAACAACGAATTGTTTTGCCAAGTGAAATACTCCCATCCCGGTACATCAATGTGACATAGGAACAACCTGTGGCCCTACGTTATCATTAAAACCATGATCAAAGAAGTGAAGACATTTACTTCCTCCTTGGGTGAAACCTAATCAATAATTCATCCTGCGTGGCACGACAGTCGCATCAGATATTCCCTCTGAAGAAGTCACAGTGCCAGGAGTTCACATATGAGTTCTCCATCACTTCCCGCTCACCTATGAGCCTGGAGAGCTCGCAGAGTCCCCAGGGGACGCAGACGGGCAGCACTGTGCCGTGGCTCTCCTGCAGGGCCAGGTTGGACAGGTGGTCGGAGAAGCGGCAGAGCTGCTGCGTGACGCTGGCGTTGCAGAGGTTCAGCATGATGTTGAGGCCCAGCGGCTTGAGGGACGGCAGGTGGCACTGCCAGGAGAGGTCATCGAACTGGATGCTGGCCGGGTTCTGCTGGTCCTGCGACAGGCTCAGCATCTCCAGGTGGTAATCGCACACAAAGTCGTCCGCCTCCGCGTCCGGGCAGCCCATCCCAAAGTCCTGGAGGCACAAAGGGGGGGAAATGACACAGCATGAATCGTGGACTCAAATAAGACGTTTCCCCCTTCTTTCATAACTATTCAACACACTTGAGAAGTTCTCTCTTCCATTTTATTTATTCATTTGTTACCTGGGCCTGGTCATCCTCGCCTCCCTCGGTGTCGTGGCTGAAGCTCACGTTGGACCCCGAGTGGTGTTTGATGCGAGTGTGCGCTGGCTGGCAGGCACGCCGCAGCCGGGACGTGTCGGTCGAGCGGGCCGTGTCGTGCGACGTCTCACTGGGCTCAGGGCCCTCCCCCAGCTGGGCAGAGGACTCTGCTGGCAGACAGAGCAGAGCCTCCGCCTCCTGGGCCTGGACAGCAGTGACACAACGAGTCAGGGATGGATACGATACGATACGATACGATACGATACAATAACACACACACACACACACACACACACACACACACACACACACACACACACCTCATCCCTATCCTCATCGATCTCCATCCGGCAGTAGGAGCTGACAGACAGGTCGTCTCTGAGATCGTCCTGGCTGTTGTGAGGCGGCTCCACTCGTCCACTGAAGAACAGCACGGTCTCCGGACTGGGGTTAGGCCACGACAGGAGGCCTTGCTTGTCCACACAACACAGCACCTACACACACACACACACACATACACAAAAGATTTACAACACTCGTAAACCTTTTTCCACATGTGTGGATGTAGGCGTATTAATTGTTTGTCCTTTGTCGAGCAGCTACATTGTTGGAAATACAACAGAAGAGCGTATTACATCGGTTTTCGGCAGTGCCGGAATCCTCGTGCATGTGAAGGCATTTTAAATGCAGGCTCCACTTACAAGGTTATCTATTATATAGAGGTAATTACAGAATGTGAACTGTGATAATTGTATTTATGGTTGGCATGTTAACATTTGAAGTTTTACTTCATGAAAATCCTTATATTATAACTTGAAGTATTGATTTGTGCGAAGCTAATCCACAGATCAAACAACAGATCTGTAGAACGATCACCATAAATCAACATTTTTCAAATTACATGGTCACCTCTATTGTACCGGGTGGTCAGAAATTTGACAACCTGGAAGAATAAATCCCAAACTAACTGCATAGCGAGATAGTTAGTTAGTGAAATATATTATGCGTTGTCGTTTGGGTGAATGAACCCTTCAATCTGAGCAACTCTCTGAATGGTGAGCAACAAAATAAGAGTCTGTGAGGAAGTCTGCCTCGTCATTCTGCAAAGCTAATAATGTGAACTGAAGTGTATATAAATGAACACCCTTTTGGTACACGTGTATGTTGCTTAACGCACTGTGTAGACAATCAATGTGGACCTGGCGATGAGGTTACCATGAAACAATCACAAGTGAACATTTTCAAATGAGATATTTTCCCGGATCACGGCCGTAATACTCACAGTGACGGATCCCAGAGTGTGTAAAAGGCTGGAAGTATAACAGAGTGTCTGAGACTCTCCCTTCAGGACGCCAACCAGGTGTCTCCACACACAACGCAGCAACTCCTGGACGCACACACATACAACACAAAACACACAACAAGCAACACACACACGCGTTAAGTCAGAGAACTGCTACATACTAGAGGAAAAGGAAATTCAAAAGGTATGATTAAAATGAATTTGTCATAAATATAGTGATTCAGTTAATAAAATGGCAAAAACAAGCAAATTGACAGCTCAGCCTAAAAGCCTCAACAAGCTGGAAACAATCACAACTGGCCCCTTCCTTGCCTCCTCTCTTTATCAGACAAAATGAGCTCTCTAAGAAAACATGTCCATCGGGATGTAACACAAAGCCACTATTCAAAAATGTGATCTTTCAATTTGAGAGTGACTTATTGATTTTATAATGCTTTCCTTTAGCTTTGCTCTGCTTCTGCTCAAACTGCACAGACTACCTGTGCTCCAGCCGCTCTCCTCGCACTGCGTTGCCTCTGTGTGCGTGTGAAGCCATTGCTTTCAGATTCATGAGATAGTTTCTATGCATTAACTAAACATATTCAGTTAGCTTAAAATCATCCATGTTAAATCACAATATTCCTCAATCATTCAAATGTTGCTGTGATTGGCTCAGTCCAGCAGGGACACGTCTTCAATAAATAGGTGGGGATCAAAACTCCACATGGCCAACAGCCAGTGGGTGAGTGACTATTACGAATTGATCTGCCCAACACAGATTTCATCAGCATTTGGTGCTGTGACCAAGTCAAAAACCTTTTCATAATAATTCCAAAAGGAGGTAAGGAAGGTTCACAAACCCTAAATAATTACCAGTATAGAACCATATCGGGGCTGATTTCCAGTCATGCAGTGCAGGCAGACAAGCAGAGGTGGAAGACTCTCTCAGGATCATCTCTTCTCTATATCTTACACTTGCTATGCATTCGTTGGGGGTGGGGGGTGGGGGGTCAATGCCAAAGCCAGAGACAATCGATGGTAATCTACTGATTTTGTTTGTTCTCCATCGAGCACTAAGCAAGGCAACAATGGAGGACGGGGATCGGATTTTGGTCGGGAGCGGTGTGAGGTCGGGGGAATAGAAGCATTTATGAGGTGAGTGAATTAATTCTAAAAGAGAGACAGGATTGACTGGAAAAAAATTACCGTAGTTATTTAACAAAACAAACCATGCAAAACAAACAAAAGAACAAAAAGGGACAAAAAATAGTTAAACTAAACGAATGATCTTAATATATACAAAAAATGTATGAATAATGATTATGAATAAAACGACTGGCTTCTACAAACTAACCAAAGAAGACTGGCTCTCCGTCAAGTCATGTTGACTCATAATCGACGGATGGAAGAGAGACCAATAACAACATTTTAAAAAAAGGGAGAGAAAACAACATGTCGTGCAAGATGAATGAAAAAAAGTTTAAAAAAATATATCGATTTTTTAAATATAAAAAGAAAAAGATAGCGAACACGTGGAGAATCAGAGAGGCGGTCTGATCAGAAGATGCACATGGGGAAGAAATCAAAGATGTAATTGAGATGGAGGGTAGTGGGAGGGTAGCGAGAGCTGTGTCCGGGGGGGGGGGGTCCAGAGAGGGAGTTGCAAAGGGCGAGGACAGCAAGCGAGTGAAGACAGGCGGTTCAAGTGGAGTTGGTAGCCAAGCGAGTGGAGGGAGAGGGAGAGCGAGACAGTGAGAGGTTATACCTGGGAGGAAACCACTTCGGTGTAGCTGCTGAGAGTATCCTCAGAGAACTTAGCAAGCTGGGGCGAGAGAAGAGTCTAGTTAAAACACAGAGGGAGGCCTTCGCTGTGTCTCCTCTGTGTGTGTGTGTGTGTGTGTGTGTTATGGGTTTCAAGATCACTGTAACTGTTTCTGAACCGAAGGTGCCAGTAGCGTTGCACAAGTTTTGGTACAATTTGATTTGTGTATTTAGCTTCTTGGCGACCTGTATGGACCTGTCGAATGTTGCAGGGCTGCGTTCGTTTTAACGTGAACGTGTAGTACAATCCTTGTACTACACGTTATTTATTTAAAAATAAATAATTGTGATCTCGGATTATTGTTGTTGTTGTAATAGTGTGGCCCTCGGTGGGCATATGTATGTGTGTGTATGTGTGTGTGTGTGTGTGTGTTGGTAGATATTAGTTAGAACACACATCCTCCATGTTAGAAACTAAAGCGGCCTTTTTCTGCCAGTGCACATTACATTTTTACTTTGTGCGTGCCTCACCAGACCAGCTGGCGATGCGCGGCTGAACTCGGCGAGGACCCTGGCCTCTCCGAAGGCATTCAACAGCACCCACATGACGGGGAAGAGCAAGGGCAAGATGGGCAGAACTCCCATCAACTGCGAACACAATTTCACACTCTTTACCCCTCTGTGCAGTCAGCTCGTTGGCATTTGTGACCTCTTGAGCCACATTCGGTTTAAAATATAATAACCGACATATAATGGAAAAAAGCTAGACTTATAGGAACATCAATAACCTTTTGTGTTTATAATTCAAATATCAGCTGGTCGACTGTGTCCATATACAAGTGACTAATGTAAACCAAGTACGCACTTTTATAGCTTTCAATGATTGTACCTGAAGTTGAAAGAAATTGTAGCAAGGAGGGGTGAGGCTGGGTGCGTCACAAAAATAGCGAACAGTGTTCACCACCAGGAATGCCGCCTGAAAAGGGAGAGATCGTTAAGATACCAGGTGAGGCAAAGCTGCAATATATTACACGCGGCTGTTTTCAGGGGAGAAAAAGGGATTCCGAATACATCGCAGAGACAATTAGGAAGCTCTGATCTTCTTAACTGCTCACCAGAACGACTGGACAGACTAACTTGGTGATCACCAGCTGCACTGTGAACCTCTCATTATCCAGCACTGTGATCGGTCGAGCCAACGCCAACTCCAAACTGTTCCTGTTTTTAAACAAAGAAGACAAGTGATTAAAAGTTAAACGACACTATTTTTTTCCTGTCATCCTCATGAAGATCTGACAACATCCAGGGGTTGCTGTCGAGTGCCTGAACTCTATTAAAAGAGCTCAAGACTCATTTTTATCCAGAAGAAGAAAATCTTTTCTTTTTATGTAACCATGTAGAATCCTATATTTGCATTTCATCAACATACATCCCTGGCTAAGAGCTTATGTCTGTATATATGAAATATATGGAGATATTGTGGACATTGAGTTATCTTTGTAAACCCTTTGTGCATCCAGGATGTCGTATGTGTACAGATTGTAACTTCACACTCCACACAAACAGTTTCTCGGCCCGACATGGACGGGTTCCCTACCTGACTATGTCCAGCACTGGAGTCCGTACCACTCTGAAGAGACGGTGTTGCTGGGGGCTCTGCGGCCCTCTCTTTTCATTGGCCCGTGGGGAAGGAGGAGGGGAGAACGGGGGGAACAAATCTCCTGGCTCCAACACAATGTGCTCGTCATCCTAAGGAGACAATATATATATATATATCATGAATCAAAGTTCAACTCAAACTTTTGAACGTCTTCAAGTAAAACTTAAATTAAGGAGAAAGTTGAGTCTGGTGCGTTCAAAAAGGAATCTAAATACCAGTACTCAAACGAATGTCAATGTATTTAATATGAGCAGAGATGTGTTGACAGGAGTTTGTCAATAGCTGCCGTCGATAATTTCTGTTCATCCAATGCAAAATCGTCTGCATTTTACTCACGTTCCATATTGGGACTTTTACCCCCGCACCTCAAAACACGTGTGCACGTCCGTGTGTGTGTGTGTGTGTGTGTGTGTGTGTGTGTGTGACCCGCACGGGCTGACCTTAATGCCCCTGAGGGAAGCAAACGACTCCTGGCCGGGCCTCAGCGCAATGATGTCTCCTTCTACCAGCAGACTGATGGGGAGGTTAACCAACTGGGAGTCCCGGTAGGTCCAGTGAAGGGACCACGACGTGGACGAGGGCGTGTACAGATCCGGGTACAGTGATGGGGACCACCGCACTTCACCCACGCAACCTGACAGGTAGTCTGGAGTGACAGGCATAGAAAGTCAGCAGTTCGGGAGGGAAATTATTTTTCATTAATTTATAAACACCTGGACATTAATAGCGTGTATGCATTCCCAGCAATATTTATGTTAAATGTTAAGTTAGACAGCAGTCACTCGTGAGGATATTCGCGATCCTCCTGATAATGGGAAATCATCAAGATCAACTTATTGACTTATAATTATACAGTGTTTTCTATTGCGGTCCACAATAAAATCCCATCCCTAATCATTAGCAGAATACATATACTAATGATTTGCCCCCCCCCACCCCCTCCAATATACAGAATAATTGCGTCTTGCCAACTTCAACAGGACCCCCACCCGAAGTTGACTGACAAACAACAGGCAGACACAAATTTCCCCATAGATGTCGGCAGACAAATGTGTTGGGGGGATAAAAAAAAGTTAAATGAAGAGGAGAAGCGCAACTTATAAACAGGGATCATCTTGTGAAGGAAATAAAAAAACGGCATAGTTCAAGTCAACAAACCCGACTCACCGCTGAGCTGTGTGATGATGCTGTTGAGACGCCGGACCATCTCGCTCCTCTTCAGCCGCTCCTGACGTCCGACCAGCAGCAGGTTGAGCAGGAAGAGGAGGAGCAGGGCTGCGGCGTTCATTAGCTCGATGCCAGAGCTGTGGAAGAGCGAAGGAGGCCGGCGGGGTCAAATTAAAAAGAAATTCAAGGACTCCCTCTTTTGGCGGTTCAGCACTTTTTCACACTTTAGAGACACGTTTTGAAATGATCTTAAAAATCTATTTCGGAAAAGAAATGTCAGCAAATATATCTAAATTAAAAACAAATATTGCAGTTTCAATTGGTCTGCCAGTATTGGTGAGTTAGTTAACAGACTTAACTAAATGGTATTTGACAGAAAGGAAAACTTGTTGACAGCAAGAACGACAGCTGGGCTTTCTGTAGCTGCCGATTCATCACAGCGTCTCACTTCTGTTCATCTTGCATTTTTTGTGAAAATAATACGGTGGGCAAGAAGATGAGCCGTACTGAGACGGACAGAAAAACAAAAAATGTAATAGGTGGCACTGAATGAATTCCAAGGTCTTTTAGATGTTGTCCCTGTAAAGGATGCACTGCTCCAACAATGGTGATGCGACTGTTGGACAACTCAGACAGAGCATTAGTGGTGGGAACCACTACGCACAGGAAAACAGACCTTACAGAAGAACAAATATTTGCATTATCACACGATCTTATGTTCCAGATCCGAACTCGGCTGTGTCTGCGTGCGTGTCCACATTTCAGAGTGACCAGCCTGAAAGTGCCGATTGGATACATTTTTTGGTTCAAAGAGCAGCTGTGAAAAGGTGGGTGGACACATTGTATTTCATATAATTCTTCACAATAAAAGTCCCTTGTTATCTTTGCAGCACACTCTTCCTCTGTGCAGTATTAGTAAGTAGACTTATTATTGAAGAATAGCCGCTAGTTTTGTGATAAACACATGCTCCTATAAATTCTTCACAATAAAAGTCCCCCGTCATATTGTTTTTTGAAAGTTTTTCATTTGAAACAGCACAATCAGGAGACAGAAACTTAACAGGATAACTGCAGCGGGTCTCAGCTGTGCTCCAGCCCCTGGTTTCCTCACCTCTGGAGAGAAACTCCCATGTGGGAGGAAGATGATGGAGACCTACGTTTGATAGATTGTGTCCACAACTTGTCCGTATCTCACCTCGGCATGCGGTCTGATCAGATCCCGAACAGTTAAAGCGCCCCGGCGCGATTCGGATGACAAGTTGCTTTAGAAAGCACAAAGTGTAACCACGGCGACAGATGTTCCAGAACAGGATGGTTCGGCTGAAAGAGGACCACCTACCTGCCCCTTGGCTGGCTGCCGTAGCAACAGAGTAGTCCCAGCACCACCAGTAGAGTGAGGGCAGCTCCCGGCCAGTGGAGACAGGAGTGACGGTTGCCATGGTAAAGAAAGCTATGTACCCACTGTTCCTATGAAAAATTGAGCACAACAATACGCATTGCGTTATGTAAGGCACTGAACACGTGGCCGCAATATTTAAAGAATGATCGAGGAGTGGATAATAAAAAAAGAATCATGGCCGTCTGTGTGTCTTCATGTTTTCACACTCATGATGTCACGAGGATGACTAACTTTGCAGATTTGGGTTTAGGTTTCTTCATTAGATTCTTTTGTTCGATCCAGGTGAAGGCTTTAACTTCAGGGAGTGACTGTACTCAACTGAAGACCACTGATATGGATGTGCATGTCTAGCCGTGCATGTGCACCTGTGCACACACCTGTGCGGAGGCTCGCCTGCGCTCAGGCCTTTGGTGCTGCTCCAGCAGGCTGCTGAGCTGGTCCCGCAGCTTGGCCAGAGCCTGCCCAGTGGACAGGCCCAGAGTCACAGCTTCCTCCTCCTGCAGCGACACAAGGAGAACAAGAGAACAACCCCTTCAGTCTCAAAACTCAAGGAGAGGCATGACGAATCTGGCAAATACAAATTTGAAGACTTGAACCCAATCCCAATGTCCCCCTTAAAGGCCTTAAACCCCGAACCCTCAGGTGACTTATCTGACGTCACCTGTTAAATGGTGGAGTGTGAGGGACTGTGAGGACTTGAAGTGGTGTAAATATAATAATAATGATGATTTTCAGGATAAGATTACATAACTCAGGCTTTTCGGTTCCACAAAGCAAGTTTGGCAAAATCACCATAGCAACACATCCAAAAACTTGAACCTGCTCCAGCGCAGGCTAAGTTAAGTTAGCTGGATAAGCTGGCAGCTCCCTTCCTCAGAGTTCCTATTGATAAAGGAGTGATATTAGTTAGATTAACGTTTCATAGGGAGAGAGTTCTTATCACGTCATGATGACTTCTCGAGCCATCAAATCGCCCAAACAAGGCAGATTTTGTCAATCGAAAAAGGCTTGCACAGCATTAATGTGTAGGGACATAATTTTCCTCAAATTACATTGCTATAAAAACAATCATATGTCTTTGACAATAGGGGTCATGAACATTGCAATTGCCTGCTGTAGGCTAATCATGTACTGTACAATAACAAAGTACGACACGAGCATTGACTGTCTCACAGAATGTGTGCAGAGCCTTGCACTTATTTGTGAGTGGTACATTGTTGTACAGTGTGGTACATTGATGTACAGTGTCGGCGATGCAGAACATTGGGAAAGCCGCTGCATGCTGTGCTGTTCGTAAAGTTCATTTAGCGCTTATGAAACTTATGGATGTGTTCATTACATTCCCCGGCCATGTCCGAGCAAATGCAATAAAAGAGGGCTTTGCGGGGATCGAACCGGCTACCTAAATCAAGAGGGAAGTATAGTCATTTTCTCATAGACTTCTATACAATCGTCAGTAGAGAGGATGCAAGTTTTAAGACACTTCCCTATCGGATTCACAGGTTGCCAACTCAGTAAAAAAATGTATAATGCGTAAATAAAAAGGAAGAGGCTGTGTATATAATGGAGAAAGGGAAACACCACATCTAATGTCGGTGGGAAAGCGACCTTTCCCACTGTGACAATGTGCATGTGTCTGCAAAGGACTACACACACACACACACACACACACACACACACGCACGCACACGCACACGCACACGCACGCTTTTGAGCTTTGCATCCCACACAGGCGAGCTATAAATATCTTCCCGTTTCCCCAGAGTAACAAAGCCTCAACAGAAATCCTCCAAACAGACGTAAACGTGCAGAGAAGAACTGGGCATGCCTACAATCTGGGGGGGATCTAGAAGGATCTAGATTAACCTTGGACGCTCACATACAAATAAAGAGCATTATACCAACATGCAAACACTAACACTGACATAACTACAGTGCATCCGACTGACACCATCACTCACCTGACAGGTCATGCTGCGTTCGTTGAGCCCATGCTACACGTAAACGAGAAAGACAAACTTACACTGCTCTTCTTCCTGAAGAAGCACCCTTCTCCCATTCTCAGCACCATGACGACCCTGCTCTGCTTTGCTCTGCTCCACTGAAATCTGCATCACCGGCACTGTGGGCTACGAGGGCAGTATCCAGCAGCGGCCTGCGCTTACGTGACGAGAATCGCTGCGCTTTCAGAGACTAGTTGTCGGAGGTGTGAACCAGGTCCCGACTGGAGCCAGCTCGTGTCTGCAGTCGGGAGAGAGATGCGGCAGGACCTCACCCTGATTTCCCTCGTCACCAGGGCCGCAGATCAACGAGAGGACAGCGTCAGTGCACACTGCCAGCTGGCTTCAGATTTAAAAGCACCAGGTCTGGGTGTCTCTCTGGCATCGACTGAGCCTTGTTCGGTTCAACTCAGTTCAGCGGCTGGCCTGGAAACTAAGCAACAAAACCCGACTAGAGAGAGAAAAGGAGGGGTGTTGAAAGAGGGCCAGACATAGTGTGCATGCGTATGTGGGGGGGCTCTTTTGATGCGAGGAACAATGACAACCTGGCCTGTATAACCCCGGCTACGCTACGTTCCACTCTTGCCAGCTTAACATATTTTGCAATGACGTAGGGGTGCAGAAAGGAGCAACGGGGAGAATAGAGGCGCTTCAGGGAGGACAGCTTTCTGAACGCAAACCAGGAAGTTAGCATCGCGCTAGTTCCCTCGACAAAAAAAAAAACATTGGATTATTTCAGCAAAAATAAGGTCTGTGGCAAACGACCGTTTGAGACGTCACCACCGCCAAGCTAAAGACGGGACCAGTATTCTCCAATTCAGCCACTTGTTAGCACCTTTCATCATGAGACGTGTAAACACTTTAAACTTTCACAAGAGAGGTATTTTACTGATGTATATAAAGTCGTAGAATCACAGACCTCAATACAGACACCTAACCAAAAAAACCTGCTGACCTCGAGACGAGGGAACCAGAAGGTCAAAGAATTGCTGACTCATTTGCTGGATTTTAAGACTCATTCCAGCAGCTCTGAAATTCAACCAACATGGAGGAGAAGTCGTTTTGGGTGCTCAGAACAACACACAAGCGCACAGCATCTGCTAAAGGATTGAAAGCTGCATGAAACAGCGACGAATGAATGAACCCCCGCGATGAGACCATTTATGCCGATCAATACGATTTTTTTTTTACTGATATAGTAAAAAGTAGTGGGGTGGACAAAATAAAAGAAACACCTGCCAGTAAATGCAACACAGTTCAGCAGCAGCACAAACCTTCAAAATGACCAACCATGGATCAACCCCTCTCGAAAGGGGTTTTGACCAACAACTAAAAATGATATTCATGACAGAGGGGATTCATTGCAGGACTGTCTGTCTGTGTGTGTGTGTGTGTGTGTGTGTGTGTGTGTGTGTGTGTGTGTGTGTGTGTGTGTGTGTGTGTGTGTAATACACCCCCCCCCCCCCACACACACACACACACACACACACACACACAGAAAATACATTACAGAAAATACATATATGAAATCATACAACTGAAACATTCATCGTGTCAGTCAACACCATGTTACCAAGTAATTTAAAGAAAACACCTCTTGGACATCTCGGACCACCGTGTCTCCGTCAGAAGGTACAGTTATGAGCTGTAATGATTGTACGAGACAGAAAGCTTTTCTTTGAGCCCCTTGAGCAACAGCTCAGCGGCAGCACGTTTCCGCTCCCATGCTGTTGTGAAATGCCCTCCAACGATCTATGTTTAACAAAAGAAGTTTGATCATTAAACCCGTTCTGGTGGGCTTGACCGAAACGACCCGAAAGAAAACGACCAAGGACAGCGAGTGTGAGGCTGTATTTCACAATGCAGTTGCATCCACTTTTTTACCACCAACATCAAGTCAACACATCCGTGAGTCTACAAGGACGCTTGTGCCAAATAAAAAATAAATTAAAAAACAGGCAATCCTGAGATACCGCATTCACAAGAATGGGACGTAGCTCAGTTTAGCTCTTAAATTGAATGGATTAATTGACTTATTTATCTGGTTCTTCTCTAATGATTGTCAGTGCTCGTTTGAGACAGCCCTGAATCAGAAGTTTACAGGGGCCTCGAGGCAATATTTCTGATTATGCATCGTCTTTTTCAGAAATAAAGCTTATTTTGTTTCCCCTAAAAAAACTTTGGAAAAGCGTGAAAATCTGCTAGAAGATGCCGCAGTATAGCTGAGCACTCCCCTCTGGTCTCAATCCCAGTAAACAGCTCTCAGCCCAAGGGGACAGTTAGACGGCATTGTTAGGCACTGAACTAAGCGAGCAAACTCACCCGCTTCTTATCCTGCAGCTCCATGGCAACCGCAACCACTCAACATGCTCTGCTCCTCAACCAGCCACCAGCACCTGGCAGGGCCCACGTCGGTGCTGCTCCACGAACGCCAAATCCAGACGCTGGGGGCTCTCGACGAATCCCTCTCCAGCAGGCGAAGTGGCTCAGATCGAGAACGGAGGAAACTGGAGAAGAAGGCAGGCGGGTGCGGCCTCGGTCCTCCACCTGGCAACACCTCCTGCCCTGCCTCCTCTGCCAGTGTGACAGGAGGGGGGGCACACAGGGAACTGTGGGATTTGAGGGTAGGGTTTTTTTTGGAGGATTAATTGTTGCTCAGGTGCAGCACAGGGATCCTCTCCAGAACAATCATGTAAAGGTCTGTTGATAAATGACAAATAACAAGAATACATTTAAATAAAGCAGGTCTAACTGGAATTATACGCACATTGCACAAGTTTGCAAATGGTCCACATTAGGCTGTTAAACACCATGGAGGTTCAAGTTAGCTCCAACGCTGTCACGCTGTGTGGTGTAGGTCCAGATGTTGGCATAATAGATCTATTGAAAAGCAGACCAAGGCCCCCCTGGATCTACCGACCCCAGGGGCTCGCCACTCACTCTGACCACATAAGCAGCTTCCCCTGGAAAACAAAACCTGCAGGATCTCCAGAGTCAGCAGTCTCCATTGGCAAAAGAGTTGGCAGCGCTCAGCCAAAACAGGAGAGGGGGGACCAGCCAGACAGAGGTGAGAGGGTGTTCTGACGATTACTACTGTCCGAGTAAGATTAACCGCCTTACAACAGACCTAATGGAGGGTCCGGCAGACTGCAAGCGTAGTCGAGTGACCCAGTAAGTCCCAGTAAAGCCCACTAAGTCCCAGCGGCGCGCACAGACATGTCTCCAGGTTCCGACAACAAACTGAACCAGTTTGTCTCACTAGCTGGCGCGCGCGTGAGAGATACAGTCCCAAATATACTACTAGCTAAAGTAAAAGGTAGCGAACTAATCCTCATCGGTCAGTCGAGCTCAACGAGTTTCAACTGACTCGTTTTCCCTATTGGACGTTCAAATAAATGATTTAATCTTTGTTTGACGTCAACTTAAAAAGAACAATTAACTTAGCTGACGTCAGACAGGTGGTACAAACGTTTACATTCATAACGGCTATGCATGAGAATATATATATATATAATATATATATATATATAATTGCTTTTTATGTTAAATTGCTCACACCACTAATAACGTTGCGGGTTTTTTCTTTGTGAAGGACCGAGGCTTATGACGAGAGAAGCGAAAACATTCGCGGTTACATCAAAGGTCCAAAATGACAGCTCGTGCTGCCCGGTGTAACGTTACACCGGGCAGCACGTCTTTAACGTCATAGCTTACCTTGCGCTATATCCTAAATGTGTGTTGTATGTTGCAACACATTTGGCAGCCTTGTTTGTTTCGAAAGGAAGGTAGCAGTACGAAATATGCATTTATCGTGAAGGAGTTTATGTTAGCGGCCGCTCCATACATCCGACGTCCTCTTCCCCTGTTGTTAAAGGCATATGCTAACACAAGAGGCTTCGCCCTCACTGCACATACACTGTTGCAATGTTCACCAAAACAACACAGCCTGTCGGTGTAGAGTCCTAGTCTGCGCACTCACCTCGTACTTTGCGGGTCTTTATTGATTTATTGTTTTGAAGTATGTCTTTCTCTCGAATACGAGTGCACTTCTGAGCCTTTACTGTACAGCAGGAGCAGCCATGTTGGGGAACGTTCCGCCGTGAGGAGGCGATAGCGTGTCATAATTGGACAGTGCTGGGGTTCTCTGTCTTCCTGATTGGCTATAACCAGAGTAGGCGGGGCTACACGGCCCGAGATTGTTTAGGGTTCTATTTTGAAATAGGAAACCTCAGATCTTTACTGAGGAGAAGCTTCCGATGTTGTGACCCTCGAAGTAATTCAGAATATTGAGTTGATATATTGATAACAACAATAACTCAATAAAGTTGTACGTATATGTATATATTTTATCGCTGTAACTATAACTATTACAAAGGGGTTTGGGTTCCATGTTACACACCAGGAAGTAAGCGCAGCCTGTTTACTCATCAGCCTTTTCATATTAAGGTTGCAACGTTTCACGGAGTTATTAACCTTTTACAATGCACAACATAGCGCAACGTTACACAGAGTTATTAACCTTTTACAATGCACAACATAGTGCAATGTTACACAGAGTTATTAACCTTTTACAATCCACAACATAGTGCAACGTTACACAGAGTTATTAACCTTTTACAATGTACAACATAGCGCAACGTTACACAGAGTTATTAACCTTTTACAATGTACAACATAGCGCAACATTACACAGTTATTAACCTTTTACAACTTACAACGTAGCGCAACGTTACACAGAGTTATTAACCTTTTACAACGTACAACACAGTGCAATGTTTCACGCAAACGAACGTCCAGAGATCTTGCAAAGACATCATGGTCATTATGGGATGTAATCTTAAGACAACTGAATGCTATTGAACTTGACCATATTTCCTGTTCAACTCGTCTGTTCATCCTAATGTCCTCTTCGACTGAATGAAACAATGCAAGTAAACCTGAGTGGATGTATGAAAAGAATTTGGAGAACAAAACATGTTTTTCATAATATCCTTTGAAGTAAATTATTGTATTTGTAACAGAGTACTTTTTATTGTATTTTACTGAAGTAAAGGGTCTGAATACTTCCTCCACCACTGCTTACGTGTGCTAATACTGGATACATTTACAGGCAGGGAAGTTAAAGAGCTCTTGTATGGAGTTCAGTTTCTAACCGGCTTCTACTCTTTAACAGCAAGTTAAAATGTATGAGAGTACGTCCTCAGTAAACTAGAGAAAGGCCAAACCCCCTGTGAAGGTGCAAAGAATTGCTGACACTGCAATGCCCTTGAGAACATTTGAATACCTATACATATCTGACTCTTACACTTGTTTTGCAAATATGTTTGCCAACATTCAACATGTATGCATTTTGTTTAAATCTTTCATGGTCTTTCATGGTTTTAAATCCAATGAAGGGAAACATCATCGGTACAATATAGAATCATATTTTGACAACTCCTCCTATGAATCACCACCTTAACGTGGTGGAGGAGTTTGAGTGTCTCAGTGATCCTGGGAGCTATGTTGTCCGGGGCATCAGCCCCTGGTAGGGTCTCCCAAGGCAAACAGGTCTCGGGGGAGAGCCCAGACTAAGAGCGGTTCAATAAACCCTGATGATAAGCAGCCCACGGACTGAAGCTACCTTGCCCGGACAAGGGAAACCGGGGCACCCTCCCGGAGCCAGACCCAGGAGGGGAGCTCGTCGGCGAGCGTCTGGTGGTCGGGCTTTCGCCCATGGGTCCCGGTCGGGCTCAGCCCGAAAAAACATCATGGAGCAGCAGTCACCCTGTGGACCCGCCACCCGCAGGGAGAATTATCGGGGTCGGGTGCTATGTAGACCGGGCAGCGGGCCAGGCGGGAGACCTGGGCGGGCCGATCGCCGGCGGCATAGACTAGCTCTAGGGACGTGGAACGTCACCTCACTAGCGGAGAAAGAGCCGGAGCTGGTGCAGGAGGTGGAGCGGTACCAGCTAGATATAGTTGGGCTCACCTCCACGCACAGCATGGGCTCTGGAACCAAGCTCCTGGAGAAGGGTTGGACTTTGTCCTTTTCTGGAGTTGCTCAGGGTGAGAGGCGCCGGGCGGGAGTGGGGATACTCACGAGACCCCGGCTGAGCGCCGCTGTGTTGGAGTTTTCCCCGGGGAACGAGAGGGTCGCCTCCCTGCGCCTACGGGTTGCGGGGAGTAAGGCTCTGACTGTTGTTTGTGCTTATGCACCGAACAGCATTTCGGAGTATCCGGCCTTCTTGGAGTCGATGGTAGGGGTCCTGGAAAGGGCGCCGCCTGCCGACTCCATAGTTCTCCTGGGAGACTTCAACGCTCACATGGGCAATGACAGAGAAACCTGGCGGGGTGTGATTGGGAGGAACGGCTTGCCCGATCTGAACCCGAATGGTGTTTTGTTGTTGGACTTCTGTGCTAGCCACAGTTTGTCCATAACGAACACCATGTTCGAACATAAGGTGGCTCATAAGTGTACCTGGTACCAGAACACCTTAGGCCGGAGATCAATGATCGACTTTGTAATCGTATCATCTGATCTGCAGCCGTATGTCTTGGACACTCGGGTGAAGAGAGGAGCAGAGCTGTCAACTGATCACCACCTGGTGGTGAGTTGGATCAGATGGCGGGGGACTCGGCTAGAGAGACCTGGCAAGCCCAAACGTGTAGTGAGGGTGAACTGGGAACGTCTGGCAGAGGATCCTGTCTGGGAGGTCTTCAACTCCCACCTCCGGAAGAACTTCTCACAAATCCCGAGGGAGGCTGGGGACATGGAATCTTGTTCAAAGCCTCTATTGAGGACGCGGCTGCTCGGGGCTGTGGCCGGAAGGTCATCGGTGCCTGTCGTGGCGGCAACCCGAGAACCCGGTGGTGGACACCGGGGGTGAGGGAAGCCGTCAAACTGAAGAAGGAGGCCTTTCGGGCCTGGCTGGCCCAGGGGTCTCCTGAAGCAGCTGATGGGTACCAGTGGGCCAGAAGGGCTGCAGCGGCGATGGTCGCGGAGGCTAAAACTCGGGCATGGGAGGAGTTCGGGGAGGCCATGGAGAAGGACTTTCGGTTGGCCTCAAGGAAGTTCTGGCAAACCATCCGACGGCTCAGGAAGGGAAAGCAGGGTCTACCCCAGGCTGTTCTCAGCAGAGGGGGGAACTGCTGACCCGGACTGGGGACATCGTCGGGCGGTGGAAAGAGCACTTTGAGGAACTCCTAAACATGCCAACATGTCCCCCGGAGAGGGGGCAGCGCCGGAAGACTTTGGGGTGGTTTCACCCATATCCCTGGCAGAGGTCGCTAAGGTAGTCAAAAAGCTCCTTGGTGGCAAGGCGCCAGGGGTGGATGAGAACCACCCTGAGATGCTGAAAGCGCTGGACATTGTTTGGTTGACACGTCTTTTCAGTGTCGCATGGGGGTCGGGAACAGTGCCCATGGACTGGCAGACCGGGGTGGTGGTTCCCATCTTCAAGAAGGGGGAGTGGAGAGTGTGCTCGAACTATCGTGGTATCACACTGCTCAGCCTCCCGGGAAAAGCTTATGCCAGGGTGCTGGAGAGGAGGCTCCGACTGCTTGTCGAACCTCGGATTCAAGACGAACACTGCGGATTCCGTCCCGGTCGTGGAACAGTGGACCAGCTCTTTACCCTCGCAAGATTACTGGAGGGGTCCTGGGAGTTTGCCCAACCAGTTTACATGTGCTTTGTAGTCCTGGAGAAGGCTTTCGACCGGGTCCCTCGGGGGTTTTTGTGGGGGGTGCTGCGGGAGTATGGGGTGCCGGACCCGTTGGCACGGGCCATCCAGTCTCTGTACGCCTGCAGTAGGAGCTGTGTTCGTCTCCTCGGTAGTAAGTCAGACACGTTCCCGGTGGGTGTTGGCCTCCGCCAGGGCTGCCCTTTATCACCGGTCCTGTTCGTAACCTTCATGGACAGGATATCTAGGCGCAGCCAGGGGGCGGAGAGGATCCGGTTCGGGAGTCTCGGGAACGCCTCTCTGCTGTTTGCGGATGATGTGGTCCTGTTTGCGTCCTCGGACCGTGACCTCCAGCATTCACTGGGGCGTTTTGCAGCCGAGTGCGAAGCGGCAGGGATGAGAGTTAGCACCTCCAAATCTGAGGCCATGGTGCTCTGCCGGAAACCGGCGGATTGCTCCCTCCAGGTGGGGGCAAACTGCCTACCCCAAGCGAAGGAGTTCAAGTATCTCGGGGTCTTGTTCACGAGTGAGGGTAAGGTGGAGCGGGAGATCGACAGGCGGATCGGTGCGGCTGCAGCAGTAAAACAGGCGCTGTACCGGTCCGTCTTGGTGAAGAGGGAGCTGAGCCGGAAGGCAAAGCTCTCCATTTACTGGTCGGTCTACGTTCCAACCCTCACCTATGGTCACGAACTCTGGGTCGTGACCGAAAGAACGAGATCTCGGATACAAGCGGCCGAAATGAGGGTGGCCGGGCTCAGCCTTAGAGATAGGGTAAGGAGCTCGGACATCAGGGGGGAGCTTGGAGTCGAGTCGCTGCTCCTTCGCGTCGAAAGGAGTCAGCTGAGGTGGTTCGGGCATCTAGTCAGGATGCCTCCTGGACGCCTCCCATTAGAGGTTTTCCGGGCACGTCCAACTGGTAGGAGGCCCCGGGGAAGACCGAGGACACGCTGGAGGGATTATATCTCCCAGCTGGCCTTGGAACGCCTCGGGATCCCCCAGAATGAGCTGGAAAGTGTTGCGGGTGAGAGGGAAGCCTGGGTCGGCCTGCTGAACCTGCTGCCACCGCGACCCGACCCCGGATAAGCGGCTGATAATGGATGGATGGATGGATTTTGACAATAGTGCCCTTTGAATTACTGTTAACAGTTTATATTTATCCATTTTCCTGGTTCAACAGAACAAATGTCTGCTCCATAAATACGGGGAGTCGCAATCTTAAATACCCATTATGCATTAAACAAGTAGCCGTGACATAAAACTCCTGTTGTAAATAGTCAACATCAAATAGTAGTAAGAAAAGGCATCATGTGTTAAGCATATACACTAATTATATATCACAGCTAACTATATACAAAAGGTCCATAAAGAAGAAAAAAAACCTGCATAGTGTAGAGCTGAATATACTAAATAATAATAACTTTTAACAATCAAACTGTCTCGCCCCCACCTCTTTCATTACCATAAATGTGCATGCCCCCCCACACACCATTTTGATCTAATGTTGTTGTTTGTTTGTTTTTTTTTCTTCACATTATTAACATTACTGTGATCCTTTATTAATGGCTTTATTAACATTTGTAACTGCAGATGGTTTATTAAAAAGGTGGACCTATTAACTGCTTTATTAGTAAATAGAATCACACATCGCCCTGCTGACCCCCACCGCTATTATCATAATAATTATTATTATTATTATTATTCAGATATATATGTAGTGATTTGTGATTTTGAGTTATACTAAATAAATAAATATAAATTGCCGTATTTACGTTATTACAACATGGTAATATAAGTTGTGAACCATTAGTAAATATTAAAGTAATTGGTAACACTTTAGTCTAGTAGTCGTACACTTAATTGTGAGAGCCTTGCCTACGCACACACACACACACACACACACACACACACACACACACACACACACTCTCTCTCTCCTGTGACCTTCAGGCTGCGTCCTCCCTGCAGTCAGAACTGCGTCTATACAAAAACTGAGACTCCGGTTGCCCGGCTACCGCCACAATGTAACTTCACTCCATCGTATAAATCGATACCTGTCGCCCCCCCGAGGCTGGTCCTGCTTTCCAACTCTCCAAAGATGAGCTTTCCTCATATGTGTTTGTGGGATCTGATGAAAGATGGGGGCTGCCCCCCTAACGACTCAAGTTACCCAAATGATAATGCAAGATTCAGTGTGTGTTCTATCCCACGTTATGGATTCATTATGATACATTCATTTGTGTCCTACACTTTTTATAAAAGAAAAGGAACTCAATGGAGGGACAAAGATTATACGACTGGACATTGTGTCTCTTCTCAGTGATTCCAAACCGGACTGTCCTAGGACAGACCTTATTCCTTCATGTTAGAATGGTTACATGATGGGAGCCTGATCTCTACATTATATTAGAGAAAAAACAAATCAATAACAGGTAACCATGACTACAGACTACAGTTGTACACACTGACAGGTAACTCCCACACGGGACCACACGAACCTGGACAATTGGATGAAACGCTCCAGAGTTTGGTTCAAAGCGGACCGGACAAAAGAAAAAGAAAAACAAGTTCACAGATTCCCGAGGAGCCCCACGGTCAATGAAGCTCATGATCCACTTCACACCCTTCTTACTGGAAATAATGTCATGCTTGTGGAAGCCTCCATGGAAGAAAAGTTATTTCATGAAAAAGAAGTAAACACATGATATTGAATGCATCAACACATTTCTTTAATGCCCCACTTGTATTACATGACATCGTCACAACATTAACTTCCAGTGATGATTAACGAACCCTGCGTTTCAACAAATAAACTCTAAATTCTTTTTAAGACGTTGGGTTTATTAATGCAATAATGGCTGAATTACTGAATTACTCTAATACTCCCGTAGTCCTCTGGTGTTGTCTGATCGCAGCAGTGCATGTGTCACTTCCTTCATCAATAGTTTATAATCTAGTCCATTTCATCAATGACACACATGTCCATTAAGTTACACAGAAAGAAAAAAGAAAGATAAATTAACAAAAAAGGATAAACACAAAAAGTCAGTGATTAACAACAACTCTCAATACTGTGTGTGTGTGTGTGTGTGTGTGTGTGTGTGTGTGTGTGTGTTTCTGTCTACTGGCGATTTGAAATGGAGCTGCTGACTGACGGTCGGATCAACTCTTCCATTATCAGAGCAAGGGTGTGGCACAGCTCCTTAGCCTGCAAGAGAGATCAAGAGTATTTTTTTTATGACCAATAGATTATATCTGACAGGTGCATTAAGTTTCTCTAATGTCTCGCCCCAAATGTTGAGAAAAATAAGAACGCTACGAAACATTCATGTGCAGGCCCAGCCCAGAGTTGCTACCTGTCTGAGATGAACGGTGACGGTTTTGATTCGGCCCGGATTGCTGTAATTGATGTCCACAGCTGGCACTTTGCCCTGTTTCTTGGGGCGAATGGTGCGCATGGACTGCACATCTGCCAGAGGAATCAGAAACGCTCGCTCCTGCAGAAAGAAAAACAGAAACAAGAATCCTCGATGGCTGCCACTGGCTAACGACTGCATGGTCGGTGTCATACGCGGCTGCTTTGGCTTTAGCTCCACTTCAAGCCGGCTGCTGGGAGGTTTTTGTGGGCCCCAACACTTGGCAACATGAAAATAGCAAAACAGGCTGGAACTAAAATTGCACCCCTACACCTGTAGTGGATTCATCTGAGATAAGAACAATAGCCCAACACCAAGGCTGATTGTCAAAAGGTGAACTGGACCCGACCAGAGTGACCTTGACCCAGGTATGACTCTGGTACATAGACATCTTTCATACTGATACAATCACATATTCATCCAAGTGATCAGTAGGGGAGCGTTTCCGTACTGTGGCTGCTGGAAGTACCTGTGTTTTGGGGTGGAGGAACAGCACCCCCTCCTGGCTGATGCTGACCATGCACGGGGAGGGACAGCCACGCTGACTGACCTTCTGAGCCAAGAAAGTGTTGGAGCCAAACAGAGGCATGGTGCTCAGAATCTCTGAAGAGCAGACAAATGCAGTTATTATCAGGAGAGAAGAAGAAGAAGAAGAAGAAGAAGAAGAAGAAGAAGAAGAAGAAGAAGAAGAAGAAGAGGAGGAGGAGGAGGAAGAGAAGAAGACAAAAAGAAGAGAAGGAGAAGGAGGAGAAGAAGGGAAGAAGAAAAGAGAAAAAAGAAGGAGGAGGAAGAAGAAGAGGTAGAGGACGAGGAGGAAAGAAGACAAAAAAGAAGAGAAGAAGGGAAGAGGAGAAGAAGAAGAAAAGAAAAAAGAAGAAAAGGATGAGGAAGAGGAGGAGTTAGAGAATGATGAGGGAAGAAGACAAGAAAGGAGAGAAAAAGGAGAAGAAGAAGAATATAAAAATAAGAAGGAGAAGAAGGGAAGAGGAGATAAGAGGAGAAGAAGAAAAGCTAAAAAAGAAGAAGGAGCAGGAAGAGGAGGAGGTAGAGGACGAGGAGGGAAGAAGACAAGAAAGGAGAGAAAAAGGAGAAGATAGAAGAAGAAAAGAGAGGAGGAGAAGAAGAAGGTGAGAAGAGGGGGAAGAGAGAAGAGAAGAGAAGGTACCCACCAATGAATTGTATTTTGGCGTCTTGAGGACTGAGGGAGTGCATTGCAGCTATCTGGCCCAGACAGAAGGAGTGGATGTCTTCAGCTGTGCTGCTCAGTCCGGGCTGTGAAGGCAGGTACTCCTTCATCTCTGGCCTGGTGGAGACAAACAAATATTACACTGAGAGGACTTTAAGAGTTTGTAATCACAGAGTTTTAGAGGTGTTGTTTTTGAACTTCAGACAGAGCTATGTGAACCAGGTCCGGACTTCAGCTCCATAGCAATTTTCTGAAGGTCTTTGCACACAAACTCTTTTGTTTTTTGTCATCTCTGGTAGCTGCAGCGACCTGTCAATCACAGTAAGCCTGCCCGAAAGCATTATCCACTTTATGGACTATTGGACTCTAAATGGATCATAATTTACTAAATGAACTAGACGTGAAACTAGAGATTGAGACCATAAACTCATGTTTACAATGTTTACTGAGGGAATGAATCAAGAGAGAAGTAGAGTCATTTATATAGACTTCTATACAACCAGACTTATTTTTACAACCGGAGGAGTCGCCCCTCCGGTCAGTAGAGACACTTCCACATTGGCTTCACTCGGCAGAACCGGAGATTCCCGCCTGGATGGAAGACAGCTTTTATTGCGAGTGATGTCATTATTATATTTTAGGGAAAGAATCATAGAAGACACTGTCTATCATTTGGTTGTTTGAGGAGTTGGAGGCAGCCATGAAGGAGCTCGCCTATTTTAGTTGTATTTTCTTCTTCTTCTTCTTCTGTCGAGCAGCCCAAACTATTGTGCTCCTAAAGCGATCAGTATTGTATCATCCTGACTGTCGTGTGCGTGTGACTCACAGTGAGAGCTGATCCCTCTGACCCTGAGCCAGGTGCTGCAGGGCCGACAGCTCCGCTATCTGCTGGACTGACGAGGAGCCGCCGGCAGCCGGGGCAAGCATCAGCCGCCCACCGAGGTAGTCGGCCAGCAGCTACACGAGCACACAGACAGTATCAAGCACAATGAGATGGATCCTGGACTATGTTACTACGACTATTACGACTACTTCTCCTGACTGCCGTGAACCGATTGTTGTCACCTGCTGGTAGTGGAACTCCACATAGAGGTCGCTGTTGTAGGACAGAGGGTTCCTCCACATCAGGCGTCTCAGGGAAAAGAAGATGGAGCCGTCGTCCAGCATGAAGTCGAACAGATACTCCTCGGCGTGGAGGGGACGCACCATCCCATCTGACAGAGGAGGACGGCGATCTGTTAATCGGACACTCTTGTTTGGGATTGACTCCCAGCCAATGTGGCCACGCGTCATATTTACAGTGCTGGGCATTCATTCTAGCAGAATAAATAAGCATTTGACCTTTTATTTTGTGGTGTTTGTGATCATATCCTCTATGCTATTTGTTATAATAAATGTATTTAACAAAAACTATCTCCATTTAGTTTGTAACCTTGTGTTTGCCTTAGATGGTTCAGAGCGGAAAAGGCAGGAGAACGGCATCTTGTACACAACTCGTTAGGAAAACAGCTGTTTTTAAGTCTAAAGACAGACTAACTTCCATACTGGATATCAATTAGAAACGGTATCAGTCAGATTTACCATGATGTTTGTTGGCAAGGATGGAGAACTCTTTAATTTCTGTGAGATTTGAGATGCCCATCTCTTTACAGAACTCTGTTAACACATCTGCTGCCATCTAGATGGAAGATACAAAACACAACCACAGAGATATTGATAATTAACAACGGACTCAGGTTTTGTTTGTATACAAGTAGGTTAAAATTATTAACAAAGCTATTCAGACGACAATTACAACAAAAAGAAAGTGACAAATACAAGGTAAGCTAACTGGGTATTGGAGGTTGATCCAGAGGTGGGTATTTAGGAGACATTTTTCTCAAAGATTTACTTTCCAGAAATATCCGTGGATGAAAACAGGTCAAAAACCTCTACAAATCGCCTGGGATAGATGCTTTCCCCTCAGAATATTAGAAGTATTTAGATACATTGGCTTCCATCCTGACATCGGTGTACCAAGATTCATTCTTACAACAAAGCTCTGATATCCCTCACTGTTAGAAAAAAGAAAAAGATCAAAAGATCTCAAAATGATACACCTGTGAGTTTGATTAATATGGACTGCAAAATTCTAACAAAGATTTTGTCTACGGGGCTGGAAGCTATTCTACCACGCTTAATGCATGCCGATTCAGCTGGTCATAAAGAGGATTCATGAGGGGAAGGCGATGTACACAGATCATATTCTATTACTGATCAAGGACCCTTTGGCATCAATTCCCAAGGTTCTGTAATTAAATCCTAAAAACATATATCAGGCTATAAAATAAATTGGCAAAATGCGTGCCGATTTTAAGAGGATGCAATCGATCAAGGCTCGATACACTCTGGTTTAAATGGATCCCAAGGGGACTGGAATATTTGGTTACTGTGTTCAAATATAGAAAATATAATTTATATTAATATGGTTCCTTTAATACAAAAAATGATGGCAAACTTAGGCAAATGGGAATTGATCAATTTCACCTCATGTGGAAAAACATCATTAAGATGGTGGGAGCTCCACAATATAATAACATGATACCAGTAGCCATTTCTGTAGAAAGCTTTAAAACAATATAATCATCTGATGAAGGATTTCTTATGGAATAACAACAAGCCTAGAATCAATATAAAATTGTATCGATATTCATACTAGAACGTGTGAAGGCCTGAGCCTGATGTGGCCAAAGGATCTAGGCCATGAGATTAGGGAAGACGTATGGCAAGAGGTACTATCGAATGGAGCCTGGGCTACGAGGGAGCCACGCAGCAAGTTTATCCATTCCAAAATTGTACAAAGATATAATTTAACATCCCTGAAACTGTATAGGAAGCAGAAAAAAAGAAAGAAAACTCTTACACTAAAGCTACGTATCTTGATGGGGAAATCCACTCCTCCTGGTAGCTGGATGGGAACATATCTGGAAGTTTTGCCAGCCTGCAGAAAGCGGAGACACACTCAAACAATCAGCTCCGCTGTGAATGGAATGTAACGGTTATGAAGAACACCATGGATGTCGGGGGTACTTGCCAGAATGGCCTCCATCTCCACGTGGGAGGGGATGTTACGGCGGCCGCCAAAGCTGAGAGACTGCTGCAGGTTATCTTGACACACGCACGCCAGCTCTGAGGACACACGTAGGTGAGAGACCTTATATACATGTGAATGTGTAGCCGGCTTCGTTCCAACGCTACAATGACTTTGTAGCGGTAGGCGTTGTTTTTGTGGTGCTGTGTAAGCAATTCTGTGTGCGTTTCCCTACCTTGGTATGGGTGCTCGTAGTCCTGAGAGATGTCCTGGAGGTGGCGTGTGACGTGCGGCTGCAGCGTACCGGAGCAGGGGAAGAACCCGGTCATCAGGTTGAGCAGCCGCCAGCCGAGGGTGCAGATGGATCTGTGAAGACAACACTAACAATGTTAGCATTTTGTAGAAGCGGCTTGGTGTGCCGAATGCTGGGCTATATAACTACAACATCCATTGTTTCATTCTGACCTTGGGACCATTGTTGCATGTCATACTCCTCTCCCACTCTCTCTTTTAACATTTATGTATTTCCTGTTAATAACTAGTAATAATCATAGACTATGTATAAGAAGTGGACATCGTCACGGTGACGTCACCCATTGGTTGTCCACCAACCAATGGGTGACGTCATCCATCTTGGTTTTCGTCGGCCTCCATCTTGGTTTTGCAACCAGAAGTGACACGAGACGCTGGAACTCTGACCTACAACCGACCGCTGACGTTCTGTAAGGCGAACGAAATGTTACAATTTACTTTTATGAACTCTAAACTCACTGTGAAAGGTTTAAAGTTCTAAGACAGAGAACAAGGACAACAGCATGGTAGCAACCTGTCAATCACAAGTTAGCCACGCCCTCAAGCACACCTTGCTTTATGGTCTTTTTGACTCTACATGGACCATCATTTACAAAATGAACATCACGTTGTATTGAAGAAGACTTGAAACTAGAGATTGAGACCATAAACTCATGTTTACAATGTTTACTGAGGGAATAAATCAAGAGAAGTAGAGTCATTTATATAGACTTCTATACAACCAGAGAATTGGTGAACAGTAGAAAGAATGAAGGTTTGAGACTCTTCTGCATTGGCTTTACTTTTACGACCGGGTTTGTAATAACCAGAGAAGTACCGATCTAACTTTTTCAGTCTTGATACTGAAATCGCTACTTTTTTCTTTTGAGTATGAGCCGATACTGACAGTTTAGCTGTATGCCTCACTGTGTGGAAGTGACCGCGATCATTCCTTGATGTGTCAGGCTTAGATATAACAAATGTATACATAGATATAAATTTAACGAATTACGGTTTATCATTAAGATAATGAATTATGAGCCAGCAACTCATCTTGAAAATGAGCAGGAAATACAATTTAAGAGCAAACCGTTTTAATGCAGCAACAAAGTGTTTGCTTAAGATATCGGTACGGGTGCCCCCCTAGTAAACGTATGAATTGAGAATGTTACACAACATAAATAAATGTGACCCTCACTTAGTTGGGTTGTTGGTGGTTTGCTTGATGACCTGGCAGTAGATCTCATCTCTCAGGAGCTCCTTTTCCTTCCCCAACTGAACAGAAGAGACAGACTCTTCTTTCAATCCCACAGAAGTCTATTTGAGGTCCATCAAACTCACACAGAGACTCAAAGGTGCGAAACATAAATGCAGCCCATTGGATTACACCACTTAAAAGAGCACTGACCAGTAAAATGTGGCTCAAGCAGTCCGTCTGGGTGTTCTTCTTTGTCATTGGCATGTCCCCCATGAACTGCATCAAGTCTGTAGGGACACATAAAAGGGAGAAGGAGTGACAGAGTAACAGCAGTCTGAGTGTGTATCAGTATAGCTCGTGTGGATGCACTCACTCAAGAAGCACTGGACCGACAACTCAGTGATTTCAGGGTCATTGTAGAGAATGAGGGACTCCTGTATGGGAACCTGGATGAACGAAAGCCAATGCAGTTCGTAGAGTTGGATTTATTCCTAAAGACCTCATGATGAAACATTTACATATCTAAACAAGACAATTCAGTCATCTGGACACATTTGTTCCCTCTGATCTCAACTAATGATGTTAAATATCTCTGAGGCAGCGTAGTCTTATTTTATACATGAAAAGTTACGCATATCTATATTTGATGTCAGTAATGACCTCTGACCTTTTTATAAAACTTGTTTCTCATTATCTCCACCAGACATCTGTGAGGGGACCATGCGTTCGGTTGTGCACTCTCTCTACTCCGTCTGTATATATAATATTCTTCTTGTTTTTACTCTTTTATCTTATTTCTGTTTATTATACTACTTGTTTTTTACTTATTACTGTGAGCAATGCTGCCGTAATCCTGTAATTTCCCCACTGAGGGACTAATAAAGGATTATCTTATTTTATCTTATCTTATGTGTGTGCGTGTGTGTAGCTGTCTGTCTGTCCACGCCTAATCTCACAAACTACTAAACCCATTTATTTATTTTTCGACTGTTTTGGCTCACTCGTCTCCAGCCACAGCGGGCAGCTGCTTTCAGCTTAATCATTAATGACTTCTTTTTTTTTCAAGAAAATGCTCTGCTATACCTATTTGTCCACTGGGATTGCACTGTCCTAATAAATGTAGCAGGCCCTGTACTGAAACGCTAGTATAGATCCCACGCGCTTACGTACAGGCTATATCTATTAAATAAGTATGTCACCCCTGCATTCCAGGATTTTAGACAAGACAGCTTATATAAAGGCATATTGAGCACGGATACAGATGTGTCCATGTACAATAACTGTAGTGTGAGTAAGTACAAACCCTGAGAGATGATGTTAGAGGGATTGTACAGACTTACTTCTGTGTGTTGAAACGCCTCTGCAAAATTCCTTTCGCTTGCTGATAGACCTGTAGTCCCCACTCTTTAATCAACCAATAATAGAAGGACAAAATTAGCCACGGCACGTCACAAACCCAAACCATCCGACCTTACTCAACACTAGTCATCGGCCTTCTATCATACCGGAAATACTTCATGGCAAACTCAGCCATGCTCGAGAGGGTCTCCAGCTCGTGGAATGAGCCCTGGATTGAGCTCTGGTCGAATCTCTGGACCGAGGCCTCTTTACCGAGCAGCTTTGAATCGACGCTGCCCATGGGTCTGCTGATAGGACCTGGAGACGGGTCCTTGGGTGGACCGGCAGGTCCAGCGCCCATCTTGCTTTTCCTCTTGTCATCTCTTCGGTTAAGGGGCAGACAGTGGTAGTCCGGGGCCGCGGATGGCTGGGTGAGGTCATCTGCGAAAAGACCAGAGCGCCCTCCCAAGGTGCCAAAACGCCAGCCTGGTGGAAACACACACAACGGTGTTTTTTCATGAGAAGGAGATCACAAAATGCATAAAACAATGAGCATAATAAGGCATATCTGAACCTAAAAACTGCAAGGATCTCACCCGTCTGGAGTCCTTCCATTGGCAGCAGTTTGATGGCGTCACCCTTGCTGAAGCTAAGTAGACTTTTGTCATCTGTTACAAAACTCTTCAGGGCAACCACATGGCCCGAGTCCTAGGGGGCAGGGAGAACGATGGGTAGGAGGGTGATACGTGTGTCACATGCACAAAAGATGCCCCAAAGCATCAACATGAAAGATAATGATGAATGATGGCGATTTAAGACTAAAGGAGTACCCGGATGAGCTCCTGGAGGAAGAACCGGATCATGGCAGTGATCTGAGGAGCTCTGGATGACTGCATCACCAACTTTTCCCCCACCAGCTCCAGTCCCACTCTGTCTGCACCCTGGAGGTCAACTGACAGCAACTCTACAAAGCTATATTCATGCAGATCTGGGTTAACAATCTGTGCAGGAAACACGAGCTGAAAGTGACGACATCAGATCGTAGGGCTGTACCAAATATCTTATTTTTGTCTCGTGAGGTTTGAAAGTCTTTTGTCATATTTTCTGACATCATTTGGGGGGGTCTGAAGCTGCAAAACTGCAACACCAAGTGCGAGGCCCCTCTGAGGGCCAGGGGAGTGAGGAGCCCAACGTTTTTAAGATGGGCCAAATATTTAGTATATTAGTTTGAATAAAAACTAACCAACTTCCTATCTTTGACATAAGACTTGAACCATTTCATGTGAAAACATGGATGAAACCGAGAAGGTGTGTCCGCGGGCTGCACGTTTACCTGTAGCTTGTGAGCAGACGGAGGTGTTTGGGGTTGATGCCTGATGCTCTGACCTCCTTCAGTAGACGAAAGCCCCGGTGAGACACCCCCAAGACCTGAGCATCCCCTCTGTCCGACTTCAACAGACACAAAGAGAAGATGCCTGTCAATATGCGCGGTGGTTAGTGGTCCGGCAACAATTAATGCATGAAACGAGACAGCCAGGATACCTCCTAAAATATTTTACATGTCACAATAAAACAAGTTTGACCCAGGCGGCGACCTCCGGTTCTGCCGAGTGAAGCTGGTGCGGAAGTGTCTTAAAACCTGCGTTCTCTCTTCTGACCAGCAGGGTTTCCTTAAACAGACTTTACCCTGACAGCTCCCTGGTACCAAGTCTGTGTAAGGCCCATCTGAGCCAACGCTGTTTGTAGAACAGACTTTAAAATGATGCTGCTAGTTTATAACACAATCTTGGGCAAAAATAAATGACATTAACTCAGTAGGACTCTTAATGACCACCCTCTCCACCACCGACTGCAGGGACAGCGGAGCACGTTCTCCAACAGACTCCAACAGAATCCTCCTCAAATTGAATTAACATCAATAACCCTTGCAGCACTTTCACTGTATATACTTTTCATTTTTTCATTTTCTTTATTATTTAATTTAGCTTTGATGTAATATGTCCTGCTCTGCTATTTTATTGTATTCTATATATTGTGCATTTTTTCATACTGCCACTACAACCAAATTTCCCCCTGGGGATGAATAAAGTATCTATCTATCTATCTATCTATCTATCTATCTATCTATCTATCTATCTATCTATCTATCTATCTATCTATCTATCTATCTATCTATCTATCTATCTATCTATCTATCTATCTATCTATCTATCTATCTATCTATTTATATTCAGGAAACTGGTAGAACCCTTGAGTCAGAACCCAACGGGGTGAAGCTACTTTCAGCTACGGATGCTGCACACAGATGGAACCAAATGCCTCACTCCAGATTCTCTCCAACTCTTTTGGTCGTGATCACCTTCACAGGGAACAGACGGATGAAGTAGTTTTCCCAGTTGTCTCGAGCAGCCATGACAATCCTCTTCTTCATGATGTCATTCTGGATGGTGCTTATAGTCATTCCCACATTGAAATTAGCTAGAGTTCAAATGGGGATACATTTTTAAAAAATGGGATAATTGTCAGCAGACTAATGGAGAAACAAAATATAAATGATACAGTTTATATTCAGTAAGTACTCATTGAATGTACATAAAGATATATATATATATATATATATATATATATATACTGTATAGAGAGAGAGATGCTAGTCTACCACTGTGACAACAACATTACCACAACTGTGGCTTTATGACGATCTGCCAAACACACTCACCCAGCAGGTCCTTCATCTTCCTCCTCTCCTCTCTGCTGATCCTCACACAGCTGTCAGAGTAGGTGTCCCTCATGATCTATATATCACACAATGACAATATATATATATATATATATATATATATATATATATATATATATATATATATATATGTATGTGTATGTACTTATATGTAAGTATACTAACCTGTTCACACAACAGATTGAGGATGTAGGGCCTGTTGAACATCTCTCTGGGGTAAAACACCTGCACACAAACAAAAGTGAGAGGCATTATTGATGAATCTAACGCACTTGTGTCGGTCTGAGCACATCGGTATTTCCTTGATGTCATTACCAGCCACGACGGCTTGTGGTTGGTATTGTTTCATGGTAAAAATGTAGTCCTGGAGACACCGACTGTATCAGGGACGACCACAGGTTGAGAGTACTTTGCCAGGTGTGGCGTAAACGCAACAACGGCATAACTACACATATATACGTAATATTTTTTTGTATGTATCCTTTATTTTTACGACCGTGGGGAAATTCTTCTCTGCATTTGACCGATCCTTAGTTATTAAGGAGCAGTGGCTCAAGGACTTGAACATGCAACATGGGGAGAGCGGGCATCGAACCGGGTACCTTGTGATTACAGGACGACCTCTCTCCCCATGAGCCGCCCCCAGCAGAGCCATGTAGCAACATGAGCATTTATTCTGTGTCGTCCTTGTGACCACTTGGTGAATGCAAGTCCAAGAGTCTCTATTCTTTTTAGCTCTGTTTTGGTCTCCACCAGCTCCTGAGAAAAATATCTGAAGCTGCTCCGTAAAAACTGCTGGAGCTGATGGGAACTGCAGAGTTGGTGATAATTCTCCGTGGGTTCCTCACTACGAGGGACACCTTTTACATAGTCATTTGATCCATTGTCAATATAAAAACGTTGATTAGTGCAGCTTTGGTTGAATCACTGGTCCCCTGATGGATGTTGTGTGTGTGTGTGTGTGTGTGTGTGTGTGTGTGTGTGTGTGTGTGTGTGTGTCTTACTTCTTTTCGCAGGAACAGTTTTCCTGCCATGTTGGAGTAAGAGAAGTAAACCCCAGCAGAGAAGCGGTGGAGCTGGGAGCGAATGCCCTCCTCATCTGGCATCACATCTGTGGTTACTAAACAGCAGACGGAGGTCACTGACTGACGTTAACTCGCTCACATTCGATAACATTGGATTGAATGATAATTAGCAGCGACTGACGGACCAAACATGTCACATGTCTGGAGAACACGGTGAGAGCGGCACTCACTGAGGGACGGGGCCGCCATGGGCGGCGGGTCGGGGATGCTCCAAATGAGGGGCGCTGGGCGCGGGGGAGGCGGCGCGGAGTCAGGGGGAGGGGTCGGAGGGTGCTGGGAGCGCTGCGAGCCAAACAGGTCCCCCAGGGAGCGCTGTTTCTGCCTCATGTTGCTGGAGATGATGCGGGGCCCCCTGGTGGAGGGAGGAGAGGAGGACTGCGGGAACGGGGTCCTGGGACAAGGTGGCTCCCTCTTGGGCTTGACTGGCGGAGGCACACACTGTTTCTGCGAGCATTAAGAAGTGAAAGGTGTGAGGATGTAGCACACAGAATGAGACAGATTAATTAATTAATTAATTAATAGGAGTCTCCGTCCTGACCTTCGGTTGTGGCACTGGTGCTTTGTTTAGGAGTTTGGCCAGAGCTTCGTCTTTGGGGTCATTCTTCTTTACGAAATGCCGTGCAGCAGGTCTGTGAAGAGGTCAAGAGCGGTACAGAGAGTTACTTTTTCTGGAGGATGAGGCCACTGTGTGATCAGTTGGCTCAGGAACTTCAAGGACTCCTTGGTTCGTGTCTGGTGGGGTGAGAGGATGTACATTGACTGCTGATCCATCAGCTGATTGGGCTGGCTTGAAATCAGCTGATGTAACGGGGCTTTGAGCTGAACTTGACTGAGAGTCCTGCCAGAACTAAGGCCGGGCTCAATATTTAAATCCTTTTTTTTTGCTTTGCATGCTGGGATCTCTGATACTGCTTTCACAGGGTTTAAACCTTTTCTCTTGATTCCTCCCGCGTTTGCTAGAAGGCAAGCTTTTGTATTGACTGAGGATTCTCTGGAGAAATGTGTCAGCTGATTGAATCTCTCAAAGCAATATGATCAATTTCTGCAAGCTGCGTTTGTGACATGTTGGAAAATATGCACTGTTAACGAGTTAAAGAAAATGGTAATTTCATGGTCTGCTAAAATCTGCTATGGTTAAAAAGATTGTTTATAAATAATATGTGGATTGTGTTTTCGTTCTTTTTGTGTAATTTAAGATATAATGGTGTATAGTTATAACTGTGATCTACATGTGGACATGATCTTGAATCGATTGCTTTAGTCTCCGCCCACATACCTCGAGGGAAACCGCAATCTTTTTCCTCATTGCAGTAAAGTCCTTGCTGAGGAAAAAGCATCAAATCACTGTGATTATTTATCCCCTCTTTTCAGGTATGTTGATTATGAACGGAGTTAACATGTCGGTGTGGATGTAAGAATGTTGTTGTTCTATTTTGTTACTTTAGAGTTGAGTTTTGCCGTAAATATTGAAGTGTGTGTGTGTAACGCTGTGTACGTGAGTTCCCGCCTGTTGGCGGTGCAATTGTAGCTAGCTGAGTCAAGTGTAGCCGCCATTTTGTGAAATAACAGAGATTAAGCTATTTTGTGTTTAGGCATATGAGAGAAAATGAGAAATATCCCAGGTAAAACTTTAAATACTGTTAGTAATGTATAATAAGTATGTACTATCTACTGTCCTATGGATTTCTTCCTATCTAAATGATTGTTTTGTACAAATAAGCTCATTGCAGTAAAGTCCTTGCTCAGGAAAAAGCATCCAATAACTCCCATTTTCAGGGGTGTAACACGTTCATTGAAAATGTTACAAACATTATTCGGACGTTCAACTTTTCATCTTCATCTCTTTCACTTTTGAAGCCGTAAAATGTTTTACTTATTTTGGTCGCGTGATTTCACCTCATGCTAGCTGCACAGTAACGCAACGACAATGTTTAGAGTTGAGTTTTGCCGTCAGAAGGCGTGGTGCCCTTCAGATCTTGGAATACAGCTGTCGCCATCTTGGCTTTTATTGCACTCGATGAACAGAAGTTACCATATTTAGAATGCGGAGGAGTGACGTAAAGACGCTGTGCACGCCTCTGGTAGCAGCTGCGACCTGTTTACACAGTAAACATAAAGCATACCCTGCTTTATGGTCTGTTTGACTCCATCATTTACTAAATGAACATGATGATGTACTGAAGAAGACTTGAAACTAGAGATTGAGACCATTTACAATGTTTACTGAGGGAATAAATCAAGAGAGAAGGAGAGTCTTTTTCTCATAGACTTCTATACAACCAGAGGAGTCGCCCCCTGATGGTCAGTAGAGAGAATTAAAGTTCCACATTGGCTTCACTCTGCAGAACCGGAGGGTGCAACCTGGTGCACGGACCTGATATTGGAGCGGCGGTGAAACGGACCTGACAGGCTCAAAGGGTTTGGCTTCCGGCTGGGGTCGGCTGTTAAATTGCTTGATGATTTCCCGGATGTTGGAGGTGGGTTCGGGCTGGTGCTTAGTGAGAGGAGCTGGCTTCGGTGCTGCTGGTGGGGGGTCAACAACTCTGGCAGGAGGGGTGTGGAGACGCTTCACTGAGATGAGGGACAGAAAGGGCATACCAAGCTGCATGATAACATCTACAAACTACACAATACTTTATAACAGCTCTCAGAAAGTAAAGCAATATTTTCTAGATGACACTAAAACATCATCTAGGCCATGGAACTTGTTTTATCTTCTCACCCGCAGGCTTAGGTGCTGTTGGTGGGGGTGGGGGTGGGGATGGGGGCGGCGGGGAGCGTTGCTGCCGTCTGGGTGGGCTGGAGTGGGCCGGACGAGAATTTGATGCTTTGGATCCACCTCGGGCATGAATGCCTGCAGGGTAGTAGAGGAGAGAGATGGTGAGGAATGAGGAAACGCATTACTTATATTCATTATTAAGCCATTATAACGTTGTTTTCATCACATTCAAGCGAGATAACTCCATCCATTTATGTTCTGTACTAAGCTCGATATAGAAAAGTCCAAAGTGACTGAATCAGCAGGGTTTGTGTGTACGGGAGAGACCGTTTGAAAGAAAATGCATTACTTGATGGTTGCCGATCAACTCCACTCACCAAACTTCTGGAAGTATTCCTTCTTGTCTCTGAAAGACTGCAGGTCTTCGGGATCTGGTAAGTCCACTTCTCTCTCTGGCTGTAGGAGGAATAAACACGTCAGCGCGTGAGGAGGAAACGGACCCGGTGATGTCAGTTCTTTTCACATGTTAGGGAATTAAAGGATTAGGTTGCACTATTCCATAACTTTCTGTGTTGTCTACAAATCTCACATACAGAGCAAAAAACAGAATGAATGTCTCTACTAATAAGGGTTGTCGCACTGGCTGCCATGGCTCCTTCATTACCAAGGACACACATGATGTAGTTTCTTCCGTCTCACTCCCACAAACACCGTCCTGCCGCCACAAATAGTGGCTAGCGCACCAAATGTGGATTAATCCGCCGCAGACAATAGTCCTCAACAAATGCACTATTTCCTCCTGTTTGAGTAAGAAGTTCAGTGACCAGCTGTTTTAGCAATTTAATTAACTTTTTCTTTTAAACATGAAAGTGTGTATCTGTGAGCTGTTTTTAAAGACGGATGTCTTGAATAGGACCCCATGGGCTCGAAGTTTGATCCACAGGCAGGTTAAGGATGCATGCCTCAGTCACAGTTCATCCACGTCTGTCCAAAATGTCATCACGTCATAATTTTACCCCATCACACATCTCTGTGAAATTGTCAAAACTAGCATATCGATTATTGAGTATTGGCCAGGTTGACATTTGTGCCAAATTTGAAGAAATCCTCTTCAGACATTCCTGAGATCACAAGAATTGGACCTACGTACATACAATCAAAAACATAATGCCTGTGGCCAAGGCTGTCGCCGTGAAATACGCTTTAAGATTCAATAGTTGGTTAAGATCACCATTGGCATGGCACTTATAGCACTTTTACATTATGTAATTCACTTCGGAATGAAATTTAGGGGTTAAGTGTCACTCGACAAGGACTGAAGGGAATTTATGAAATTAAATAGCAAAAACTATTATATACTATAGGTATAGTTAAGTTTTTCAGTATAAAAAAGCAGCAATTGAGTACACTACAAAAACACACACTATTCAGAATTACCTCAGGTGCAGGCGCAGGTGCAGGCTGCTTGGAGCCGTAGGTGCGTTTAGGCGCATGGGCAGGGACAGGTGCAGGCGCAGGCGCAGGCGCAGGCTGCTTGTAGCCGTAGGTGCGTTTAGGCGCATGGGCAGGGACAGGTGCAGGCGCAGGCGCAGGCGCAGGCTGCTTGTAGCCGTAGGTGCGTTTAGGCGCAGGCGCTTTGGTCCGGGCAGGTGGGGGCGAGGGAGATGAAGGTGGGGGTGAGGGTGAGGGCGAGGGCGAGCGTTCCCAGGGCCGCCGCTCGGACTGACGCCTCAGCTGCTTCTCCTCCCCCCGCTGCTGCTTTCTCTCCTGCTTCTTCTGCTTTTTCTGCTGCTCCTGCGTCTGCTGCTGGGACAGATTTATTGCCTGCAGGGTCATCTGCTGGGCCTGCAGAGGAGGAGGAGGAGGAGGAGAGAGGAGGAGGAGAGAGGACAGGTAAGCACGGAGATGGAGGGGAGGTGGGAGAGGGAGTTCGGAAAGGTAAATGTGGGTGGAGGGGCGAATACAGGATGAAAAGAAACAGGACCATCATGCGAGAAGGATAGTATGCCAAGTGGGCGTGTCCTCACCATGAGAAAGGCCTGCTGGTTGATGAGGGCCTGCTGCGATGCTGTCATCTGCATGGGGTCAGCGACAGTCGTGGCAGACATGGGAGTCTGAGGCATCATCATGACTGTGTAGGGATGTTCACGACAAATTGTTATTCAGGTACATTTAAATCATTACCAAAGGAGCTGACACAACAATAGAATGTCCGGTCATATAGAAGTCTATGAGAAAATGACTTATCTCTCAGTGAACATGAGTTTATGGTCTCAATTTCTAGTTTCAAGTTTTCTTCAATGCAGCATGATATTCATTTAGTAAATCATGGTCCATTTAGAGACAAAAAGACCAAAAGCGGAGTATGTTTTAGGGCGGGGCTACTGTGATTGACAGGTAGCTGCTGCTACCACCAGCTACAAGCCATATGGCATTTCTAGTATATGGCGTTTCAGTCCTCGCCATTTCAAATGTGGTAACTTCCGTTTATCGGTTGCAAAAAACAACATGGCAATGGCCGTAATCCAAGATGGCGACAACAAAATCACCGGACTCGAGGCTTCAAAGCAGCAGTCCACCAACCAGTTAGTGACGTGACGATGACTACTTCTACTTCGTATATACAGTCGATGGTTTCTCCTTACCAATTATATACGCTCATATTTGTGTCCACAAATGAATCTAGGAGAGAACAGAGATACAGGAGAACATTCCTGCTAACTGCTATAAGACTATAATAAATCACCTCTGGCCAGATCCTCCTCAAATTGAATCAACATCAATAAACCTTGCACTGCTTTCACTTTATATACTTTATACTCACTTATATACACTGTATATACGTTGCATTGTTTTCATTTTCTTTATTATTTAATCATTACATTTTCTTAAATGTAATATGTCCTGCTCTGCTATTTTATTTTATTGTATATATTGTAACCTTGTTTGCTGCTGCTACAAACACATTTCCCCCTGGGGATGAATAAAGTCTATACAATATATCTATCTATCTATCCATCCATCTATCCATCCATCTATCCATCTATCCATAGCTAACATGAAGAGGACGACGAAGTGGAGCTGCCACGAGAGTCTGTGTACGTTTTTGCTTATTGAATTAAATCCAAAAAGGATTACCTGGCATGTTTGGCATTATGGGAGTTGCACCATAGCTGGGCATCGAAGGGTTAACCATCGGTCCTGAGCAGAGAAGTAAAGATTAGAAAACAGAAAGACAGATACCTTCTTCTGCCCCTTGATGTGGGAAGGATTCAAGGCCAGACGAAATTTCTCCAACAGGATACAAAACATTGTGTTACAAATGAACCTTTTCGCTTACCCATAGCATAGCTTGGCATTGTCATGGGCATACCTAAAAAAAGAAAAAAAAGAATTATAATTTCTGTTCACAGAGACTGAGGTACTTGATTTCAAATGAGACTAGAAATGCCACAAACTCAGTCTAGTTAATGGGTGCTGCTTTACACTGCGCTAATATGATGGTTTCTGCTGATGATACCTTCCCGACCCAATGCATTGCCCTCTATCTGGACAACATGGCCCAGATTTGTTATTATTATATCAAATTTGTTAGTACTTCTCAATAGATTGCCTGTATATAGGACCCCTATTCTGTCTGTCCATTCTGGAAGAGTGAATACTCCTGACTTTTTTAGATTGAGGAAAGGCCATTTAAGAATGTTTTACAATTCATCACACGGTACACGTTTTGCCTACCAGTTCCATACATGGGTCCAATCCCTCCTCCTCCTTTCATCCTGCGGTTTAGCATGGCTACCCTTTCCATGTCCTAGACACACACACACACACACACACACACACACACACACACACACACACACACACACACACACACACACACACACACACACACACACACACACACACACACACACACACACACACACACACACACACACACACACACAGAGCGAGAGAGACGACCCAGTGACTTCACACAGCAATAAGATACATCAGCGATACACAATCCCCCGGGGCCCAACAAGAAACACTCAAACACTCTCTAGGGACAGACAAATGTAGCCTTTACAATATTTACAGCTACGGTTTGAAAAGTAAAGATAAATCGGTTGACATCACTAACCGGAGGTCCTTGGTCCAGTACAGGGTCAAACAAGTCATCAACGTAGGCATCCATCGGTCGACCTCGACCTGCAATGAGTTAGAGAACAGAGATGAGGACAATTTAAGGATGTCCCGGGACAAAAATGAGCCGTGGAAACCTGTTGACACCTCCTCCAGGAAGTGTGTGAGCCACGGCCTGATGATTTATTATATTAATGTTGATGATAATTGTATACTTTATCCATACTTTTTTACTTAAATGAGTAGTGACGGTCAAATTACCACAAACTAGACAAAGTGTCAGCCCGTGGCCTAGAGAGGTCTGAGGGTCTCGGACCTCTGGGAGCAACTGTCTTCTTTGCCCAGTTAATAATCCAGCCTTGAGTTGGGAGCCCAAACAGTCTCAGTTACATGACCTCGAAAAGCCAGCCGGTGTGAGCACAGTCACAATAGAGTGAAAGTAAATCCGGAGTAACTGATAGACCGAGAGAATTGCTGTAGAATGATTGAGGTGAGTGTTCTGCTGTGAAAAAGGGTCTTTTAGTTTGGCAGTTTAGAGGGCGTGTGCAGAAAGGTCTGATTCATCATTTGCCAACAGAGCCTCTGGTGTTCAGTAATGCTTCAATCAACTAGTTATCTGAACGCCTCTGCTCTTTTCCCTGTATAACAACAGCTGCACCTCCAGTCACCAGGCCATCAAGCTCTTGAAGCTCGCGGATGACATCACGCTCAACGCTCTAAAGGCAGTGGAGATGGTTCTGGATTCCTGGAAGAACACAGACCCCAATCGCCCTGTGTTACTCCCCGGTCACAGCAGGGGAGTCCTTTCGCTTCTTGGGCTCCATCAACACTCAGGATCCCAAGTGGGAGCTGAACATCAGCTCCATCACCAAGAAGGCTCAGCAGAGGACAGCTGAAGAAGTCCAACCTGCCAAAGACAATGATGGTGCACTTCTGCACTGCCATCATTGTTTCTATCCTAACCTCCTCCGTCGCCATCTGGTATGCCCTTACTGACTCGGACTCTTACATCCCCCGGACAATTTCTTCCATTTACACGACTCTCACTTTAAATAGACACTTAAATAACAGACTTATTTTAACGTACTCTTATATTGTTTGTTTATCATATCTTTATTTTTCATAATGTCTTATATTATTGTGTGTTTATTGTCATGTACTAAGCCAAATTCATCGTATGCTCAAACAAAGTTGTTAATAAACCATTTCTGATTCTGGACAGAATGGTCATCCTCATCCAATAAGCATTTTAGAAGCAGGCTGACACCTTAACATCTCACACCTACCTTCCTGTGGATAATCTCTTCCCCAGCGGTTTTCCTCAAAAGGAGGCAGTCCGGGAGCTTGCATTGTTGGCGCTGGAGGAATGAACTCGTCCAGATCTGTAGCCGGCATACTGAGAGGAAAGAGAGACACATGGGTGCTCATTGTGTTTGCAAATTCTTTAAAACAAACCCCCGGATTTGGCCCCAAAGACTAGGGCCACTTGTTCAGCGCTCTACCTGTCTCCCTGGCTGCTGAACAGGTAGTCAGAGTTCGTAGAGGAGGGAGTCCCTGGAGGTGGCAGCACTTCAGCTTCGGCCCCAGCCAGAAGATCCATGACAAAGTCCGAGCCAGCCAGATCTGACCAGCCTTCATCGGTCAGAAGAGACACCGACCAGCCCTGCCCCGCCTCCGACACACCTCTATGACACACCAATGTACAGGACAGGGATGGAAACTACCACATGGAGCAGGATTGACCAGGGAATTTGGACGCGAAGAAGCATTAAGGGGAGACTATACAGGTAAATATGGTAAACACTGTAACTAGTAGATATCACCATGAAGTTTTCTGAAATGTAATGTTTAAATATGCAAATTAGGCATTATCTAATGGTAACTTTTGGGGAATTTAGGAGAAATCTGCAGACGTAAACAGACAAAGTGGTAAAATAAACACTTAAATTTGTGATTTAGATGTGTAATTTTTTCCACTAATTTGAAAGATGACATGTTAGCAACATAGCTCTCATAATTGATAAGTGCATGAAAAGCGATGTTTTGCCTGTAGTGTCTCTACAAGTAAATGGAGGTTAATGAACTGCATGTTTGGAGGTACCGGAAATGGAGGAGCCATGAGGCCAGCTGCTCTCCTGTGGTCCATGACTCCACCTCAGTTGTCAGCTTCTCATCTGAGACAAAAGGAAGACCAAAGGCTTGTTATGGGTTTGTAACCGCAGATCGTTTTACACTGGTGGCGTTTGCCAACAACAAAGTGTGTCAGGTTCTCTGCGGTAAAGTTGTTTTTCTAAAGAGTCAGCCAGTCTCACCGATGAAGGTGTGAACGTCCAGCAGCATGGTGCCCTTCCTCTGGTTGGTGGTCCACTCCAGCTTAGTAGGGGGGTAGATGCGGGCGGCGGGAGCCGGGAGCTGCATCGATGTCAGCAGTTTGTGTTGGCACAGCGGGCGGTACTCCCCTGGACCGTGGTCAGACACATACCTGCACGGGGAGCACCGTAGACCGAGTCATGTACAGAGGCTTTTTTTTAAAGTGTTTTTCAGAAATACTAAAATACAAAATGTTGTGAGAGTATCTGCACAAGACATCTCTCGTGCATCCACCCCTTTCATACTGTCATTTAACAGTAAAAACGTAAAAAGGGCATGCCGAGACCGCTTACTGAAGCTCTGACCGTTTCCAAGCTAACACTAGTGCTTTATAGTTTTTCTAAAAATATGTAATCCCACACACAAAAAAATCAACACAATGGTTTTAAGTTTTCAGAAAATAATTAATTGTTGCCTGAAACACCTTTTACTCAATACGGTATGATTTTGCACCATTCAGATTGACGTTAGCCTGGTTGGCTGTGACGAAGGCAAACCAATGCGTGGCACCTACTTGAGTAGGGGTTTGTCCAGTGTTGGTGAGGGGGTGAAGACACTGAGGCAGCAGGCCAGCAGCAGCCAGCCCCTCAGACTGTCCTGCCCCTGCGGCAGGCCCCACGTGCGGTAAACCAACTGGGCGAGAATCTCGTCCCTCAAGGCTGGCCGGCTCTGGCCCCTCTCCACTACGTAGTTACCCAGCATCTGCTCCTGCCAGCCGCTGAGGTCTGACTCACCTGTGAACCGCAAGATCTGGGGAAAACAAAGGGTCAAAAAATAATCATAACAGAAACAAAGGACATTAAAACTAATTGAATGGATTCTAATCTAGTTACTCCCACATACCAGTTTGTAAATCTCCACGGCAGTTCTGGCATCTTCAGGCTCCAGAGGGGTGAGGGATCTCTGGAGGGGGTACCCCTGAGGCTGGCTCCATGTATCCTGTAGGAGGATACAACATGTGGAAACTCAAGACAAGAAATACAATCCGTCCTCTTCCATCCAGGCGTGAGTCTCTTGGATGTCTTTGTATGAAAATTACAGAGAATATTAAGTCTTTAAAAGTAATTTTAATCAAAACATTTTACATTTTTAGATATGTAAGCATCTCATCTTTTTGTTCGAATTTTCTTCAATGAAGAAATATATCTCAACAAGTGTCCATATGGAATCAACCCATTTAAGAAATTAAAGGACATCATGGAAATAGAGGAAAACGAAAAATTGGAAATATAACGTTTGGGACCACATTGACCGGATGACATTTTTAAAAATCATTCAATCACAAGAGGCTCAAAAGGAAAACAAAAAAAAGCCCTGTTCTGCTTTCTATGTCTTCTTTTTGTGGGGAAACAAGTTGATATGAAGACTTGAAACATCTTTCAGAAAGGCTGGAAAAATACCAGAGTTGTGCATCGCATGTCAATGCCATCGAGTTAGGCTTACTGGGTACAGCGAGCCTCTCAGCCAGACGGTGTGCACACACGTGGTATGTAACAATACAACATCAGACTGAACTGTTCAACACTTTATAGAAAGTGCAAACATGCCTTGTGTGGACATAATGAGTGTTGAGGATGGTAAAATGGATGTGTTCTTGCAGTGCGATGGCAACCATCAGGTGGAGCAGTGATTTACAGCGCAGTGAAATAAACCAGGACTAGATTATGAATATGTGCATGTGTGTGCCCCAACCTTGCTCACCTTTAATATGGACTTAGCATAGCGAGAGAACGGGTATCTGTCTATATCCAGAGGCAGGGCGAGCTTGTGCCCTGCCTTCACCTGCGGGGGCGCGACCTCTGTGACGGCTGATTCGTGCTGATGCCCTAGTGGACAGAGACGGAAGGTCAATCACAAACTGACAAAAACACATTGTGGCAAGCTGGAGTGTTATGAGAGGCTGACATGCTGCGCTGCGAAGTCTAGCTGACAGCTCAGCGGGGATCTCCAACATGCCCACATCCTAACGGGAAGAAGAAGAAGAGTAAACAAACGTGAAGAAAGACACGGCTACCACAGGAGAAACCAGACGGTTGGCCCGACTTCTGTATTTCCTGTGATATGTTACAGCAGGTTTGCTATGATGTTGTTCCCTTACCATCCCTGGAGACACAGACTTAGTCTTTGTCGCTGCCTTCACTTTGTTCTTCTCATGAAATTCCTGAAATTGACACACACACAAACACACACACACGGCCTGTCAGTCAATCACACTGCGAACAGCATGACTTCATCTCATATTCCTACTTGATTTAGCGTCCTTCACCCGAAGCTTATTGCTGAATCAGCGAGTAATCCTCTGGTTATTCAGGAAGACTCGACACTCCCTCACCTCTGCCGGGCTCAATCAGACCTATTCTTAGATACCCGTCCTGTTATGTACTCGTGGAACACCCACGGTCCGGTCGCCCCGCCTCATTCAACACGACACTCAGTTCCAAGAGTCCACAAAGTTTGTTTTTTATCAGGAGGTTTATGGCCGACAAATGGGAGTCACCTCAACGCGATGGTGCGGGGCTGGCGGCATCACTCGGTCGTGTTTATGATCAAAACCATCCCATGGAGGACGCTTAACGTCTATTTGTACAGTTTAGTTCTGCCGTCGATGTGAAGACCGGCGTTCAGATTAAACATGGGTGTGCGCATGTTTTCATGCAGCAAACACTCCTCTTTTATCAAGGCCTCGCTGCAACAATCGCACTTAAATCCACTCAAAGAACTCAAGAGAATGGGTCTCCAGGTGATACACACGGGCAGCCCAACCCTGCTCTTCCTTCACATGGGAGGCTTTACAATGGCTGACCCTCCCAAACCAAACAAGTGTGTCACAAATCATCACTGATCAAACACCCCTACAAACTTTGTTTATTATTTGTCCTTAAAGGAGGAAATTATTTTCCTCAGACAGTTTATCAGTTTAATGATTATCTAATAACAAGTTGGTTCCCTGTAAAAAAACACTGCCATGTTGAGAGCCGTACAGAGGCAATTGATACACTCTGAACCTGGCATCGAGTACCTTTAAAGCAGATTGTTAATAAATAAAAATAGATATCCAAATAGATATTCTGTTTTGCCCTCTGCCACTAGAGAAGATATGGATATGTTATCCATACATGATAAAAAAATTGTCATTTATGGCTGATTCAAACTGCTGTTTTTAGCACACATATTTGTTTTGGTCGAGGCATTTAAAACTTAAAATTGGAACTCGCAGGGCACTTGTTTCATTTGAGTGGAGAGTATTGTGTCAATCGTGTCAGCAACACGCCGGTCAAATCGACATGTTGTCCGTGGTTTGCATGCTTCTCTTCATGATGGCCCAGTATTACGATGTTATGAGGTCGTATTTATTGGGATTAAAAAGAGCCTTGTATGTACACTGTTGTCTACTGATGTTCATGTTTTCTGCTGTCCACTGCTGTGGGGATCACGGTGTTGGTCAGAGAGGCTGCCGTTAAATGATATGTTTTATATGGATCCAGTCATTCATGTTCCCCAGAGGATGAATGACTAGCGCCACTAGCAGCACCATCAAAATCCCCTTAATATCCGTTGGGATATCTTGACACATATGCATTGGCATAACATTTAGTATTCATTAGCAGATTAAAATCTTCGGTACCAACTGTACTTAAGCGCAATATTGAGGAGCTTTGGCTCTATTGTTATAACCATTATACATACTTCATATGTATTCTACTTCACTACATTTCAGAGAGATACATTGTACATTTGACTTCACTACTTATCACATCTTTAAAGACCAGTGACTTTGTGTGTTTTTACAAACAAAGTTGGACTTGTCAACTTTAGCATAAAAATATGGTACATTGTTATAGTATAAACGAGCATATTGTACATTAAGTGGTTCAGATTAGTTCCAAATGGATCAAATCCAATAGTAGAATAATAAATAATCAGTAATAACTAATATGATATATAATAACATAACAAGTGAGGATTGTACTAATTGATACCCTTAAATGCAACACAGTGGCCCTTTAAGTACCGGATTTAAGTACTTTTTACCAAAGGTGGTGGTCAACAATAACAGAAAAGACATTTACATCAGAATACCCTTCTGACATTTTTTACACACATTCATCATCTGAGGATGATGAACCCCAAAAGCCCTGAACTTTGTTTCCCATAATGCAACTATACTGCATGTTATGTTTGACATAGCATTTACCTCTGGTAAAAGACAACAACTCCACATGCACAATTAATAACATTGGCTATCTGATCGAATATTGTACTCGCCAAATCTAAAATGAGATAAAGATGATATCATTACTATGACATCATTAGGGTTATTTACTCAAGGCTAATCTCTAAATCCTTAATCTATAATCTCTAAAACTTTAAGAGATCCATCAAAGTAAATAAATAGTTGTAGTAATTACCATACAATTACATAATTGTCAGTCCTTTTAATTTTATACAACTCAAGTAAACAAATAAAAAACATTTCAAAGAACTTAAGTACTTACTTTTGAAGTAGTGACAAACCAAAGCAAGTCAGGTGTAGACCAACGCTACACTTACGATAATTAATGGCATGAGTTAATAAATAATATGTTGGGTGGTTGATAATAATTGTTTTGTGTACATTTCCCCAAACCTCCACACTAGATAATAATAAGGTATGGAACTATAAAAGAACGTTACAATATATATATATATATATATATATATATATAATGAATTTAGATTGAGGATGATACTTTTGTTTTATGCAGTATCACTATGGTCTATAGGAACCCCCAAAAAGTTTACTTTCATAAACTTTTTCTATTTCAACATTATATATCATAATTATTGCATTTTTGCTATCTAAATATTATTCATTTATTTAAATTGAATGATTTTTTCAGATAATAATTTTTCAAGATTTTAATTCTGTTTCTACTGTATCCAGAAGCTGCTTATTAATGTTGAAATTACAGCTAGATATCAGTTTCTCACGAGGGAAAGAATTGGGGATACAAAGAGTTCACCCTAGGACTCTAAAGTTAGGAATACAAATAGGAGAAGAAATCAAGAGACGTCGGGTGGAAATTGACAAAACACAATGTTAATTCAGATCTGAGCATGAATCAGTTCTACTACAAATATGTAATTAGTCAAAAGTGCTTCATTTATATGTAGTTAAAGGAAGCTGAAGTCACCTTTCGTCCCCAAATCTTTGTTTTTCAGTTACTCACACGTACTACTCTCCGACACAGCTCAGCTGACACAGGGCAGCATGACAGCTCCACTGTTCATAGTCCACACCTCATAAAACAATAACACCAAATACTGAAGCAAGAGCACCAACACAAAGAATAAAACTGTCGCTTTGGTTTAACGGCCGTAAAGAAAAGATGAAACTCAGGACGCAGCCGGTGAAACTGGACTGTTGTGAAACCTAATGCAGACTATTGTCATCCACGTGTTCCTCGCGGTGGGAACGGTTTCTTATGTCAAAATGAACAACAAGGCCGAAAACATCTGATAATGATGCAGTGGGTAAAGGGAGGAGGCCTACCTGTCAGAGCCGTGGAGCTGGACGTCAGGCGGACAGGCTTGTGAAGGCGGAAGGAGAGATGCAGTGCTGCTTCAAATTTCACTGAGAGGTTGAAGTCCAAGTGTGTGTGTGTGTGTGTGTGTGTGCGGAATCATGATTAATGCACGATAAGAGAGCTGGTTAAAGGAAATGGATGAGATCTTATAAAGGAATTTGTTACCAATGCTGTAATGTGTTACGAGGACGAACGCAGCCAGTCATCGGTCATACATTCACCTCTGTGGCTTTCATTTCTCACTTGTGTGTGTTTTTTCTTTGACACATTCAAATGCCTTCAGTCTTGACCTGGACTGTACGATTCTCCTTGGAACTACATTCTTAAATCTCCCTTAAATTAAAGACATTTAAACTGATTTAGAGAAATCAAAACTAAACTAAACAATAAAGATCGTATCTAAGTGTTATACTCAAGTGTTATTTGCTCAAGTTCTAAGCTTTCTCCTACTTGGGTTGAGAAGTTAAAACAGAAATCAACATTTGGAGAAGTTTCAGCCCGAAGTAACGCGGCGATCCAGAGCTGTGGCACCCGGCCATCAGGGGAAAAGAGGTCACTCGTCGTGCCATAACTTGACAGGCCATTAAGTGACACTCCCACAACTGATTGCTGGGATTGGTCTGAATGCAGCCTCATTCCTGAGATACATCACATTCTTTGACATATGTGAAGGTGACGGATCCCATTCGTTTCTATGGAGAGCATAATGGATCAACGGCCTTATCTAACCCGACTTCTACTCATTGAAAATGACGTCTGTCCGTAACACTACACGTCATCTCTCACCCATTTACACACATTCATACACTGATGACAAATTGGGGTTAAGTTTTCTTGCCCAAGGACACATTGACACATTGGCTAGCAGGGCCAGGGATCGAACCACCGATCCTCTGATTGTAGGACGACCCTGCGCTACCACTGAGCCACAGTACTGTAGGTTCATTGCCTGGTGCTGCTGAAGAAAATTACATTTATGAATGTAAAATAGAGTATAATGCTCTGTAGAGGTGAACTGGGTTTGTCACTTCAAGACGACATTAGAGACATTAGACAATAGACATAAAAAGTTTACGTTTTGTACAAAACAAATAAAATTCTCATTCTCATCCATTGTATTGACTTGGTAGATACAACTAGTGATAACAAAGAAAACATTTTTTTTTTTTAAATTTGGGTGAGGAAACTAATTTCATTCTGTAAAACAATTGGACATGGATCACAGGCAGCACTGTGGGTAAAGAAGACATTTGAGACTAAATGGAAAAGAAGAAACTACACTTTGACCCCAGACATGGATGTCAGGGCGTTATCGCAGAGAGATTCCTATTGCAACTCATGTTGGAGGGTTAAGCTGCTGGTATTGCGTAAGAGGCGTTTAGAGCAAAGATTTATAGCACAATAAAGTCAGAAAACATAAGGTTGCCAAGACACCCAGTCAAGGACTCGGCAGTGGGGATCTCTCTCTCGCTCTCTCTCTCTCTCTCTCTCTCTCTCTCTATCTCACATATCTACCTTCCTCCAATGGCGCCTCTTGATGGTGTCCCTGGTTATCATCATCACCGCCCAGAACTGGGTGAAGGACTGCTTCAGACGCTTGTAGTACTTCCTGTAAAAAGAGAGGGGGCAGCAACACACAAACACAGAGTGCTTAGCTCATCCCTCCCTCTCTGACCTCATGTCAGCACAGGGGAAACCCCTCACTGCCTTTCCTTCTTCACTGAGTTAATTTTTAAATACAGCTATTATTATTCTGTCATTCATTTTTACCTTTCTCTTTCTCCCCTTCAATTTCTCCATCCCTCTTTTCGTTTAGTTTCTTTAATCATATTACTTTCTTTCTTTCTACTAAAATAGAAAAATCCCAGAGATACCAGTTTTTTTCTCAGCAGCAATGCTTTGATTTAATTTGATGTATTTTATGATGTAGTTTTTCCATTAAAGATTAACCCCAACAAATGATGCTCCTCTCCCCTCCTCTACCTGGCCTGGTGTCCTCGTATGTGGCTCTGGATGACGATGGCTTTCTGTTTGAAGAACCTGAAGTTCCTCCTGCAGATGAAGCCTCTGATGTTCCTCTGGATGGTGACAGCCGCCCAGGTCTGGGTGCTCCTCCACTTCTCCTCTATCAGCTGGTACAGAAGCTCCTTGAGGAACAGCTAATGCAGATATATGCATCAATCTAAGATGATGTGTCCAGTAAAAAATATATATACATTTTAACCGGTGTCACAAGCGGGCATTTTGGCACCTTGGTGAGTCCCAGCTGGTACTGTCCCTCCTCAGCACCAACCGTGTCCAGCAGAGCCACCGACTGCTCTCGGTCTGACGCCTCGCTCAGCCGCTGGCTCAGCAGCACCCCGTATCTGTGGAACACTACAGTTCAATTCAGTTTATTTTGTATAGCCCAAAATCACAAATTTGCCTCGGAGGACTTTACAATCTGTACACATACGACATCCAGGACCTCACATCGGATCAGGAACAACTCCCAAAAACCCAGAAAAAACCCGTTCACAGGGAAAAAAGGGAAGAAACCTTCAGGTGACCAACAGAGGAGGATCCCTCTCCCCGGATGGACAGAAGCAATAGGTGTCATGTGTACAGATGAACAGAGTTACAGAGTTACAACACATTCAATGAATATGACAGAAATTATGAATAATGAGTAGTAGGCGTGGACCATGATGCAGATTTCCACAATCCATGTAAACAGAAGGAGGTAGAGAGGAGGGGGCATCAGCAGGGCCACGGAGCCAGGAGGCCGGCCCATTAGGCAGGAGGCATCGGGAAAGAGGCCGGACCCTTGAGGCAGGAGGCACAAAGAAGGAGGCAGGGCCAATGAGGAAGGAGGCCAGGGGCAGGATGCAGGAAGCAGTGGCAAAGAGTCAGGGGGCAGGGCCCAGGAGCCAGGACCGGCTTCAGAGACAGCCAGGTCCAATGGACCCTGTGAGGCGACAAGGCACAAAGACTCCGGGGTAGAAGTAGAGTTAGTAATGTGCAATGAACAGACTTGTATTCGTCCAAAGGAGAGAGAGAAGAGGAGAGAGGAGCTCAGTGTATCCTAAAACATCCCCCAGCAGCCTATAAGCCAAAAGCAGCATATCAAGGGGCTGGACCAGGGCAAACCTGATTCAGCCCTAACTATGAGCACTATCAAAGAGGAAAGTCTTAAGTCTATTCTTGAATGAGGTGACTGTGTCTGCCTCCTGGACTGAAAGTGGAAGCTGGTTCCATAAAAGAGGAGCTTGATAACTGAAGTCTCTGGCTCCCATCCTACTTTTGAAGACTCTAGGAATGTTGAGATTATTTACAGTGGCGTTTGGATGCCAGGGCAATGCCTTCTACAGAAACCACATCACCAGATAATTGATCTCTGAAGTGTTCAGGGCCGAGTAAAATAACCTGAAATGCCAATCGACTGATCCAGTCTCTGTAATAGGATGTCATGGTCAATGGTGTCGAACGCAGCACTAAGGTCTAATAATACCAGTACGGAGATGAGTCCTTTATCTGATGCAATTAGGAGGTCATTTGTAATTTTCACCAGTGCTGTGGTGTTTTCTAAATCCTGACTGAAACTCCTCAAATAAACTATTCTGATGTAGAAAGTCGCACAACTGATTTGCGACTACTTTCTCAAGGATCTTAGAGAGGAAGGGAAGGTTAGAGATCGGTCTGTAGTTAGCCAACACCTCTGGATTAAGAGTGGTCTTTTTCAGGAGAGGTTTAATTACAGCTACTTTGAAGGAATGTGGTACATGGCCTGTTAGCAAAGACACATTAACAATATCCAGCAGAGAGGTGACAATTAAAGGCAACACGTCTTTAAGCAGCCTCGTTGGGATGGGGTCTAAGAGACAGGTAGACGGTTTAGAAGTAGAAACCGTTGAGGACAATTGGTCTAGGTTAATGGGAGAAAAGTCATCCAAATATACACCAGGGCATACAGCCGTTTCCATGGCCACTCCACTTGAGGACAGATTGGCAGTACTTGAGGGCAAGAGATCATCAATCTTGCCTCTAATAGTTAAAATATTTTCATTGAAGAAGTTCATGAAGTCATTACTACTGAGGTCTATAGGAATACACGGCTCCACAGAGCTGTGACTCTCTCAGCCTGGCTACAGTGCTAAAGAGAACCCTGGGGTTGTTCTTATTTTTCTCTATTACTGATGAGTAATAGGCTGCTCTGGCATTACGGAGAGCCTTTTTATATGTTTTAAGACTATCTCGCCAAACTAAGCGTGATTCTTCCAGATTGGTGGAACGCCATATACTTTCGAGCTTTCGTGAAGTTTGCTTTAGGTCACGGGTCTGAGGGTTATACCAGGGAGCAAACCTCCTTTGCCTCACTGTCTTTTTCTTCAGTGGGGCTATCAAGTCTAGTGTCATTCTCAGTGAGCCTGTAGCACTATCGACAATATGATCAATCTGGGACGGACTAAAGTTAGCACAGGAGTCCTCCGTCACATTGAGACGTGGTATTGAATCAAATGCAGAAGGAATCGCTTCTTTAAATTTAGCTACAGCACTGTCAGTTAGACATCTGGTGTAGAAACTTTTGACTAACGGTGTACACTCCGGGAGTATAAACTCAAAAGTTAAGAGGTAATGGTCTGACAGAAGAGGGTTCTGTGGGAAGACCTCCAAATGCTCAATGTCAATGTCATATGCAAGAACAAGGTCGAGGGTGCGGCCAAAGCAGTGAGTGGGTTTCTGTTCTCTCTGACAGAAGCCAATCGAGTCCAACAATGAGATAAATGCAGCACTAAGGCAATCATTATCAACATCCACATGAATATTAAAATCTCCTCCAATAATAACATTATCAGTTTTAAGGACTAAACTTGATAGAAACTCTGAAAATTCAGATAGAAACTCTGAATATGGACCTGGTGGCCGGTACAGTATAACAAATAGAATTGGCTGTAATGTTTTTCAGGTTGGATGTGAAAGAATAAGAACAAGGCTTTCAAATGAGTTGTAGTTTAGTTTAGGATTCATTAATAGGCTTGAGTCAAAGATGGCTGCTACGCCACCTCCTCGGCCGGTGCTTCGAGGAATGTGAGTATTAATATGACTTGGAGGAGTTACATTACATGTCATTTAGCTGACGCTTTTATCCAAAGCGACTTACAATCATGTTACATTCATACACTGTAGACACAGCTACAGGGAACAATGCGGGGTTAAGTGTCTTGCTCAAGGACACATCGACTAGGGCGGGGATTAAACCGCAAACCCCGATTGAAAGACGGGCATGCTAACCACTGACCCACAGTCCCCCACAAGTTGATTCATTTAGGCTGACATATTCTTCATGACTCAGCCAGGTAAGACATAATAAATCAATGTGACTGTCTGATATTAAATCATTTACTAAAACAGCTTTAGATAACAGAGATCTAATATTTAGGAGTCCACATTTAATTCTCCTGTTTTGTTGCACTGTTGCAGTAGTGATGTTAACTTTTATGAGGTTATTTAGTATGACCCCCCTTCTGGTTACTTTTGATTTAATTAATTGAAGTGGCCGTGGGACAGACACAGTCTCTATAGAGTTAAGGTTAAGGGTGGGTAACTGCTCGAATGGAAGTGCAGAGAAGGGTGGAAGACTACAAGTCTGCTTCAGCTTCCTGATCTGAACTCTGGGTCATGGATTAAGTCCGTTAAACAACTTGGTCAAATTTCCAGAAATGAGACCTGCTCCATTCAAAGTGCGATGAATGCCGTCTCTCCTCATCAGGGCAGTCAGGGGAATTGGGGCTTTTAGTCCTTCAATCAGGCATTATAACAGTGGTGGTTGCAGACACCGAATTATTTTTCACTTTTGTTAACATCGTGAGATAAGGCATTTGGCCATGGCGAAGGTCTGCACTCTCCTAGCGCCCTTTTAGTATTATTTGCTGTTTTCTGAACCGCTTATCCTATTCAGGGTCGTGGGACGCTACAGGATATGCCGTTGCTCGGCAGGGGTGCTTTGTGGGTTTGCAGCACCTCTCAATGAAGTCAGAGTACTGTAGCCGCATGGGGAAACCCTCCTTCCTGATGTGGATGGTCTCCAGCATCCCAGCATGCCTCAGCTGGGCCGACACGTAGTCTACGTCAAAGATCCCAGGGTGCTGGACACGCAAAAGAGAGAGAGAGACACGGCACACGGTCATACATTGTCGGACGACGGCAGCATCAACGCGAAGTATCTGGTGTTACCTTGACGTAGTTTGGCTTCAGACAGCGAATAAAAGTGGTTTTGCATCTAAGAGTTATGGGACAAAACATGGACACAGGTTATTCGTCCACCTTGGACCTCTGACAAGCACGTAAAGAAAGGCCGAGCAGCGCCTGACAGCTGTTTTATAGAAGTGACGGCCCCGTATGATGTGAGGCAGTGGCTGGTGGAATTATTTTTGGTAGGGCCATCCAATCAATTTCAGCAAACATCCCAGTATGATTCAATGCAAACAAAGTATAAAATATGCATTTCTACTTTGTAGTTAAATATTTAACATTTATTCCAACACTGACATAATCAGGACATCTTATTCATACAATTCAATATATTATATACAGTATATACATATATATATATATATATAATATTCAATATAATATGATATATAAATACCATACAATATAAATATCATAAATATATTATAATTAAATATAAATATTGTATAACATAAATCACATATATATATATATATATATATATATATATATATATATATAAAATGTAATAGAACATGTTTATATATTAAGATGCCCCTATGAACCTTGTTAGGGTTAAAGTGTGCCTGTTTTTATCCTCATTGTGTTTCTTCACCTCCTGTGTCCGTGGTCCAGCTGGTAGCGACGTTCACTTTGCCCAATATGGCTGCTTGAGGAGTTCTCATGTGTGTCCTGGTGTTCTCATGTTTTCTTAATTCTTCCAACAAGTGCTTCATGTCCCTTACTCCCGTATCTGTCCATGCTGGATCTATCCATGTATCTGTCAATGCTGGATTTTGCTAATGCTGCAAAATGCGGCATTAGCACGACAGCATCCAGCTAGCCAAACCTTCCTGGTGTACTGGTCTCTACAGAAGGTTCCTGTGCCAAAACGATTCGGCCCAAGCACAGCTGACACATGCAGACAGGCGGAGAGGACTGCAGGAAGTGCAGGAAAAGCTTATATTTTGCACAGATATCCTATTTTACAAATATGACTGTGTATATTCCATATTTCCAAAATACAAATATTGGCAATTAGTATAATTTATAAATATTATAAAAATAATAATTTTTGTATACTTTTTTTTTTGTGGCTCAAGGTGGGGCCAGGCCCCGTGGCCCTCTATTGGCCAGCCACCACAGATGTGACAGATCTTTCGCAGATGATTCATTCACACCAAAACAAAACATGACAGACCAGCTATCATACTCATTCTCATATTTCTTTCCATGACATGCACTAAACCCCATGTTCTCCGCAAACCACAGCTATTTGATTTTAAACACATGCGTTGGTGCGACTGTATCCATACACCCAGTTGGCGCTGAACTGTGGTCCGGAGCTTCGGTAAGGAGCGCTCAGTGCACTCAGTGTGTTGGTACCTCTCCAGGCGGGTGGTGAGCTCCGTCAGGGACTGGAGGAAGTGTGAGGCGGCGGTAGAGGGCTGCTGGCGGAGGCCCTTTCCTCTCCAGCCCAGCTCTCTCTGCTGAATGTAGGCGTCCTGAACCTTCCGAAACAGCTCCGACACCATCTGACAAATCACAGGGAAACTGTCAAAATGAAGTATGTTTTAATTCAAAGCCTACGAGTATGTTTTTGGAGCAACAGTTATGTTTTATGTTGCTGTAAACTGATCGCTTTTATATTCAGTACCGCCCCTAAAGTTGTACTCATCATTATGACGAGCACTAGTAATGTCCCCCAAATGAAACATTAACACTTTGACATTTCATTGTATTGTGCTTGGTAATTGTTTTTTATTGTACCGTGGTATGAAAGCACACTGCAATCAACAAAGCAAAAGAAAAAACGTTTTTTGTTGAAATTATGGGCCACTAAGTCAAAACCGGTATCTCATGAGTACAAGAAAAGGGTATTCACTCGAGAAGTGAAAAGTCTTCTTCTGTACACATACGAATGGAATGTTTAATGCTGTTTTCCACCTTCACTTTCTCTGACCAAGTGAGATGTATACTTATGCTTATGCATCTGCAGAAATCTCACAGGTGTTACCTTTATTATAGGGCCAACATTATTCAAATACACTTTGAAGTTGCAGAAATTCAAGCAAAAATTAATTTTTAGCATGCCATTTTGAGCAGGGGAGCCAGAGCCCTAAGGTTTAAGAGGATTAGAAAAGAAAAGAAAAAATATATTATATATATATATATACATATATATATATATATACACGAATATGAGACTTTAAGTTGATCACGACATCCTATTACAGAGACTGGATAAGTCGATTGGCATTTCAGGTACCGCACTAAGCTGGTTTAAATCCTATTTATCAGATCGATCTTAATTTGTATTTGTAAACGATGAAGCCTCAATGACCACCAACGTTAATCACGGAGTTCCACAAGGTTCTGCGCTTGGACCAATTTTATTTACCTTATAATGCTTCCTTTGGGCAACATTATCAAGAAACACTCCATAAACTTTGATTGATATGTAGATGATACTCAATTATATCTATCAATCAAACCAGAGGAGACCAACCAGCTCACTAAAATTCAAGAATGTCTTAAAGACATAAAACATGGATGACCTGCAACTTCCTGATGTTAAACTCAGACAAAACTGAAGTTATTTTACTCTGAACACCTCAGAGATCAATTATCTGGTGATGTGGTTTCTGTAGATGGTATTGCCCTGGCATCCAACACCACTTTAAAGAATCTTACCGTTATCTTTGACTGGGACTTGTCCTTTAACTCCCACGTTAAGCAAATCTCAAGGACTGTATTTTTTCACCTACGTAAAAAATCAGGCACATCTTGTCTCAAAAAGATGCAGAAAAGCTGGTTCACGCGTTTGTTACTTCTAAACTAGATTACTGCAACTCCTTATTATCAGGCTGCTCTAATAAGTCTCTTAAGTCCCTCCAGTTAATCCAGAATGCTGGGTTCCAGGCATACATTGTCATATTCATGTAATGTGTTTATGTAACTCTGTAAAGCATTACAGAGTTACATAAACATACTGTCATGTGATGTCATGTGTACAGAACGTTCATTCTGTACACATGACATCTATTGCTTCTGTCCATCCGGGGAGAGGGATCCTCCTCTGTTGCTCTCCTGAAGGTTTCTTCCCTTTTTTCCCTGTGAAAGGTTATTTTTGGGGAGTTGTTCCTGATCCGATGTGAGGTCCTGGGACAGGGATGTCGTTTGTGTACAGATTGTAAAGCCCTCTGAGGAACATTTGTAATTTGTGATATTGGGCTATACAAAATAAACTAAATTGAATTGAATTGAATTAAGTCATAATGATAATAGAACTAATTTATGCAAAGAGCTTCCTCTGCGGCCGCTCAGCTAATGTTGCTATGCTATACCAAAAAAAGAGCCATAACCTCAGCAGCCTGTATGTGTGTGCCAGTCGGTTCACCTTCAAGCGACTCCTGGCAAAAAGCTCCACCACTTCTGTCCGGAACTGGTCGTGGTTCTTATTCAGGAAATTATGAACCTGGAGAAAAGAGTTTTTTCATTTATATTTTAATACAAATGTTCCTGCAGCACTGGCTACTGTATATAGAGCCTGATACCTGATAAGTGACCGCTCCGGCATAGTGATAGACAGTGAAGACTGGCAGTGGGTTCTTGGGCTTGGCATAGTAGGGGCTGTTCCCATGGTGGTAGTGGCACTTCTGGAGGAAGGTGTGGTCAGTGGCCTGATGGAAAAATAACGAGGAGCAATACCAACAACATGTATACAATTCATACTCCCTCAACATCAGATGTAGAACGAAATGGAAACATTTGGTCTTAAAACCACATTAAATCTCTCCGGCATATGTATGTATGTGTGTGTGTGTGTGCGCGTGTGTTTGTGTGTGAGTGTGTGTGTGTGTAGGTGTGTGTGTGTGTGTGTGTGTGTGTGTGTGTACCTGGGGGAGGCAGGTCTGATCGTCCAGTATGCGGAGGATACCGTGTGGTCTGGAGGAGATCAGCTCCAGACAGGAGTGGAAGTTCTTGAGCTGCATCGGATACCACTGGATCTGTTCTGCACTGTACTCCTCCTGCAGGCAACACACACAGGAACAACATTGCAGACTGCACTGAGTTTCAGCCTGTGAATATAGGAAAGTTCTCGGTTCTACTTTCTATTAGGTGATACAAATCAAGCGCGGCTATTGGTTTCAGTGCTCCCACGCTAACTTATTAGCATACGCTACAACTGGCATTAAAGGCTGCACTCCCCGATTTGATTGAAGTCAAAGAGAAACCCTTTAAGAAGGAGCAATTTCTTTTGTTGCTTATGGATGCGCCACTACATGTTCGGGTATTCCTTGCCTAAAGGAGCCTTTTGGACTGGAACAGATCCAGGTTTGAAACAGCTATCACTGCACCGGCTGGGCCAGGTGATCCATGTCAATGACCCTGTGTGTCCTTGTTTATGAATCTAAAACTCATACGTACCATTAAATAAAAAATTACCGTTTTAGTTCTCTTAATTAGTACAATACACATAGTCCTCTATCAGTAAATACTGCATACTTAGTGTGAACAGAGAGCTATAGGGCTGGAGGCGACGGGGTCGTTGATCGACTGCCATGGCGATGTTAGTTTTAGCGCGAGTAGAAGACGCCATGAAACGTATCCATGAAACCTTTCTTTTGGTTCAGAAACATCCGACGTATCCGCGGTTTGCAGAATCGTAAAATGCCATCTCTTCTTTCGACTGAGTTTCTAAAACCCCGACCCTTTTGTTTGTGTACGAGTAAAACAAGAAACAACAACATGTAGTTTGTTGAGGGAAGGCGGGCTGGTTTTTCACCTCAGCTTTGAGCCTGTGTGCTAAGCTAGGCTAATAATCTACTGGGTCTAGCTCCCGACTTTACACATAGATATAGGAAAGGTATCAGTCGTCTCATGTCATTCTCAAAGTAAGCAAATGAGCCTATTTACCAAAAGTCAGATGAACAGAGGACTTTTGCAGAACTTTTCAGGAAGTCAACAATCCTTTGTAGAAGTCTTTCTAGCTAGCTAACGAGCTAAAAACACAACGCTGTGTCTGGAGGAGGATGCTGTCAAAGGAACTCCTCACAACCTGGCAGCCCAAACGTTATCTTATCGCTCTTATCACTGATCTACAAGGCGTTAGTAAAGGACTTCAACTATTGATGAAGGCATCCAGACACAGCTTATACGCCCTTTGTGAAGGACTACTTAAGGGCTCAGTTGATCTTCAGGGATCTAGTATACAGCCCACTGACCTGCTCCTGGGAGATCACTGCCTTGTTGACAAAGTGCTGCAGCTGCTCATTGGCAAAGTTGATACACAGCTGCTCAAAGCTGTTCACTCCCAGGTCCTGCAGAAGAACACGAGACGTCACATCTACCACCACAAGAAGATTCTTTTGAGTTCCCCAGATCTCAGTCCAGGCACATTACCGACCTCAAAGCCGTAGATGTCGACGATGCCCACGGTGCTGTCCATCTCTGTGGGGCTCAGCCAGTCATTGGTCTGCTCCAACAACCAGTCAAACAGCACTGAATACAAGGCTTTGGCAATGGCATCTCTGCAAGAGAGGAAGAGGCGAGGGGGGGTGGAGGGAGGAATAGGCAGGGTGTGGCATGAGGGAACTAACACTGTACATATTCTACTTTCACACACAATAATAATAGTTGTCTGACAACTGATAATACTAATGCAATTGAGCTCTCATGAGCCAAATGATCTTTTGCACTGAAATAATTAAAGCTACTATGAGAAACATTCATTTGGTGTTGTCTTTTGCGGTCCCTGTGAATAAAAGCGAGCACCAGGAACCCTTTTTTAAGTTTCTTGTAGACTTCTATACAATCGGACTTCTTTTTGCAACCAGAGGAGTCGCTCCCTGATGGTCAGTAAAGAGAATGCAAGTTTAAGACACTTCCGAAATGGCTCCACTCGGCAGAAACCCGACCAGGCCCCAGATAGGGGGCAGAAAGTGGATGGATGGATCAATCGATGGAAGTGGTTGATTTGTTTTTGGTTGGAGAGACTTGTCTACTATCTGTGCTCACACTCAACGCATCAACATGTTCCTACCTGTATTCTATGGCACTTTCCACAGACAGAGGGCAGTAGATCCTGTCGTAGGTCGTCTCCTGTGGACGGGAAGGCTAATCAGTGTGCACACGTGCAGAATTTCGTATGACAACTCTCTGCTTGAGTGGCTACGAACCGTGACTCTGTGAGTGATGACGGTCTGCAGGGCCTCGGAGGAAATCTGCAGCAAGGAGCCAACCCTCCTGGCCTCGGCCTCGCTGAAGATACGCGCCACCTCGAACGACTCGCTCTGTGGCAAAAAGCACCGACTGATGTGTGATATCGATGTCTGATCGGTGGACCTCTCACTCACTCCCCTGCACAGGCACACACACACCTCGTACGAGCTGAAGCAGATGTTGCCGAGCTGCAGGATGGAGGAGAGGATGGCCCAGACGGTGGAGATCTGGTCGGCATGCAGACCAATGGTCTCAAAGCACTGAACCAAAAGCTGGAAGTCCTGCTTGTCCTGCTTCCACTTCAGCTCACAGGCACCACCCTAGAGGCGGACAGAGAAAACGTCAAATGTGGGACATGTGTAACATGTGAAGAGGAAGGGATAACATTATTAAAAAAATTGAATAATAGTAATAGTTCAGTGATGCGTGATGTACTTGGTTTAGGTAGTAATAGGTCTCGGCTCCTTGCAGGTAGAGCTCCTCTTTGTCCCAGTCGTTCATACCTGCCAGCAGCTCATAGAACACATGGTAGTTCCTCTCCTTATTGGCCTACAAGGGAAATGAGGAAAGATCCACGTCAACGGTGTTCGGCACTCACAGCATCACTGCACCGTACAAATCACTTCGCTACACTCCACACCAGAACTTTGTAGAAATGATGTTCTCATGCTCATAATGACAATGTGACAGCCCAGGCAAAAACATTGTTTCCTTCATGCACTGATCAATGTTGTGATTTCTTCTATAATATGTCCCCTTTCAGATTAGTGGAAAGAAAGAAAAACATTTAAGTTTTAATCTTTTAAACTTTAGACTTTGTCTATTTGCGACTGTAGATATAGATATCCAAAACTCCGTCTGTAAGAGGTTTGACTCTATTATGTCAACAAAATAAAGCAATAGTTTTTAACAAACCTTTATCAAATGTTCAGATTTCTGTTCGGGAAATGTATTGCAACTAGTTTATATTTAATAAGGATCATACCTCATTTGCGTTTTTAAACATAACATTTCAGAAAACCTAAAGTACAAAAATGATTGTTGTGATACGGTTTGTTGGAGGTTTTAGACCGCAACGGGGATATTGATTCAAAAAAGTGTCCAGTTTTGTTAGACGTGTGCGCGGTGTTCCAGTTTCAGTTACTCTATACCAGTAACATATATATGAATGCTTAAGTGGGCAGGCCATTTTCAAGCAGGGGCCAGAGCCAGAGGCCTATAGGGTTCAAGAGGCTAAAGTAAAAATTAAAGGTTCACCAATGTCATTACAATGTAACCTCTGGAAACCATAAATGACTGAGCCAAAGTTTGGGTCAAGTAGTAGATGTTGAGCTATTTTATAAGATCATTTGAAACTTTGACTTGTTGGTGGTGCTAGGTGGAAAATAAGGGTAATACCAAGTTCACTCGTATTCATTTTCTGGGGACCTTGAATGCCTCTACATAATGTAAACAGTTTAAACAGATGTTGAGTTGCCTCATTCAAAACCAAAAAAGTAAACCACATTGTGTAAAGATATTTCACAGGATAATTGAAAACTTTGACCGGCTGGTGGCACCAGTGGAAAGGCCAATGGATCACCAAAGTAATTGTAATTTCAACTGTGGGGATCACAAAGGTCTGTACAAAGGTTTCAAGGCAATCCATTTGACATACGCTGATATTTAATTCTGAAGTGGTGGACAGGCCAACCAACCAAATCAGCTATTGGATGATTTGTACACTGTAGATGAAGGTATCCTCTATCAAGCTGCTGTTCATTTTCCAAAGAAGCAAAAGCACTCAACCAGAAAGAGCAACTTGAGACTTTTTCCTACAAGCCAAATGAAGATATACGAGCCAAATGAGATATATTAGACAAATAGCCAATCACACAATCATTTACACGGTGACCGACAACTTGTCCAGTTGCACTTTTCACGCTGGAGATGCCGAAGCCAACATGATGCGATGTCAATGAAATGTGCTTCTCCAGTAAACGTAACGTCTGTTTGAGCACACAGAACACTCACTCAATGTCCTCACCTGAAAGACAACCCTGGACTTCTCAAGGAGATATTTGGACAACGAGGTCCCTACAACAACCCCGCTGTTAACCAAGATGAGAGACAGTTGACAAGTAAAACCACTGCAACCAATCTCGTCAAGAACATCTGGCGAAACATCAAAATATATCGACATCAAGTGGACTCACTGGAGGATGTGGATGTGGAGGTACTTGCCAAAGCGGCTGGAGTTATTGTTTAGGATGGTCTTGGCATTCCCGAAACTCTCCAGGATGGGAAAGACCTCCATGGGCTGGAAGAGAAAGGAAGTGAATCAAAGGAGTGGAAGACCGAAGGGTACTCCCGCCAACACTTTGCAGTGTTGCTAGCTGATCAAACTTTTATTTAAAACTAATTACCTGTCGCAGGTTGCTGTTTCTGCCCTCATACATAGAGCTGAGGTAGTGGACTATTAGCTTGGTAGCCTCCGTTTTCCCTGATCCACTCTGCCCACTACATGAGAAATAAAAATTACCTGAAATATGACACAGTGTAAAATTGAGATGGCACAAAAAAAAAAAAACAGTTTCCATGTGAGCCAGGGATGCTGCGGCTCACGGTTGGCGCCTTGATCACTTGGCCACCAGGGCAACCGATGACACGAGCCAAGCGTGGCCAGCTACATGTTGCTGATGGCAGTCAGAACTTTTTTGAGATGGAACCGGGTGAAAGAAAACACCAGATTAGTTGATGCTTGGGGGTGCACGGTTGTGTAGTGGCTAGCACTATCTCTTCATACTGGCCCGGGTTCGATCCCTTGGCTAGTCAGCCCTTCTGTGTGGAGTTTGGATTGGATAAGCAGCCTTATCATTTAAAATATGTATTTGTTCGGATTACAGATGATAAGAGCAGGACTTTTGTTTAAAATCTGACGGCGGAAAGATGAAACCATAAACTGTATAAAATACGTACGTAGTCTGTGTGATGTCACAAATAGGTTTCTGAAGAGACGTTGTGAACCACAAAGTGGGAGGCTACGGCCGTCACCATCTTGGCACTGACAATGCAGCCCAACTAAAAATGGGCAAAGAGGTCGGTGGAGCTGAGGCAACCCGGGTGACGCCGCAGAGCGACCATATCAGCAATAGGCACCAAAACCTATTTTTGTTCTAGGCTGTACACATGTTTGTTTCTGCTGTAAAGTTGGGCATCGTAGAGGGGTCTATGGGGATTGACTCGCTTTTAGAGCCTCAAGTGGCCATTTAAGGAACCGAGTGCATTTCTCAGCACAGGAGCTAAACTGACAAAACTGCATAGGAATAGACCAAACATGATGATGTTGGGGTTCTTGTTAATACCTTATGATGATGCACTGCTCCTGTGTGGAGTCCTGAGACTGGCTGAAAGCGGCGTCGGCGATGGCGTACACGTGGCTGAGGCAGAGAACAGAAAGTCAGACATTAGAAATGGAAATAAACATAAGGTGGACAGATGCTCTTAAGGAACTGAAACCTTTGGTGAGATACGTGCAGCCAGTTGTTATTAAAAGTAAAATAAGAGAAAGCAGAATAATATGGCCTGTAGATAGCCTGTGCTAACTTTTTTAATGCTGGAATCTGAAGTTTATTTTTTATTATTTTAGTTATTTCTAAAAAACACGCTTTTAGAGTTGCCTCTTTTTTCTTACGCTTATGTCAAGAACCCTGTGGTGCTGATTATCCCCAAGAATCAAATTATATTAACACTTTAACGTGAGAAGATGAACTATGTTATCAGCGATAAGAAATAATAAACTCGGGATCTCGGGATAAACGGCATAAAAAGTAAATAAAATGCAAACAGGGCCTCTCTGTGTGAGAATTGTTGGCTCACGGTGGGTTTCTATGCTGCTCTGTGCCCTGGTATTTCTGTCTCAGCTCCTCTGTGTAGATGTTTAGGGGTTTGAAGGGGTTAATGGACAGCAGCATGTTTCCAATGTAAGTCTGGGAAAAAAGAAAATGACACAGGCATTCAGTGAATAAAAGATTATTTACTTTTCGGGAGAAAAATAAATCTGAAAATCTCCTTTCGCAAAGACAACAGGTATTGTTACGTGTCTGTCATAATGATAGCTGCTGACTTGTGGTGGTGCACTATTATTTATCTGTGGTTTGGTTGTTTTTTATCAACCAAGATGTTCACCGCACTTTAAAGTATTCAAAGTCTAAATTTGACTTAATAAGCATCAAGGTTGCCCGTTGTACTCATTGTTCTGGAGCTTTCAACCAAATCTCACGGTCCTCCTCGTTGGATGGAGTTTACTCAGTTAAAAAGATTTTTTAACAAAGAATTCCCAATGCACCACGGGGAGTATGTCGCCCAAATGAAACAAATGAACATTGAACCTGCTTTTAAAATAAACGCTTAAGATCACGGTGTGAGATCAGGAAGGAAGCTTACGTAAATACAGTCACGGTGGAACCTCTTCTTCAGATTCAGCAGCACAGAGCTCTCGCTAACCTCCCTAAGAACAGCAGACAAACAGGTTGAAAAAGTGTATTTATACTGTTGTTTCAGTGTGTGTGTGTGTGTGTGTGTGTGTGTGTGTGTGTGTGTGAGAGAGATAACTCACTCCAGCTGGGAGAGATCCTCCACCTCATCCACCTCTATAGCTCTTTTGCAGCCAGGCATCACCACCTGAAAAAGGCAGCGACGTGAGCAGCTACGAGGACACAAGTTGGCATCAAATCCCCGCCAGTCTCCATTGGAAGCATCCCTTTAGTCACATCAACTTCACACATCTCTGCCCCTTACCTTCTTTCCACAGCCATTTTCTAGTCTGGCAAACATTGAATCAAAAGTTTTTTTTTTTAAATAAGCGAATGAGCCTTCGCCAGAGCCCTTTATGGTTTGAGATGTGTTTTGTTCACCGCTGCTAATGGTCCACTCCACCCATAACCTTTCCACAGCGGGTAACCAATCCACTTGCAGTGTTGGAGTGGTGTGATAGCTGATATACTGCAATCTCATAGCAGCGTGCTGCAGGTGTGTTGTTTGCTCTATTGTATCTGTACAGAGCAGGAAATAAATAAAACAGCAGTACGTCTTTTATGCCCTATTGTCATGTGTGCACACCGGCTACAAGTGATGAAGCAGAACTGATATGCTGACATTCAAACCCTGAGGCGCTCTTAAACGTCAGACAGCAATAGTGTAACTTTTCTCAATTGGATGGCATGTTTGTCTCTTTGGTTTAAAGGGAAATGCGACTTGGCAAAGTAGATTGAGACGTTAGTAAAATGGCAAATACTGAGGCTCACCACTGCTAGAATGTTGTAATAACATAGAGAATGGCTCCGCAGGCTTTCTCTGCTAATTGCAGGGCCACAGCAGAGGGACATGTGTCAGTCAGTTGGTCATTCTGTTATCTGGACCAGTATGGACCATTTAGCTATGTTGCTGTCTTTGAGTCAAAGGTCACCATCAGGTCAACACCAGGACGTCCCCTTTCCAAACACTCTGGTCCACTTTGAGGCCTCTTCCACTGCAGGAACTTCATGAAAATGTAACATAAGGTGTATCCATTGTCACTGGTTCCGTTTTTGTTTCCCGTTGTTCACTGTCCGCATTGGAGACAAGTTTGGAACTAGTTGGACGCTGTTCAGGAGCTGAGACTACATGCGACTTCCAGGTACTCACAAGGGTAGCTGGCACTGCTGGCAGTGCCGTCAATCATGATAACAGCTGTATCAATCAGGACAACTACTACTTTAAACGGCCTGCCCACCCATATAGCTCACCCTACAGGTATTTTCATGTAGTTGATCTCATTAGGCCTTTATCTAAGGGTTTTATGGGCAAATGAACACTGGGATTGATTGGTTTTATTGCACCTGTTATATGTTGGTTCATGAAGGCCAAATCCATGGCAATAGATGGCAATAATGTTATAATCAAGAGATTCTGTCCACTTAAACGCTACATGGCATTTGAAATTGATAAAGGAAGTGTTAACAGCATAATGTAGTAAAATAATTAATGGGGCAAACAAGAGCTCATACTGAAATATTACCAAATAGACTAAACTGAGGAAATATAAGCTTGCTTCAAATACCTGCTGGTACACTCTGCAGTTAAGGTATTTTAAATATTTAAAGAAAAATATATAGTAAACAGTTTGAGTATTTACGGCATATTAGAAATGTCGTGATTTATAAAATACAGTGGAAGCACAAAAAGAAGTCTCCCACGGTGATTTGCTATTTGTATAGAAGCTCAAGCTATTGTAAATCCTGGGTCACAGGCTAACACGTTTATTTGTCTTTGCTTCAATTAACTAAAGCTGAACTAAACTAACACATGACATCTATTGCATCTGTCCATCCGGGGAGAGGGATCCTCCTCTGTTGCTCTCCTGAAGGTTTCTTCCCTTTTTATCCCAGAGAAAGGTTCTTTTTGGGGAGTTTTTCCTGATCCGATGTGAGGTCCTGGGACAGGGATGTCTATGTGTACAGATTGTAAAGCCCTCTTAGGAAAATTTGTAATTTGTGATATTGGGCTATATAAAATAAACGGAATTGAACTAAAGCTCAAGGGAGGTTTTCAGAGCAAATGCAAAGTGAGATTTAGAGGTGGCGCGATTGCGTAGAAACAAGTGAACACGAACAGATACAGATTTGCCGCAAGTTGCACAAACTGAAGGCAAAGACAGGTCTGCTTGAGTCTAAATAGTTTCAGTTGAAGATAATTATTTTAATAATTGAATAATCCAAGGCTTAATGACTCCAATTTGTAAAGGTTGAGAGCTAAAAATAGAAGGATATCGAGGGCAATAACAGAGATCCAGAATTCGGTGTAGGTTCTAAGGTCAGTCAGAGTCTGCAATGCGTACATTGCTAGCCAGCAACAGATTTGCGATGAATACATATGAACTGCACAATTAATCCTGTGGCAAAAGGGGGTGAGTGAAACTAGAATGAAGTTTGCTCTACGTTAAATCTGAAAGCGCTCAAAGAATAGTTCAATTGTCAGTATGATGTGCCTTCTAACCTCGAGCACAATGGCCTAACAGGACTTTGTCATAATGCGGTATCAATTGATACCTTTGTGCTGACCAGTCGACTCTCCAGCATCTCCTGGGTGGGGTCCTCTGATTCCCAGGGGCCTCTGCCATTGTCAGCAGGAACGGTCCTGGCCTGGCCCCCATCATCATAGACTGTCCACTTGGTGAGCTTCTCCACTGTCTGGTGGGGCAACAGGTTCTCAGCACGCAGCCAGTCCTGATCCCACACACAGCAAAGACAGTCATTGGATCACACTGTATCGACTACAATTTATATCACTCCAGCCATTGTTATTATTAAGTGCAGAGTGCAGTTTCAGACTTATAACCCCATACAAGTGTTTTTAATGAAGAAGCTACCACAAAAAATGTAACACATACCTGAGGATCTCCACTCATCCGTGTGTTACCAGCCCAGTGCACCTCTGGTTGGGGGATGGTATATATTCCCCCCTCACCCATCAGCTGGGCCACTTCCCTGTCTGCCTCTTCTTCATACAAGGACCGGACCCCTGATATCACAGCACTCGCCTCCCCATTTGGAAAGGGCTGAGTAGTGGACCTGGGTATCCCGGTTGCAGCCTCTCTCTCTGGGTCTGGTCCCTTTGCTCGAGTCACCCCACCACTTACTTTTCCCCCCGACAAAGACTTCTTGGTTAGACTGATCTGGGTGGAGTTCAGTTTTCCCTTTGCAGCCTGTAGCACACTGACTCCATCTTGATTGTCGAGGGCAGCTCTCTTCTTTCTATCCTCAATGCTGGACGATCCCTCCAGTGTAGCACTGGACCCAGGACCCCTTTCTGCCACGTCTGCACCTGATGTTAACCCCCCTGGCAAGGACTTCTTTATGGACTTCAGGAGGCTCAGATCTGGTTTGACGGGGAGCACCATCCTGGCACCTGGTTTTGGGGGTTTTGGCTGTGATGTTGTGGGTTCTACTGTTGGTCCAGTGGTAGTTGATGGAGTAAAAGGTCCAGGAGCTGCCTGGGGAACCTCTGCCACCTTTGACTTGCCCAGTTTGTTCATCCTGGGGAGTACCACAGCATATTTGGCCTCTACTTCTTTCTCCCCAGCTGGAACTGCTTCCTCCCCTCCCTCCCCCGCCTTTCCCTGGAGGCTGGTATTTTCTTTACCCATTTTGTCCACAGAGGGGGCCCTATTTTTTTTACTGGTCAGGCTGGTTTGACTGGCCACTCTCATAGCCATTCTATGTTTGAGGATATTACCCTTTTTCCTGGGGCCTTGCTTCTGCTTTTTTGTCCGGAAGGAGAGCCAGTGGGATACCCCAATGGCTTTAGTCCATGCAGAAAGCTTCTTTCTCACGTTAAACCCATGCGGCATGTTTTTCTGAATCCAACCAGACACTCGGCGAAGAGTGTTACCTTTTTTCCGCGCTATCAAACGTTCCTTGGGTTTGCTGGACACCCCATCAATGGCCTCGCTCTCGGATGTTTCTTCGTCCGGCTTCACTAACATCTTATTTGCTTTCTGCCGGAGAGATGCCATCTTGACCTTCCCCAAGAGCAAGCTCTGTGGCCGCCCTTTAACGACACGTCCAGTGTCCTGCTGCTCCTCAGGCTCCAGAATGGCTTTGAGGTTTTTACCTTTGGCTTTGAGGAGCATTATTTTGTTTTGGCCTTTGGTAGCTTTGGTCAACGTTGATTCAGCCTCCTCCTCTTCGATATCTGGATCAGCTTCTACATGATCATCTTTCTCATTTTTTGTTTGGGTCTTGCCTTTCACTGTGTCAACCTTATCAATGGAAAGGTCTTTTTGTGATTGAATCTCCTCTGTTGCAGAACTAGGTTTGTTCTCTTTTAGTATTTTTCTTCTGTTCTTTTTTTCCTCCTTGGCTTTTAGTTTGGCTTCCTTTTCTAACCTCTGCTTCTCTGCTTTGGCTTTCTGTTTCTCTGCCTTCTCCGCCTGCTTATCTTCTTTCGTTTTTTTAAACATCTTGTATTTCGGCCTTTGCCTAGGCTCCGAGGCACGTGGAGTCCGTCTGCGTCGTCTGCAGGCTTTATCAGCCGTCGGCTTTTCAAACGTGTCCTCCTGGGTTATCACCTCATCTTCAGTCGCATCACTGTTAACTGACTCAGATACTTCAACTTCCTTCTCGGTTAATTCTTCCTCTTCACTGGATGTGACTGCTTCCCTTCTGGATTTGGCTTCCTCTGAAAGCTCTTTGTCTGATTCCTCGTTCTCAGCCTCCTCCTCACTGCTCTCCTCACTCCCATGTGTCTCAGATGGCTCTTCGCTACTTCCCCGCTCCTCCTCTTTCTCATCGTTGCTAGTTTCCTCAACCGTCACGTTTGCTGAGGTTCCTGTGTCGCTCTCTGATTCCTCCTCCTCAGTGTCTGTCACTTTGTCACTGCTCTTGTTTTCTGGCTCGGTGGGGAGCCTGTTATTGATCCTCCCACGCATGGTTGGGGCTCCTTTTGGTGGAGGCTTGAGTTTGGTGGTCTTGCTTTTGCCCGTCTTACTATCTTTGTCATGCTGAGGTTGTGTTCTACGACTTACAGTGGTTCCGTTTCCTTGTGTGCTCCCCACTTGTTTCTGCGATTCTTTTGGTTCTGTACCTCTCTTTTTACTTTTATGTACTTTATTGCGAACACTGCTCTTCACTTCATCCGTCTTTCTGTCCTGCAGAGTTGGTGAATCCACACTTCTTTTTTGTCTCCCATTAGGCACTGTGGAGGGAGGGTGAGATGCATTCTGTTGCACATTTTTCTGCTGATTTCCTTTTTTCTGCTTTGTTGCATTTGTTCTACCATGTGACTTGACCGGTGACATGTTATCAATTCTTCAGTGTTGAAATAACCTGAGAAAAATGTATAAAATGTCTTTATTTGGTTTAGTTTAGTTTTTTTTATTGTACTTTGACAGACAAGTTAGCCACTCAATACAATGAACACTTGCAGGCTGTAAGTTGAGTAACATGTCTGTCAAACTCAGTGAAACCAGGTCCTTAGCTCAATCTTTCAACATCCAGACCAGGTTTCACACTTGTAAGTCCCTGATCCTTGTTCTGAGGCTTAAGACACTTGGGTCAGACCTAGTTTCACCATCACTGAACTCTTTGCTATCTGTTAGGTTTAAGGGCAGCAGCACATCTCCGACAAGACAAACAATACCAAAGTGGCTATGACTCTTTCCTACGCGGGAGGACAACAACTCTCCTTTTCCTTTTGTAACAGCAAACAACAGCTATAATCTGCAGGTTAAATCTGAACAGCAGTGAAAGGCTATCTTTAGATCGGCCTAAATGTAGTTGTATAGCCTATACGCCCTGGGGGGTGGTGAGCAGAGAGAGCTCATGTCAGTGTAATTTAGCTTACCAGGCTTCTCAGGTGAAACCCAGGCATGGCTGGGGGGCTGCAAAGTGCTCCGGCGTGTCCTCAAGAGCTGGTGTCACTGATAAAAACATACAGCCATGCTCATGAGGACTGAAGGGAAGTTACACACCAATATCCCACCCACCAACATCATACAGGAGGGCACAGAGCCAATTGTGCAATACACACCCACCCAAAGTTTGCGTGTGGTGTTTATGCATGCACACAATGCCCCCCTGGACAAAAGGGGCGCTGGCGTGCATCGACGCACACGCACACACACACAAACACAAGTTGCCTTCTGAATAATACAGCTCTACCCGTCAGGTCACACGGCTCGGCTGCCGTTCATATGGCCAGCTGGTGAATGCTTGGGAGGAAAGGTGAGAGGTGCCGCTTGGAGTGAACAACAATAGGTGCTGATGGAGGGAGGGCAGAGAGAGAGAGAGAGAGATTCGTCACTCTGTGCCAGAATTCTAGACAATTTTTGTTTCCTCAAAAAATACAAATCAATAAATTACAACATTTTACATTGTATTATTACCCACTACCTCTTCACCCACCCATCCATCATTCCTGACCCATAACCTCTGGTGAACAATGTGCAGTGTTCCAAGAATATGGTCTCCGACATACATGATTGATCTAATACAGTACAGTGAAACTAATCGATCTGGGGCATCTCTTAAACCAAATTCAATTATATATTTTTTAATTTGATTATCTTCAGGTTTTATCTTCAGATAGTGATTAGAAAAGGTCCCCAATTTCTGCTCCCAATGTAACCTTATCTCCCCCGAGACATTTAGGAGATTGGCAAGACAAGGGAGGTGGACTAAAGGTAACATTTGAAAGTGGTAAATACACAGAAGACATTGCAGCAGATTATAGTAGCTACCAAGTAGGGTAAAGCTTTCAAACACTCAAATACCTAATCATTCTGAGGGATAATATACACAATCCAGAGCACATCTCCATACAGTTCTCAGCATTAATCCAGCTGAGTCGGCGGCTAGTAGCTAACAGCGCAAACAACGGCAACAGTGCAGACAGGGCCAACAGTGTTCACCCGAGGGAGACCTGGAGGCTGGGCCCTCCTCTTCCACAACGACTTTGCAGGTCGGGACGTCGTCATCAGCGGTAACCAACATTAGAGCGCAGTGAAATACAGATTACAACAGACACTGGAGTGAGACTTCATTCCCTCAGCTAGACGTCACCGTATCACAACATGGGAGATCCGCTGTATTAATGTTCTGAATCCCGGATATATAGAACAAATCCTACATTCACGAAGTGTTTTGCTGGCATGTGATGTTGCTTAAAACCTTCTACACGTCTACTGGAGGTTACATAAAACTGTTGCTGCTGATTTGACATGACAACCACATTGTGTGTGGTTTTAAGTTAGACATCTGATGTCACCAATGGTAGTATGAATACATTAAAACCTGGTGGTCAGTGCGTCATCATGCAGCAGAACAAGGATCCTGAAGGTGACGAAGCGCTTTCTCAAACCAGACTGAAGGCAGAAGGCTCCTTTAGAGCCAGAAGTGACTTCATTTGTGGGGCGACTGTGGCAGGGTCGTCCTTTAAGCAGAGGATCGGCGGTTCAATTCCCAGCTCTGCTATCCCATGTGTCCTTGGGCAAGACACTTAACCCCAAAATTGCTACCGTAGCTGTGCGTACGGTGTGTGAATGTGTGTGAATGTTAGTTAAGCCAGATGTGCAGGTGGAACCTTAGCTCCTCCCATCTGTGTATAAATGTTAGTTAAGCCAGATGTGCAGGTGGAACCTTAGCTCCTCCCATCTGTGTATAAATGTTAGTTAAGCCAGATGTGCAGGTGGAACCTTAGCTCCTCCCATCTGTGTATGAATGTGTGTGAATGTTAGGTAGTCTTGATGTTCAGGTGGAACCTTAGCTCCTCCCATCTGTGTATAAATGTTAGTTAAGCCAGATGTGCAGGTGGAACCTTAGCTCCTCCCATCTGTGTATGAATGTGTGTGAATGTTAGGTAGTCTTGATGTGCAGGTGGAACCTTAGCTCCTCCCATCTGTGTATGAATGTGTGTGAATGTTAGTTACGCCTGATGTGCAGGTGGAACCTTAGCTCCTCCCATCTGTGTATGAATGTGTGTGAATGCTAGTCTTGATGGGCAGGTGGCTCCTCCCATCAGTGTATGAATGGGTGTGAATGATGTCATGTAGTGTTAAAGAGCTTAGAGTTGTTGGAAGACTAGAAAGTGCTCTACAAGTACAGGTCCATTTGGAGTTCAGGCCTTGAAGAGCATCGCCAGGGAAACGGAGTGTCCGCTGATGTCTGGGAATCAGTCCAGTCACTGGAAGCAAATATTCAAGTTGATGTCTCGCGTTGCTAAAGGAATGCTCAGCATGACCGCGGCAACGGCTGAGCATGTATGTATATGCCAGTATCTCCCATGAATCTTTTGGGGTTTTAAAAAAAATTATTTAAAAAATGTTCATGTTTAAGAACCCTCTTCACAGAGACATCTTCAACATCTGAAAAGGAAAGTGTGGGGCTTAAGTACAGCGGACTGAGAAGTCACCGCCTGGCCGGACCACATTGATGGACAACGACTTCCTGATGTGAAGATGTCAGCCTTATCATCTGCCTAGAGAAGTTTACATTCCTTAGAATACAAATTTCTTGCGTTACAAACTGACTACAACTGCATTTCGTTGTGTTGCACAATGACAACTAGAATCCTTTTGGGGATTACACTTTTCCCACACCAAGCCTAGCTTAGCAAACTGGAAGCTGACCCCTGAACGGTACGTGGAGCTTCAACCAAAGTCCCACCCGGGCGCCACTTTTCCAGCTCGCCTTCAGGTTCCAAATGACTCGTCTGGCAGAACAGAGCCGCGGCTGTTCGCCCGGCCTCCTCTCGGTCCTTCGAGGGCTCCGGTTGCAGCGAAGCCGGCGCGGCTCGAGGCAATTAGTGGACAAAGCGCCTCGCACTATAATGGCTGATCACAACTCTTGGCTGTGCACGCATGACAACCGATCCCTCTTTTATCCACTTCACCGGAGATGGCCCGCTCACAAAAGGCCGAGATTATGAAGCTGGGCTTTAAGAGGACACAAGTTGGAAAAAAAAGAACACAAGAGTTCTGAGAATATAATCAGTGGGGACAAAATGATGAGGCGCGAGCAGAGACCGGAACAGCATTCAGACCCATCAGACTTCCTCAGATGGGGAATAGAGTAGTGGGACAAAATAAAAACAGACTCATTGGTTTCTTGGGAAACAAAACATGTAATAATTATCCACAAGAAATCTGTAGTGTGAAGTGTAAAAAAAAAAAAAAAAAGAAGAGGGTTCTTAATCAGTTCACTACAAAAATATATTCTAGGCTGATGCTAAACACCCAGCATTCTGAGACACAGTACCAAAATATTTCCTTGTACGATCTAAATAGCAGCCAACCCCAGTTACAACAGGCCCACAGGTACAGACTGAGTCACATACATACTGTATATATTAAAAACATTTCACTACAATAGCTTACAATTACATTCCTAAATTACATTATTCATTGCTGGCATATAAAAATGGTTTACATAAAAAAAACAATTAAAACCAAACCCCATAGAAAGCTGTCCCCCCCCTCCCCCCCAAAAAACTAATAGTACAGCACTGTGAGCTCTGCAGTAGTGGAGAAGTACCTATGGCAGGTTACTACGGAGAGTGGACGGGAGGGGAGAGGGCTGCGTCAGCAGTGTACAGACGTACACCATAGTTTGTAATGCTATTACCCATTTATGACTGAAAAGTCATAAAAACGCGTTCACACCAGTTGACATGCGTTAAACAATCTTTTTTTTCTCTTCCACTTCTGGGGCATTGTCGACAGCGTTCCCCTTGATAGTTAATCTGAATACTATGGAAGCTCATTTACACCAAAAAATTAAATAAAAAACAAGGATTTTAAGGATTCACAAAATAAAACCATTCATGCAAAGTTAAAATGATGAAATAACACTTTGAGTGGAAAATTATGAATTATGATCCTAAGTCAAATTTAGTTTGTATAAGTATGAGATTTGTAATATCTTATTTTTTAGGTTGTATTATATTTTTTACTTTTGAGTCTCCAGACTTGATTTACCATCTAAATATTTTGATTTTAAAAAGTCATCCATAAATCATAATTCTAAATATCTCATTAGTTATTTTTTCTTTTCTCTTCCCAGCAGAAATGGGCTTCCACAGTATTAAAATCGGAGCTTTTTTAAAATAAAAAAAAATTAGGCACAAATCACGTAAAATTCAAGCTATGAAATATTTTCATCAACATTATTAAAATCCCTCCCCCCCCATTCACACACACACTCCTTCCAGCTCTATGTCCATGTGGGGAGATGAAGGCCAGTGAGCTTGCACAGCAGAGCGCGAGGTGATTGGAAGAGCCGCTGCCACAGGAAAAGGCTGCTGGTGATAAAGGCTTCTTTTAGAGGGGCGTGGCTCCTACGGCAGATCAGAGACGCTGGTTCGATCCTGGCGTTGGTCTCCGTGTGATGAATTATGGCACTTGTCAGGAGTGCGCTTCATGTGGCTGGAGGGGTTAGAATGGCGGTGACCGCGCTGTGATCGCTTGCGTACAGTCTTTAGGCACAGGTGGTGACTGTCCCGCCCCCTCCCCGATGTCTGCACTGTAAGTGAGCCTTTCACCGTCTCTCCACGAGGGGGTGGGGGGCCGCGTGGGAGCTGAGAGTGGGGAGGTCAGTCACTGAGGCGAGGGGGTGGGGTCAGTAGTGGTTGCGTCGGCAGAGCAGGAGGCGAGTGCTGCTCCAGGACTGCGGTGCGCTTCATACGTGTCAGTTCACTCTGAGGAGGAGACGCAACAGCTGATTCAAGATCAGTCGGAGCGCGTTTCAGTTTGCAGAAGCAAAAGGTTAGAAATGATGTCTCACCTCAACCGTCCAGAGACTCTTAAGCAACAGCGTTCTTCACATTATTCTCCAGGAGCGACCTGCAGCGAACACATAGCAGCCGTCAGCTTCAAGAACACACACACACACACACACACACACACACACACACACACACACACACACACACACACACACACACACACACACACACACACACACACACACACACACACACACACACACACACACACACACACACACACACACACACACACACACACACACACACACACACACACACACACACACACACACACACACACACACACACACACACACACACACACACACACACACACACACACACACACACACACACACACACACACACACACACACACACACACACACACACACACACACACACACACACACACACACACACACACACACACAACAGTTGCAACGCTTGCTGGTTTCTACAATGTTACCTGACCCAGCTTTATTAGCAAATTATTAGTTTGCGTGATACTTTGAAAACTGTATTGATGTTTTGTTTTTTGTGGCTAATCGGGGACAGCAAAACAAGAACAGCGGAGGAATTAAATGAAAGGGGAACGCCACCTGAATTTAAAATTCCAATAATTTACATTTAAAATCACTCCTCTTCATCAGCGATGGATACTCACGTCTGCTCTCCTTCTAGCGACTTCTGGATCTCCTGAAGCACTTCTGCAAGACAATGAAACGGGAGCGTAACTAACCGGCGTTCTTCAACGCGGAAGCAGCGGTTCAGTGACCCGACAGCTTGCCGGGGTCAAAGGGCAGTTATTCAAAGCATGCGCTGGGATGAGGTTTGGGAAACAACTGCTCCTAGGTTCACGACCCGCTGAAGTGGGCGTGTCTGACGGGAGCAGAAAGCTGGCATACCAGTTAGAGGCAGAGCACAGTAACACTAAAGCTGAACAATACATTGGTGTTATTAATGCACTGGTTAATCTAGAAATGCTTTTAGGGACAGAAAACATCCACAATGCAGATTGATGGGGCTTTTTTTTTTTACTACTTTGTATTTCTACAAAGACACCGTAAGTTACCATTACATAATGCCTCATGTGCATATTTAAAACATAACATTAAAAAAAAAACTTGCAATATAAAACTTAATCGTCTTTAGGCAAGTAGTCAACTGGGGAGGCTTCACGGGGATATCTGTTAGTTAACTCTTTTCTTCAAAATGTATGGAAGAATACAAAAACAACTTTTTTTTAAAAAGGAAGTTTTCAGTAGCTTTGTATTCCTCTATTCTGGAGGTTTACACCGAGGGCTTTGTTCATTAACTGATTTATAGAACCTTTTATTCCTAAAAAAAAAAAAGATGTATGGCTGTATAAAGATATCCAAAGCTCCTTGGACTGAAACAAGAATCTTTAGCCTGGCTTCATCCAGTGTTCCGACTTCTGTTCTGTAAATTAAAATCATATTTAACCATATACTGTCTCTCAATGGGGAAGTGTCATCCTTCAGGGTTCAAACACAGTAAACCGGATCACAGGACTACTTCATAGTTCCGTCTCTCTGTACTCACTCTCGTCATTCAGCAACGCATGCTCCATAACACGTCTAGCGGCACTTTCTGTATCACACACACACAAACACACACACACACACACACACACACACACACACACACACACACACACGCAGCAGGCAAGAGGACGCGTCAGTATTCTGCACAAGCACAACAGTTTAAGGACAGCAAACAGAACTCCACATGTGGAGTTCCCTCAGCCAGAGGCACATGCGTGTGTAAGAATGATGCTGAGCTTTGGTTTTGCATTTAGAGGTCTCGGGCAGACGCGTTACCTGCAGCCTCGCCGTCTTGTGTGGTAATTCTAGAAGGACAAAAAAGTCATGAGCTACTGGAAGAAATTGTGGGTTTTAAATCAGAGTAAAATACGGAAACACAGAAAGATTTGTACCTATGAGCAGATGAGACTCCATCGGGCTGCGGCCTACGTTGGGTGGCGGAGCCGGTACGAAAGGGAACCTCCACCAGACAGCGAGGCTCCACCAGGTACCGGGCGGACAGGGAGAACCGCTCAAACTCCGATGGAGAGATCAGGTAGAAGCCTGAGGGAGGACAAGCGGCACACAGACAAGACTTGGACCATTTTTATGTGAACCTAACACACTTTGTATTTCGTCTAACATCCACATAATACATGAAATAGTTTTACTTTAATCCCAGTTGATATTTAAAGGGAACATAACAATTTCCGGTTTAAACTTCAAACTATTTGTGTGTGTGTGTGTGTGCGTGTATCTTTACCCTGGCCATGCTTGGTGAAGACACAGGAGGCGATGCCGCTGACGTCCTCTCGCCGCACACAGGGGTAGTGCACCTGCATCTTGACCGTCGGCAGCGACACCACGTGGACGTCGCCCTGGTTGGTGAGCACCACGAGGCCGCTCTCGCCGTAGTCCTCCGACCGGCTGCTGCCGAACCAGGCCACGCCCACCCGCCGTACCCTGGAGCCGTCCACGGCCGTCAGCTTCAGCTTCATCTTGGCGCTCACCTTCGGCAGGGTGAAAACCTGAACAAGCAACACGGTGAACAGGTTTCTCCATTTAATTAGTTTGGCAGCAAGACATTGTTTTTCTTTTAATAAACTAAACTTCTTATAGATTTACGTTTGTGATGTATGCAATTTCTTTCTATTTCAGCTCTAAACAGGATCATACAAACAACCATCTCCCACGGCTGCCAGGGGGAGGTCCGTTATGAAAAAGGAATATAATAACAATTAGAATTTTAGAACATTTTGACAAACAGCAACCTGTCTCGTCTGCAAGCTGCGAGCTCTGTGGCTCAACTAATTGTTAAAAGTACATTTTTCTCTGCTAGAGTCTGAGCTGGAGGAGTTTCTGGTGAACCTAATTTTTCCGGAATCGGACCTAGAGGCTATTGAATCAACATTTTGAACATCCTGCATCCTATTGGAGGTGGGTCAACAATAACGGTTTGCTCACCTAGTGTGTGTGTGTGTGTGTGTGTGTGTGTGTGTGTGTGTGTGTGTGTGTGTGTGTGTGTGTGTGTGTGAGAGATCCTGACCTTAAACTGCTCCTCTGATATGACCACGAGGTGGTGCGAGCCCTGCATGTCGGGTGAGCGAGCCAGGTCGTGGGCCACCTCGAGCGGCTCGGGGAGAGGAGCCCCGTGCCCGTCCAGCACCACTATGCCAACAACAGGGGCCCGGTGCATGAGTTGGATCTCCTTCGCTGTAAACAAGAGGAGGAAAAAGGAACCGAGGGGGGAGAGAACGTTACAACGCGAGGACAGAGGTGAGGAAGCAGTCTACACACCCACAAAAAACTCTTTGGTTTCTCACCCGGCTGCGCGGTGACTAGTTCGTCCGTTCTGCGCTCCGCAGCAGGAAGGCGGAGCATGTATGCAAACACGCAGCCGCCATTGGTCCCTGCCCAGAGGGAGGGCGTGTTGTGTGAACCTGCAAGAGAATGAGGAGACGTGTGAGAAACCTGGAGGTACGCTGCATATACACAGAGATATGGTCAATGAATGGGCTTCGGTGTCACCATTAACTGTATACAAGAAGAGGATGTAGTCACGGTGACTTTACCCATCGTTAAAACACGTTAAAATGATCGTTAAAATGACGTTTTGAAGCCTCGAGTTTGGCAACTTTGGCATCGCCATTTTGGATTACGGTCGACGCCGTGTTGCTTTTTTCGCAAACCGATAAACAGAAGTTACCATAAATGAAGGAGTGCCGTAGAGACGTTGTATACAGCTCTGGTAGTGACCTGTCAATCAAGCCCCGCCCTAAAGCATACCCTGCTCTACAAGTACAACTGAATAAGACATTTTTAAATGGAAGAGAACATCATGCTGTATTAAAGAAGACTTGAAACTAGAGATTGAGACCATAAACTCATGTTTACAAACAAAGCCGGCGAGGTGGGACTCACTGTCTGAGAGGAAGGTGTCGGCGAAGTAGATGGTCCTCACGAGGCCGGTGAACGAGTCGTCTGAAGAGCGCGCCTCGATCTTCCTCTGGACCGGAGCCAGCTCCATCTCCGCCAGCTCAGCCTCCAGACGAGCGTTGGCGTCCTGGAGCTACTCGGAGAGAAGAGGGCGGGAAGGAAATAAAAAGATTTAAAAAGGAGGCGGTCCACTTTCGGGCTCAGTACTGCTAAATGAGCAGAGAGTATGGAGCCGACCTTGGCGGCGTTGTTGACGTGATGTTTCCTTAGCGAGACCCTGCTGCGCCGGATTCTCCTGAAGGATTGTCGGAGGGATTTCTTGATGCTCTTCACCCGGGACAGAGGACCCTCCATGGCCAGCTGGTCACTGGGGTTTAAGGTGCACCTACGATTGAAAGAATACCGAGGTCACGCATTAAGGCATTTTACTAAAATTGATATTACGAAACAAACTTACATGCTTTTTGCATGTATGCTCGAAAAGGAAATTATTTTCTTGAAACGGATAATGTACAAAGCACAACTCTTTTGCCTCCTGACTATTCAGAGGTTGTCAGTGATTAGAGAACACATGTGAATTTAGGGGAAGAGGGCAACTTTAAAGTCACTACGAGGAACTTTCATGTTTCTGTCGACTTTGGCGGACCGATGGGGTCCCACCGATGACGAGCATTATGAATAACTAGATAGAAATAGCACATTAGTAGTACATTGACTACCCACAGCTTATTTTTAAGCCTTTTTTTTCCATTTGCAAACACATAAAAGTGGCACGATTCTAATTGTGAATCAAATGCTTGGAACTGTAGTCTAACCTCGACATGAAAGGGTTGCCCATCAGAATATGCAACGCAAGAATGGCAGGTGCTTTTCTTCAGCCGACACCTTGTCAGTCAGTATTTATTAAGACATTTATCGATGTCCCTTTAATCTAGTGCCTTATTGTTACTTGTCCATTTTCATGTGCTTTCTTTTTGGAAATTTTTACAAAAAGAAATACATTAAGACCATGTGATGATGATGATGATGATGATGATGATGATGATACCCACAATAATGATGGTTTCAACATACTGGTAACTGTATGGTATGGAGCGAGGGTTCGGAAGAAGGAACGCTTTATTATATAATTTATATTATATTATTTGTAATACTTTATTAATCCTCCAAACCCCTAACGTGTGCCGTATTTTGACATTCACAAGTCATTTTGCACGTGAAAATATGGGTTTATATATTATAAAAAACTGTAACCTGGACCTAAAGACTAGGTCCACAAACCACCTAACAACAACAACAACAACCGGCAGAGACTAAACCTGGAGCTGTGCGGCTGCTAAAAACACGGCTCTCTGGCGGGTGTAAACGTCCTACGTGAGATCTTCCTCTGCACTTTCTTACTTGACGAGGACGTTGTTCCACTGTTGGTAGTCGTAGAGGCCGAAGCCGTGGCTGGTGCCAAAGGCCACCAGCTTCCACTCCGAGTGCAGCGTGAGGGCGGTGACCACGGCGGGAGGCTGGCACTGGACCAGAGTGAAAGGCTGGAAGCCCGGAGGGAACAGCACCGGCTCCTCTCGCACGTCCAGCTGAGTGTGGCCCTGATCGACAAGAGAAACACTTTCACTCCAAACCAAACACCCATACAAGGAGACATACCGGGAAAGTAATGCACTGCAACGAGCACTGTGTCGACGCCGCCTGCTCGTTACCTTCCAGCGGAAGCCCTCTTGGCCCTGCAGCAGATCCACAACTTTAGCCTCCACCGTATGCTCTGCCGCCTCGTCGTTCAGCTCCAGCATCAGGATCTGGAGAGACAAACGCGGTGGAAACGCCAGTGAGTGAGCAGGACGCAGTTTTTAAAAAAAAGTGCTTTTCATTAAACCTGAAGGCCACCGTAGTCCTCCGACACGCTTGTGAAACTGCGGCAACGTGAGCCGCAGGGTGCAAAACCGTTGCTCCTAATGAATGTGATTATGGCCTCTGAGTGAGGATTTTCCCCCACGGCGGCTCACGTTACCGCAGGAGAGAACTAGATTCCACCGAATCCTACACACTGTCCCTTTAAACCCGTTGGATCGTCCGAGCGCTTTAGCTCTTCCCGGTCGTACATGTCACAGCGGCGTCACCGTGAGACCTCAGCAACTAGCTTGGCGAGTACGATGTTTTATTAGCGGATAGAAATGATGGTTAAAACTATGAAAGACAGACTCCTTTTGTCATAAAACAGAATTATCCTTCCAACTAGGGGAGCGCTTCATGTGTATGCATCAATGTTTTCATTATTCCTCTTCCAGACACCATGCTCAGACTTTAGGAATGCAACACTTAGTAATAACAGCCGAGGTACGAAAGTCTTCTCACCTGTCCAGCCGTGCCAGCCACCGCTAGATAACCGCTGTATTTGCAGAGGTGGATCTTCTGCACGCCGAGCCGGGGGTCATCGCTGTAGGGGTCAAAACAGCCGACCTGGGGGGGAAAACAAAAGGTCACAAACGGTCGGTACACCAGCAACTTTGCGTTGTACACTTATCAAATGTAGAAGACTTACAGGAACAGTGGTCATAGTCAAAGTAGCATGGGATGGCCGTTTTAAGGCTGCTCCAATTCTATTTATGTAACGCAGCATTTTATAATTCTTTTTATAAAGTTTAACTTATTAGGCTTTAAGCCACTGAGAAACTTTTAGTAGCATTAAAGAATAAATGTTACCTGTTGCCTTTTGTCATCACTGCAATTAGTAGAAATATAGATATCCATCATCTATTTTTTAACTCCATAATCTGATACTTTCTGCCATCATGCCACAATGCCTTTATTAGCGCACAATGGACTGGAGCAGAGCCCTGAAACTGGCATCCAGCTGTGCTGAATCTGTAATAAATTTTAGGGGCCAGCAGCTTCCCTGCTTCAGTCACAATTCATTCATGACCTCAAACTGTAGTTTAGAGCTTCTTCAAGAGCAGGTGGTGCAAAGAAACTGTTTGTAGGACACACACACACACACACACACACCTTTCTGAATGGCGGCCACTCTCCTTCGGTGCCTTGGTTCATGTTGTCATTGGGGTCGGCGTCTGTGTGGAACACTCCAGATGTGCTTAACTTGTACATGGGACACAGACAGACTCCGGATGCGTCCCAGAACCGCACCGTCCCATCCTCGTGCCTACACACACACACACACTATATTGTTACGCCTGTCAGAGAGACACCCCAGTAGATATTTCCAGAGTTGAGAACTGACCCGGTGAGCAGCAGGTCTCTCTGTGGAGGGTCGGGGGCCAGGTTCTGGCCTCCCGTTATTGGCCAAGGCTGCATGGAGAGAGGGGAAATGAAAAGTTTAACAATAATACCAATTTAATGCCATCTTGTTGAACCAGAGATGAAGGAATGTGTCCATATTGGGGATGCAGCATAGCGCGAATGCTGAGCAGCTTTGGAGGAGGTTGTGTGTCTGGGGGAATGTGGCAGAGGCACCGCTACATTGTGGTGAACTTGTGTTGTACTACGTTGTGGGCGCAGGTATGTTTAAAACTCCCCGTTTTGCTGCTTTACCCCCACGCGTGGCTCTACTCGGCTCGCTCTCCCATTAGCAACAGTAACTGGTTCTTTTCCTTTGGTTCCACCTCGAGCTGGGCCGAAACTAAAAAAGGCAGTGTTGGAGTGCTCCAGATTGGTCTTTTTTTGTGCGTAGAGCTGAGCCAAACTATGCAGAGAACTTAGAGGAAATGAAGCTGGAAAATGATTGCACCCTTGTTAAACTGAAACAGTTGCTCTGGTCAAAAAGTACTGAACTTAAGTGTCAAAGTTTAACATTTTGAGGACAGACATTCCTTTTTAAAAGGCCGACATTGAGGAGATCAAAAGTAACTCTTTAACTTGTCACTGAAGAAAATATCTTGACCGCCCTAATATTTATCTTCACACGACTCAGTTTATGGGGTTCAAAACATTTGTATAAAATAAAAAATGTTCTACTTGAAGGGGTAACTTCTGCCCAGGACGTGCCTCTTTGGAGTAGTGCTTGCTCTGCAGGTCTCCGGCGGCGAGGACCCGCTCCCACAGTTTGAGGGGGATGGCGGAGACGTGGTGGGAGCAGGTGATGGCGGAGCTGTGGAGGGGAACCAGGTACGGCGTCTGAATGACCGGCCAGCCCTCCGTCTGCAGGTCAATCACCACCAGCTCCTCCTCTACCAGCACCACCAGCGCACTGGGGTCTCCTGCAGAGCGACAGAAGAGCAGTAACAGTTAGAATACAAACTGCCGTCGGCTCATGTCAATATTACTGGAGGACTGGTTTACATGTAGTGGGCCACACGAGCGCATGCTGGTGGAAATGGGGAAGCAGATTGTATTTTCTGCAACCAAGCACAGTGGACAATCAAGCTTTATTGTGCTTCTCATAAAAAAGGTCTTTGTTGGCCATGTTTTTACAGTAACCCAGAATGGTCGAGCCAATCCGTTTCCGCTTCCTGACCCACTGGATGTAACTTGCAGCCTCACCACTAGGTGGCTCCTCCTTCTACCCAGTGGACCTTTAAGCTCAGTGACCTTCCCATTGGTCGGTCAGTTGATCCTTAATCAACCACTGCTCAAAGAATAAGAGTACTTTTTTGGTCCACAGGAGATTATGCCAAGATTGACAGAAAAATTGCATTTCCAGGGAGGAGGAATCTGATTAAATGCAGAAAATTGACTCTTGAGGTTATTGTAATAAATGTTGGTGCACCGCGTGACAGTTTACCTCCAAATTGAGGAGAAAGAAGCAATACAATGGAAGAAAAAAAAAAAGAAAATCTGGATCCTCGTGCTCACCTACTAGAATTGCACAAAATCGGAATTCAAGCTTTGCTGAGCGGCTTCGTGTGTGTGTGTGTGTGTGTGTGTGTGTGTGTGTGTGTGTGTGTGTGTGTGTGTGTGTGTGTGTGTGTGTGTGTGTGTGTGTGTGTGTGTGTGTGTGTGTGTGTGTGTGTGTGTGTGTGTGTGTGTGTGTGTGTGTGTGTGTGTGTGTGTGTGTGTGTGTGTGTGTGTGTGTGTGTGTGTGTGTGTGTGTGTGTGTGTGTGTGTGTGTGTGTGTGTGTGTGTGTGTGTGTGTGTGCGTCGCTTGCCTGTGTGCTGTGGTCCACCTCTGATGGCGAAGAAGTCGATGATCCGGGAGGTGAAGTCCAGAGCCACATGTGTTTTACTGTGGATCACTGTGATGCAGTGTCTGTCCCCGTAGCTGGCCCTGGGCATACCGCCGCTGAACAGCAGGAACGGAGGCCTAGTACACACACGTATAGGTTCAAGTTCAGTTCAAGTTTGCTCAGAGATTAATGTGTAACAATAGGTTGTGTAACACATCTGGTAAACAAAGTTAAGCATTAGAACGCTGAGGACGTTAGACTTTCACTGAGGGAGGACTACATTAAGGAATAGGAATAAAGTGAACTCACCCTTTTTCTGTAGGTAGCTGAATTATTTTAGAAATGGCCTTGCAGGGGAAATGTCCTGCAGCGGAAAAGACGGATCATAATCAGCCTTCAGAGAAAAAAACTTAACATTTCATGCAGTAAGGGAAAGAAAACGCAGTGGGCTCCTCACCATAAGGAATGTCGGATTTCTCCTCCTCCTCCTCGTTCATATCCTCGCCGCCCGCCATCCATCGACAGTAACTCCCATCGCTGTGCGAACTGAGAAGGTGGCCTCCGTCTTCTGTCCACCACATGCTCTCCAGTTGCTACGGTTACGTGGGGGAAATAATTTTAAATACCACGATTAAGCTGCATGGTTATGACCACAGCTTATTCGGGACTGGCTGGTATTCTGCCCAGGTCTCATGACGGTTACCTGTGTGGCGGGGATGTGCTGGATGGCCTGTTGTTTCTCCAGATTCCATATGACCATGAGGCCTCGTCCGTAGCCAATCACGACCTGGTTCGGGTCCACCGGGTTCTCCTGCAAGGTTTCTACGTGTTCCAGATTCCGGCGGCCGATGTAGTCGTCCGGCACACTGGAGGAGACGGGACAGAGAGGATGAACAGCAGGGAGAGGAATGGGACACCAACCTCATTATTGATCCGTCGGTATGGAGAGGCAGTGCACCACATTGATGCATCTAGACACAGAAATCACTGTGCGTGCAATTTATTGAGAATATTTCATTTGTACCGACGGGAAACTGAAGCCCTTGTATCCGTCTATTCTCTCTTCATAGACACCGGACACTATTGACAAAAACGGTAATTCCATCTTGCAGAACACGGTGTACCAATGTGTTATTGTGTGACCAATGAACCCAAACTGACCCTTTAAAAACCCCAAAGTCACACAACAAACAAACTAAATGAAGGAGCGAGCAGGTCCAGTGTGCAGGCAGGTACAATGACTGTTTTTGTCAAAAGAGTCTTGTGGCTTTGAAGAGAGCATCGATAACGGCAGTTTCCCACCGCTTTAAACCGCTAAAACATTTGTACTCGTCTAAAATACATCCACAGCACTGCTTTGCTGGTACGGCGGTCAGTTTCTCCCTCTACTGCGGGAAATACACCAACTACGGAAAAGTACAGTAAGCAAACCTCTCTTCCAAAACGCCCAATCTATCCCTTTAACGTGCTTCTACGGGCAGTTGTGTCTTTTTTTAAATTAAATTTTTTACAGTTAAGATGGATTTAGGGATCACAAACGACAAGAAGTCTCACATTTTCCCCCACAAGGTTGGGTCAATAGAGGCCCGAAACCCTAAACGCTTAAGTCCAACCCTGCTAAGAGCTTACACAGTATTCCCAATAGAGAGCGTCCGCACCCCCGGTTGCGCCGGTGTTGCACTTCCCTTTGGTGATTTGAGTTATTGCTCATTTGTTTGACAGTATGTGCCACGAGTGTGGCATTTTGATTGATAGTGTGGTTCTAGGACATATTCTTAAATAATTTCACATAGCGTGATCCAAAATAAAATCACTTTCCCTGTCCCAGCAGTGCTGGTTTCCTACTTGTCGACATGCTTGGCAGATTAGACCGAGCAGAAACATCCGGCTCCATTTCATGTGAATGTAATCTGGTCTGTAGTTGGCGGGACAAAGTACTTGTTGACTATTTAAATTAACCGAGGACGGCTGTGCAGACATGTCTCCTCCCTGGCTCATTGTTAGGGTGATGGGCGACCGCGGATATAAACTGTTGCCGACCTGCTGGCCACTTGGTCGAGGCTAATGTTCCTCTCTTCCAGCTCTCTGAACCCCGGGACTTCCACGATGAAGACGTGTCCTCCTTCGGTCCCCAGCAGCAGCAGCTCCCCCGAGGAGTGAGCCAGCACTGCGGTCACTCTGGTCACACTTGGAGGGGCACTGAGGAGGAGGCGGAAGAAGAAGAGTGAGATCGCTCCGGGGAATGAGGGACAGTTTGTGTAAAGCCAGGCGATAGCTGAGCTGACGGTTATTGTCTCAAACAAAAAAACTAAAATAATAATATTTCCTCACAGCCCGAGGTTATGTTTTTGTTTGTTTTGTCAAAGGTCCAGAACCCAGAATCATCAGTCAGGTACTACCTATGGACGGGGAACATTTTGGTGGGGGCACAAACTACAGTAGGGCTGCAACTAACGATTTTAATATTTTTGCGATTAATCGGATAAAAAAATAAAAATAAAAAAAAAATAAAAAAGCATTAATTTCCAATCCTTTATTCAAAAACAGAACCGACAGTGCTTTACTCGCGTGAGTTTACTCCGGACTATTTGTGGTTTATTCGTGTCAGATAGGGGCGTGGCTTATCTCTGTGGCTTTACTCCGTGGAAACAGTTATCATTGCCTCCATCCACCACGGAAGAAATAACCACTAGTTCTGCTTTTATACTTGAAATCCCACAAACGTCGGAACATCTAAAGCCCTCGTGTCTGGGTTCATAACATCACCCGTAGGCTCTCACAGCTCGGTGGCTTTCACCGACTGCATCTGGATGACTGCCTCTTCCAGCGCTGCTAGAGCAGCAGCAGCCAGTTAGATTCACCAACGGCACGACATCAGTGATGACGGGCGGAGCGTCTCAACGCCACACGGCTTTGGGCGCGTCTGTGCATGGAATCTATTCGCAACGCTTTTGGTGTGAACGCAGCATTATGTCATACTGATTTCTCTGCCTCCGCCATGTGTTTCAGGACAACGTTACGGGTCTCTCCTCTACCTTTTTTTTGTACTCAAACATCTCCGCGACTTATTGAATGGCGTAATAATCGCGCAACACAATGAATCGATAATGAAATTAGTTGCCAACTCTTTTAATAATGGGATTTTATCCATTTTATTGATTCGTTGTTGCAGCCCTAAACTACAGCAACCACAACTGGGGCCAATACTCTTTGGTTGAAATGCAGATACAATCCAGAGGTTCCCAAAAAGGTTTTCTTGAAAACTAAAAAAGGTGTGTGTGTGCGTTACCCAGGTGGTCCAGTGAGAGTGAAGCGTCCTATCTCCAGAAGTTCAGAGAGTCCCTTGTGAGCTTTTAAAGTCCACATGTGGAGACTGTTGTCATCCAGCAGGGTCACCAGTTCAACCTAAACGTACGCAACAACAATCAATACGGTCCAAAAAGCATTTACTGTTGGCCAACAGGGAATACAGTTCCATCCAAAAAAACGTGTCCTCTCTAAAAAAAAAAACCAAGGCAGACTACTTTAAAGCTACTACGAGGAACTTTCATTCTGTCAATTTAGGCTGTCGCTGTGGACAAAAGCGTTTGTGTCTCCAAGCTCCAGACCATTTAGAAAGCCTCTACTTTTACTGCAGCGGAGTTCGACAGTCAGGCCAGAGCACTCCTGGTTCTGGTTCCCCGTGGACCCCCTTTACGACCGGCAGGCCCGGCAATACGGCGTTGCCAGCAGCGTGTTGGCGAGCCGGGGGAGGAGCCGCAGCTGAGCGTACCAATTCCTACCGGAGCTGATTCAAATGAAGCTGGATCGGTCTGCGGTGGGTGAGTCTCTGTCAGAGGCCCTGCTGGAGTCTGAGCCGAGTCTGGAGGTGAACCTGTGTGATTTCATCTAAACCCGGTGGCACCATGATGGTCTCATTTATTAATGCGTGTTATGTGGAGGCATCCATATGACATTGAGAGTGTTCCATAACCGGTTAAAAGTTCCTCATAGTACCTTTAAAAAGCAGAACTACCACTGGTTAATGTGCTTCGACCGTACCTGGTGGGGGAGGAAGTGCACTTGTGTCACGGCAGCATTCTCATCATGGAGGCCCATGAACTCGACACCAGGAGCTCCGTATCTGATCGCTGGTGAAGGACACACCGATGACTGAACTTTGATATTCAATTACAAAGAAATTGATTTGTGGACATTGTTTGGCAAACATTGTGAAATAGGTGTACAACACTATTTTTTTTTTAAAATCTGAACTTTAACGGTGCTAAATTAAAAATTCTCGGCGTCAGTGTGAAGCATCCGCCCTCTTGCAGTTTTCCATCCGGGAACAATCTGCTGCATTGTGTGAACTGGATCACCCTAATGAGAGAAGGCATCCAAACCAGAGAGAGCACAAGAGAGAGAGTGTGTGTGTGTGTGTGTGTGTGTGTGTGTCTCAACGGGGAGACTGCACCGACTGGCTCCGCGGCGCTGTCAATGAGAAGAATTGTGCGACAGGGTGACACAGGACTCCGCCGGGGCGCTGTTGATCTGCAGCGTGGGAAAAGTGAGAAGCACCTGAACCACGTCCCCATGTGAACTGCAGACGAGGACTTAGCGGCGTCACAGATGTTCATTAGCGCAGAACCTGCCTCAAGTTCAAACACGACAGATTCCTCCCCGGAAACTAGTTATTCTCTCCCTCACTCACAGATGGAAGGATACAGTTTGATGGCCCCGGAGCGGGTGCCGATGGCCAGCAGCTGCAGGGAGGGACTGTAACCCAGAGCGCTGGGCTGGTGGGGGAATCCATGCTCCACTGTCTGAAGAGGAGAGAGAGTGGACAGACAGGGCAGGGTGAAAGGGGGGGGGGGGGGGGTTACAGTGAGACCGGGCTGAGACAATGGCAGGACAGGATAGAGAGACTGCGGGGGGGAAACACCCTGCAGATAACAGCATGAAATAGAACGTTTTTTATTTATTCAAGCTTCTTTTTTTTGCTGGCATGCTAATTCCTTTGCTCGGGTTGCATAGAAAACGTGTTTTACTCTTGATTGAATCATGAGGTGGTGAGTTTGTTATTCTAAGAGAGGTTCCTGCTTTAGATCTGCATAACAGTATCGTAATATATTAAATGTATTCATCACATGTACTAAATAAACAACAGCAGGCGTCATTTAAGTCACTCTATGATCCAGTTGGAAGCAGTCCAACTCTGACTTTGCAAAGCACTCCACAATAAAAGACAGAATGAAAAGTACGGAAGTAAAAAATTCCTCCAGTGCGGATAAATAATAAAACAAGCGCACAAAATAAGCTTCATGAATAGATGTGACATCCCATAATGCTCTCAAACTGTGCGTTTGCTCAGTCTTACGTATGCGTCACCTGCATGTGACGTCTATATCACATGTTCTGCTTTTTTCAATAAGTGTATGTCCGGGAAATTATGCATTATTTATACATGGCCCTTGAATTCATGAGTCATTCGCCTTTCATCTGGTTGACGAGTGACTGTACAGAAGATAAACTAATACAAATGGTTTGCGTTTGGCATGTTTGTTACGTTGTTGTTTTTTCTTCAACATACGTTTGTCAATCATCATTCAAATGAATATCGCTCAGAAAGTAAGAAATAAGCTCATGTGCCCAAAATCTTTTCCATGTTTATTTAGCAGGTAGATGTAAACATAAAATGACAGTGAACAGGTAACATTTGGCGTTTGGACGCTGATAAAGCACCAAACTAGGGATGTTAATAATAATAATAATAATAAAAAATAAGACCGATCAATGCCGTCATAATGATTTGTTTATTTTTTAATGAGCAAAACTCGGAGAAGAGGCTTGTACACCTTAAAAAAAGAAGTAAATTAAAAAAAAAGACGGTCAGTGCACCTTCAGTGAGCCTCGACCAAAGTTGCCGCTAACTTCGGTGCTTACCCAAAATTAGCGTCCCTGCACCAAACACAGCGACACAGCTCAGGGGAAAGTGTGCCAACACTAGGAGGCAATTTTTTGGTTGTTTAGCTTAATGAAAAACATTCTTTAGTAAAAAAAAAATGTTTCATGAAAAGATAACGAGTTGGGGTGAGTCTGCTGCTGCCATGTGTCCAGTCAGTATTACGTCTCACTGGTTTGAACAGACGACGTTACGGTCGCCCCGATCCACTCCACTGGCTCCCTGCTTGTTTTAGAAATTGATTTTAAGATTTTACTGACTCACTTTGAAAGCCTGTCTGGGCCCCGAGGTATAGCTCCAAAAAGGTAGGGGGGGCCTTATGGCTGCTCCAAAATTCAAGGCTCAAAACTGAAGGCCACCGTTTTTGCCCCTCGGCCTTGGCGCAACCTGCCTGAGGAGGTGAGGCTCGCAGAGTCAGTAATCTCTTTTAAAATCACTTCTCATAACCTTTTTTTTGCAGACCAACTTATGTGATTATCGTCTTTTTACTGCTCCATTTCATCCATATCTAACTATTACATTTGTTGTTCTCATTGCATCGATTGCTTTTATCAGGGTTGAACTACCTTAGCCATCTTGCTTTTATTGGGCCTGACTGCTGCGCTTCGTCGGTTTAAACTTTACAAAGTCGGTTTTTAGAAGACGCTAAACAAACAAAGTTACTGTTACTCGCCTTGTTGAACTGGAAGAGCTCCTGTTTGAGTCGATCCCTCTGGGACTCCTGGCCGTGACGCCTGAACCTCTTCATGCTGACTCAGCACCAGCGGGGAGCCTGAGGGGCCCACTGGGACACGCTGCAGGGAGGAAAGAGGAGGTTTATTTCTGCCTGTACGTGACACAGATTAAGTGCAGTCCCATTTGGTCTTCAGAGTTAAATCTAGGTACTTAAAATGGTATGCACGCTCGGCTGTGTAAAAGGTGTCCTGACAATGTGTGAGTCACCACAACCACGAGAGCATGCAGCCACAACTGGCCACCAGAGATCATGATGCAGTCTGCTGCAGCGGATGGAGAGATGAGCTGTGGACAGACACTAAGGTGCACACTCACGAACAAACACATTACCTCTCCAGGCGGAGTAATAATTACCAAAGACCGGTCTGACGAAAATAAACTAAAAACAGTACACCACCTTCTTCAAAATGATGGCAGACCCCTCAGAGTGTCCCTCAGACAATACCAATACATTCTGTTGTGGAATTTCAAAATGACAAATTAGATTAGCATAAGATTAACTCGCTAGGATGATTGTATGCATCAAACAAGGTAATCAAACAGTTCTGCTATACATCTTATCTGATATCTTTTATAAGTAATTTGGCCCTGGAATCTATGGAGCCATGGGTGGCTGAAAAAATTAAAATGAGAAAATGGAATTCTAGAGGTGGAGTGAACACACACACACACACACACAAAGATAAAGAGCCAGAGGTCAGAACTAAGGAACTATTGTTTGGCCACCACACACACACACACACCCTAAGAACACAGTTCTTAGGAGAACTCGGCGGCTGATGAAAACACCTGCGAGCACACAAAAGGCGGACTTCATAGAGGCCCCTTCAGAAAAAGGAGGAAAGGAAAGGAGGAAGTAGGAAAACAAAGCATATATCATCCTTTTTGTAAAGCATCACATGGGAAGTCCACCAAAGCACTGACCAGAGTGTTGCACCAGAGAACATTTACCGGGGGCCAAAGACAGACAGAACGACGGCATGCCGCGGGGGGGAGGGTCAACCACAGAGCGCCGTCTTCTTCATTCTCAGACTCTCAAAACTGTTTTAAAGAATACAGCTTGGCGGAGGAGAGGGAACTCAGAACTTGCGGTCGGACATTTGATCCGCAGCGGCACAAGTCTGTGACAAAAAGGCCCCGAGCCATGAGTCAGTTTTCCATCCGAGCCCGCTCATTCGCCTCGGCCCAAACCGAGACATAGTTCTGGTGTAACCCTCATATCAGCGGTGCGGCCTTGACTCACTGCTTTGGGTTGCGTCACACGTTTCCCACTCTGGCTTCCGCAAAGGCAAAAAAGAAAAAAAGGGTGACGCTACTCTGGATACGGCGGGGCTGGTTCACTGACCCCAACTGGGATTAGAGCAGATTGACTTCCTCAACCAGAGAGAGAGTCGTCTGTTAGTGAAGTAACAGTAAGGAGCATTTGGTCTGTGTAGTCAAGTCGAATTTAAATCAAAATGTTATCCTTTTACTTTGGTAGAGTAATTTATAGTATTTCAAATAAATAAGATTGTAATGTTATGGATTAAAACAAATCTTGTCATTACTTGTCAGTATTTTTAATGAGACATTATAATCCGTTTAGAGTTTAGTGGAAACAAGACATAATCCATCTCCAATATTTATTTATGTTGTGAAAACATCTCCTTTAAACAACTGGATACATTTAAGTTTCTCACCAAAACTACATTTAGGCGATGACACATCACGATAACTACGTTATTTACCTTCTGTGATTTACCCATCACAGAACCTGCATGATGTCCCGTTGACATATTTGACTGAATATTGGCGGATAACGATCGCCAGTAAAACTATATTTCACACAGTGATGGTTAACGTTAAACTGTGCCAATAATCCGCAGTTCACATGCGTGCAAACCGTGATCACCAGGGGTCCGTTACACCACTATTTCTCAGCGATACACCCTCCGAGTGTCAAGTAGATCAAATGAAGGGTTCGTTGGGATCTGCAAAGGAGACCGACCGACCTTGCTGAACTTTCTTTAGATGAACAGAACGGGTAAATGTCTTGTCACGGAGCTAATTTATGGAATAATCAACAATGCAATCTTTTTTTGACCAAATTGGCACAGGGGGTCAAAACAAACTTTTAAAAAGGGTCATTTTAAACTGCGCAGACTGCAACAACTGAGCAGCCAATTACAACCCTCAACCCTCACAGTACGCGCCTGGAGGTTGATCAACAAATAACGTGCTTGTTGTTGCAGCGGGTTACAAGCTTGTAGTCCTTGTAGACACAGTAAGTGTGGGTGTGTGGGTGAGAGACGGTCCCAGGAGAGGCAGCGGAGCAGAAAAGAGGGAGCTCAAAGCCATAAGCTCTGCTGACAACGGCAGGGTGGGAGGTCCGCTTCACAAACACTGAGTCTAAAAGGGACTAAGAGAGGAATCTGCTGATGGAAAACCAGGAGTAGCAATGCAACGCGTACATATGCGGAGATGTAAAACAGCTCTGGGAAGAAGAAAAAAATTAAAAGCCAACCGGCACACGCTACATGTCAGTTACGAGTTAGTTCCTAGTTCCCCTGCAGTCGTCAGACGTCCTAATACCCCGGTCACTCAGATTAATTGCGGCCTTTCAAGTAACCTGACAGACATTAGAGCACAAATTGCCCGTTCATTAAAAAAGCACCCGGGTGTTATTTCTGCACCAGCTACTTATCAAAAAGGCCACGGCTGGGAACGAACGGCACAATTATGTGAACAGTGATGTTTAAGGCTGTCAGGTCAGACAGCTAGATTAACTTCCTCCTCTGCCCTCTGAGCGTCTCTTAGTCGGCTGTGGCCTATAAGAGTCCACTGAACATGCAACACACGATTGTCCTTTTAAACCACGATGCACTTGATCACAATCAGGCGGGTGAAACCCATGTGGAAGTGTCTTCAAACTGGCACTCTTTACTGACCAGCAGGGGGTTGACTCCTCCGGTTGTATAGAAGTATGATGTTCATTTAGTAAATGGTCCATTTAGAGTCAAATCGACCATAAAGTGAACAATGCTTTAGGGCGGGCTTACTGTCATTGACAGGTCGCATACCAAAGACGTATACGACGTCCAAATATGGCAACTTCCGTTCATTGGCTTCAAAACTGAACTTAACGGGTGACGTCACGATAACTACCACCACTTCTTAAATACACGCACACATCTTGAAATTAAAAAAAGATATATATTTTACACGTATCAATACTCAGAAACAAAGGCTTGCCCGATTATTGGAGGTAAACAGTCTGTTTGACACAGACGTTACTTTACATTGACAAGACTGTGGCCAAGGTTGTTATTGCGACAGGGAAGCACCCAACGGTTTTAGGTTAATCAAAAGAACAATGGCAGGTCAGAAGTGACACTCAGAAAGAGCGAGTTTCAGTTTCAGAGTACAGTGACGTGGCCTCGCTCTGCTGTCAGTTATGGATTTTCCCAGGAATTCCACTCGGCAGCAAAGGGGGGCCAATTAACTGGTTTTGAGACAGACAAATGACGGCGACCCGTCACCACGCTGTTTGATCTGCGGTGAGCTCATCTCTCAGCAGGATGAGGTGACGCACAGTATTTACCTTTGATAGCACATTAAACTGGCGTATTGACTCTTCTCACACAGGCCACATTCAGCAGCTCCGCCTGCTTTGAATGCGGCAACTCCGCCGTGCAATACACCATCCAAATTGTCCCTCGGGTAAACTGTGCTATCTTTCAGTTCAGTGATGTCATCAAATTCCCACCATATCAACCGCACCATCTAAGTTGAGAAGGGAGTCGACGGAGGAAAAAAGAAAAAGAAAGGTGCATAAACATGCCTGAACACGACAATAACAAACCCCAAGAGGAGGCGGCTCGACCAGCAGAGCTAAAGCATGGACCGCGTCTGTCAACGACATGGCTCGCACAGCCACTCGGAGGAAATGCCTGGTAATCCAAAACATTCTTCTTACGGAGCGCAATCAGCAGCTGTGCTGGAATTTGCTGCAAGAGTGTGCAACAAAACAATTAATTAAAAATAGGTGCAAAGATAAATACGCCACTTCCAAGTGTCAAAGCATAAACACTTCATTCGTATTCATGGTGTGTTAAAATGGAGCGAGAGAAGAAACCATATTCACACACCTACAGGTGGAGCAGAACCGGTTTGACAGCTGCTGGAGGGAGAACTGGCTTGCACACATGGTCTAATCACAACACACACACACACACACACACACACACACACACACACACACTATAAGAGTGAAAGTACACGGTTCTGACGTCTCGAGTGAGCGAGAATTGGAAGTTGCTTTGGCCGTGCAGCAGAGAGGAATGCGGCGAGTCCGGTGAACATTACAAGAAAGGCTTCCCTCCACACTGTCCCTAACAAAGCAGGCACAAGATCTTGTCAGTTTCGGGCGTGGCTGGTAGGATATCATATCTCCCACCAACTCACCGACCCCTTTCCTGTAATCAGAACCAGGAGGACACAGGAGGGGGGACAACGTTTACACACTCAGATTGTCACTGTCAGTGGGATAACGGCAATTCACTCATGGCAGGGATTTAGCATACAGAGGATTTTTTTTTAAAAAAAGGTACCCACCCACCTGCCGAGTTCCCATGCCTGCCTTCACCAAGACTACATTTCCACGTAGGCAAATATATAACTTCCAGCTTTAATGCATCCCGGTAAATTGCAAGAGGAATAATGGGAATGACAACACAAGACACGGCACACATGGCAGGTCTAAAAACAGTGGGATAAGGACCGACGATGAGGGGGCGTGTCAGAGCACTGGTGTTACGGATCGGTAGTGTCCCGGTTTACTGGTGACTGAACGTGTCTGTGTCGTCTTGGATACAATTAAACCACAAGGTAATATTTAGCAGTGAGAGTATCAAACCTGTTTACAAAAAACAAAAACTTGTCATAATCTATTTTACACAATACAAAGAAATTTGTCAAAAAAAAATCCTCACATTTAAGAAGCTGTCAAATATTTGCCCACTTATTACTGCAGCTTATAGAAATTTGCTGGAAAGTCGAATCCCAATGAGACATTACCCTCAAATGATTCAGTCCTACCTCTGCGTATTTATATTTAACATAATTGTCCTGGCACATTGGCCCTTACGAGATGGAGCGAGGGCAACATTCTGCAGCATTTCTACTTCCTGCCCAATCCCATTAGCAAGCGACAGAAAAAAAATAAGAAACAGGCTTGTTTTGCTGCCAGATAATCTGTTGCACATTGGGAGAGGTGCAAACGGGGAACTGGGTTAACAGCGCCAAACACAGCGTGACTGTCTCGAGCCAAAGCTCTCCGTCTGAAGTTCACAAGCCTCAGTGACGGTACATCTCACCGGTGTGAGGTTAGACACATTTACTTTCACCTTCAAATGGTTTCATGCATGTATATTGGCATCATTTGAGCAACAAAACAATTACTCTTGCTTTTGCTCAAGCCTACTCTAAAACACACCGATTTGGGAGCGGCCTTTTTATTTGGCCTCCATAGTGGCTGCAGGTGGACTTTAGCGTGCAGGTGTAACAGCCACTGAGAACAAAGGCTTTTTGTTTGGGCTAGTTTTGTGCCGATGCAGGTGGAGTTGCAAGGACACAACCTTTGTCCTTCGAGTGGTATTCTGTCCTGATTGTGGGGACTCTGTGTGCAACTTCGGCCCGTCAAAGTGAACTGTACTACATACTAGGGTTTAAAGAGACAGCAGGACTGTAGGTGTCATGTGCGGTTGGACCCAGGAGGACACAAACGCATCACCGCTTCGTAACAACAAATGAGCCGATTGAGAGTTCGCTTCTGCCGAGCTCGTGTTTTGATTCTACACGTCGGTTTTACTGCGAATTGCCCCGAAACTCGGCAAACCGGTGAAACGCCTCTTGATCCCACACACACCCCCCCTCCCCAAACAATTACTCATGATAGAAACCAGACCGTTGACTCAAAGGGCGCTTACTGACATACCTGCCGGGGAGACACGCCTTGCGCGAGGTTATACGTTTCCGTATACCTCCATCTCCCCAAAACTACCACTCACTCACCTGGTTGGACAGCGAGGTCAGCGGGGAAACAACGCGGTTTCTCAGGTACAACTGGCAACGTGGGTAAAAGCTACTCCTCTAGTTCTTGATCATAGTCAGGAACGTCCCCGGAGACGCATCCTTTTTGCCAAATCAACGACTTCCAAGTTGCAGCCGTTGTGCCCAGGTGTGCGCTAACGCCTACTTTAGCTCGTAGTTTCCCCCTTGACGCGTGGTTTGCAGGAAGTTTAGCGAACAACAATCTATGGCAATGGTTGGCAAGCCATGAAAAACCAAAAAAACGCATCCGTACCAATAGTCATACAAGGAAATGCTGATTTAATGTAGGTGTCGTTATAGAAAGCCTCTTTTCCATAGAACATCTGCCACCCCGCCCCAAAAAAGTAATTTACACAATTTGGTACATTCGGCATGGCCGAAATACATCAAGCAAACCACTGAAGCACAACACAGGCTGTAACAACTTATAGTTTGACTACACGTAACGTGTTCCCGGTGGAATACGGGCGTGTGAGAGATGGTAAACGTCAGGCAACGTCAACTTTAACTAATACCTGAAAGTTCAACGCGTAATATGAGCATGCATGTAGCGAGCAACGTAGCACTCTACGGCTGCGAAATGTGCAAATTAGCCGGTGCACATAATCTGAATTTACTCGCGTTCAGCCTTTTTGATTCAGGGGTGGAATAATAGTTGTTAGCCAGCTAGCCAGTCAGTCGGCAATGGGGGAGACTGATGTCTGGCTAACCTAGCAACTTATAGTTAGCTCAAGTTGGAGCCGTTCAGGCGCCGGACAGAAACCCCGGTGGATGTGCTGAATACACGGTAACGTCAGTTCAATTGTTAGTTAGCCCCAGTGGCTCTCAAGCAAACACCTGTTGGCACGAGCTAACCAACCCACCTGGTTCCAAACAGCCGTTGCTCAGATGGTGTGTACGGTTCTCAGCCACTGGATAAGAGTCCACCCCGGCCAGTGTCGGGTGATTTAGTTGGCTAAAGCTCTATCCCTCAAAAAGTCGGTGGGGAGGAAAAAATGTGACCCGACTGTAAGCGAGCAACGTGACTCCCAGAATCCAAGCGACAGTGTATTTCGCTGAAGGATATCACAACTGAGCTCCGGTTCGAAACTCAGACGGGGACTGGAGCTGGGACTGGAGCTCCTTCTTTTTCCACTGCCGCGGTGGTAACCTCGGTGTTTCCTGCTAGGCTAAACTTCACTGTTTTGCTAACTCCTCCCTTGTGATGCATTCAAGTGCACCTGGTTAAACTCCCTCCGAGCGCCCAAAACCCGCCCATCCCTGCCCACTTCCGCGTTTGCTTCTGTTCCAAAACATTTCAGAGGTCACTGAAGTTTTTCCCCTGAGTTTTTCCACTAAGAGCTTCTTTCATCATCTTTCTTGAGACAGGACACTGTCCATATTCGTAGCAAAATGAGAATCTACTTCTGTTTGGATGAAACAACAATGATTTGGATAATAATTCCCCAACAACAGCTCCCACAAAGCTTTGACCTCATCTACTGTGAATATGGTTGTTGGAAGTTAACAAATGTTGATTTATGTTTGTTAAAATTCAGAGGTGATTACATAATTTAATTATAACGGAGACTATTCATTTAGAATATGGACGAAAAATGTTCATTGATGTTTATTTTTATTGGCAAATTCTTTATATAAGCAACAATTGTTCTGTTATACAATTGCCTTACTCTTAACTAAAATGCAGAATAGAGAGGTGTGAGTTATCACTTTGATGGGTTGTCTAACCTAAGCGTTGGACCACATTTTAAAGCAGCAACCTGGCTGCAATTACTTTTATTGCATTTACAAGCAACAATAGCAGTTGCTTATAACATATTCGCTATATTTACACGTAAGCAGGAAATGCGGTTATAATACTACAAAAACATCTGAAACCCATATTTACAAGAACACATTGCACTATGGGTAAATCTGTCACAACACAGACAATGAGTGGAAACAAACTATTGATAAGAATGCTATTGGATAGGAAAAAAACTAATTGAAAAAGCCTATAATTGGATCTGACCGTTCCTTTCGCTCACAATGAAGGTTTATGAAAACATACACGGATTCCACAGCCTCTGCAGAGCTTTCTTCCAGCAGAAAATTCAAAGACAAAGAATGTTGTTAATTTTTTTATTTCAATTAAGATACCAAATGCTTTAAAATCCTGTGTATTCCCACACATGTAAATTACAGAATATTTTTTGATTGCTTCATTTTAAATAGTAGCAGGCAGAGATGAGCAGAATTAATTGATAAAAAGACGTCTGGTATAACCTTGAAAACAAAAAGCGCAACAAATGTAAAAACATCAGCAGCTTCATTAATATATGTTTTCACTTATTCTGCCTGATTAGACTTTTTCTTAGGCATGACTGTGACCGTGTCTACCCCTGCAGTATATCAGTTTTATTCAAATATTAAATGTATTGTCATAACTCAATTCTCCTCATAGCTCTGCCATTATTAAGCAGAAAAGCAGAAGTCTAATTAGTCTGAATAATTAAAAACACAGAGTGTGCCGGGCCTTTAAAGCTACGTCATTCTTGGCCACTAAGGACACAGAGTTCTTATATTTTATTGCTGTAAAAAGTTATCATGGCTAATGTGTACACATGCAATTTCATATTTACACATCCGGCACACATTATCAACAGGTTTGTGTCCGTCAGATGAATGTTAGCAAGATATTCAGTCTCCCCCCATTGCAGACTGGCGAGTTGGCTCCACCAACCAATGTTCCACCAGCTGATCTCTAACTGTGTCTGTCGGCTGTTTGCTGCAGAACAGGTAAAACAATGATTTACTGCGAAGGCACATTAACAGAGTGCTCCTCAATCAGCTTGTGTCCATAACAACACGACAGTTTAATTTGAACAAGTGAAAAATTGAAGGGAAATGAAAACGCCCATGAAGAGGAAGGAATCTGCTATACAGAAGGTCAGGGCAGACTGAGAGCCCGAGCTCCCTCTGAAGGAGTTGTGACATAGAATGTTGGGGTTCCACTGTATCGCTCCTGTTAAGGAAAAAATAACATAAACACACACACAATGAGTACTTAATCCATAGTCACCTTCAACCAATAATACATCTGAAACAAATCGGAGAGCTAAGCATTCCAGCTGTACGTGAGCATCCTGATGTTGTTTGCCAGAATGTGAATCGGCGTTATGAAACCAGACTGTCCATCTAGAGGGGCTGCAGAGCCATTTCGTGCTCCTCACAGGCCTAGGAAGGAAGTTCAAAGAGGAAGCAAGGAGAAAGAACCACTGGGTTTCTTTATCGCAACGAGCGGCCTTTCCTCTTCAGCCGAGACGCATCTTTTCCTCCTCCTGAATCACACGCCAAGTCACAGCAAGTCCATAACTCATCGGACTCCCCCTGCAAGTCATTCAAAGGGTGGCAACCGGCCCTCCAGGAAATACAGCCAGTTTGGTTCCTCATGAAAGAATGTGAATAAGCCAATTCTAATGGTGCAGATTCTTTTTAGGGGGTACAAAACACATTCATTATTAGCCAAGTCTAGCAAAATGTTCTCTTACCATTTCATGTCTACTATTTAGAAAACTAAAGAACTTGACCCTCAAAATCAAAACTATGTCATTAAAATAGGAACCAAACAAGACACAGAATGTACCTCTGATATATGTTGTATGTTTTAAGTCTATGGTGGTATTTCTAATTCTTACAGAAATATGTGAAACGACTTAACGGACCATTACATCATGGTGGCGTGAAATGTAATAAATTACATGCCGAGGTTAGAGAAACCACAACTACTTCTTAAGGTCTAGGTAACAAATCTACTTCTTTAGGTCTAGGTGACAAATCTACTTCTTTAGGTCTAGGTAACAAATCTACTTCTTTAGGTCTAGGTAACAAATCTACTTCTTTAGGTCTAGATAACAAATCTACTTCTTTAGGTCTAGGTAACAAATCTACTTCTTTAGGTCTAGATAACAAATCTACTTCTTCAGGTCTAGGTAACAAATCTACTTCTTAAGGTCTAGGTAACAAATCTACTTCTTTAGGTCTAGATAACAAATCTACTTCTTCAGGTCTAGATAACAAATCTACTTCTTAAGGTCTAGGTAACAAATCTACTTCTTTAGGTCTAGATAACAAATCTACTTCTTCAGGTCTAGGTAACAAAACTACTTCTTCAGGTCTAGGTAACAAATGTACTTCTTAAGGTCTAGGTAACAAATCTACTTCTTTAGGTCTAGGCAACAAATCTACTTCTTTAGGTCTAGGTAACAAATCTACTTCTTAAGGTCTAGGTAACAAATCTACTTCTTTAGGTCTAGGTAACAAATCTACTTCTTTAGGTCTAGGCAACAAAACTACTTCTTTAGGTCTAGGCAACAAAACTACTTCTTCAGGTCTAGATAACAAATCTACTTCTGTGGGTCTAGATAACAAATCTACTTCTTTAGGTCTAGGCAACAAAACTACTTCTTCAGGTCTAGATAACAAATCTACTTCTTTGGGTCTAGGTAACAAATCTACTTCTTTAGGTCTAGATAACAAATCTACTTCTTTGGGTCTAGATAACAAATCTACTTCTTTAGGTCTAGATAACAAATCTACTTCTTTAGGTCTAGCAAACAAAACTACTTCAGGTCTAGAAAACAAAACTACTTCTTTAGGTCTAGGCAACAAAACTACTTCTTCAGGTCTAGATAACAAATCTACTTATTTGGGTCTAGATAACAAATCTACTTTTTTAGGTCTAGATAACAAAACTACTTCTTTAGGTCTAGATAACAAAACTACTTCTTTAGGTCTAGATAACAAATCTACTTTTTTAGGTCTAGCAAACAAAACTACTTCTTTAGGTCTAGATAACAAAACTACTTATTTAGGTCTAGATAACACATCTACTTATTTAGGTCTAGAAAACAAATTACTTCTTTAGGTCTAGATAACAAATCTACTTTTTTAGGTCTAGCAAACAAAACTACTTCTTTAGGTCTAGATAACAAAACTACTTATTTAGGTCTAGATAACACATCTACTTATTTAGGTCTAGAAAACAAATTACTTCTTTAGGTCTAGATAACAAATCTACTTATTTAGGTCTAGGTAACAAAACTACTTCTTCAGGTCTAGATAACAAATCTACTTCTTCAGGTCTAGATAACACATCTACTTATTTAGGTCTAGAAAACAAATTACTTCTTTAGGTCTAGATAACAAATCTACTTATTTAGGTCTAGGTAACAAAACTACTTCTTCAGGTCTAGATAACAAATCTACTTCTTCAGGTCTAGATAACAAATCTACTTCTTTAGGTCTAGATAACAAATCTACTTCTTTAGGTCTAGATAACAAATCTACTTCTTTAGGTCTAGGCAACAAATCTACTTCTTCAGGTCTAGAGAACAAATCTACTTCTTTAGGTCTAGGCAACAAATCTACTTCTTCAGGTCTAGATAACAAATCTACTTCTTTAGGTTTAGGTAACAAATCTACTTCTTTAGGTCTAGGCAACAAATCTACTTCTTCAGGTCTAGAGAACAAATCTACTTCTTTAGGTCTAGGCAACAAATCTACTTCTTCAGGTCTAGAGAACAAATCTACTTCTTTAGGTCTAGGTAACAAAACTACTTCTTCAGGTCTAGATAACAAATCTACTTCTTCAGGTCTAGATATTAATCTACTTATTAATCTACTATAGTTTGGGTTAAAAGAACTATGTCTGTAGCGTGTTACATTGTGTAATTGTACATCCCAAAACATTAACTTTTGGTTTCACAGGGGACACAAACACCGGTCTCATGGGTGAAAGTCCTATGCTTGTTAGACAACCCTTTCCTATCTGTGCATTGACTGGAACTGGAGTAGGGAAGTAATTACCTAAGCTTAGCATAAAGACTAAAAACAGCCAGACTGGTTCAAGCTTCACAATTATTAGCCATTGGCTCCATCACAGGGATTAAATTGTCCGTTGGTTGCCCGGCAACCTCATGCCAACAACAGGAATCCAGGAAGTCATTGTGTCCGGAGAGAAACAGTGACATGACGTCTGCTTCTCAATGTTGCATGAGGTACGAAAATGCACACATCATAATGTAAATAAATGAATAAACTCATGAAAAGTGTTATTGGTGGATCTACAGGGCGACACAGCCTGTGAGAAACCTGAAAACAGTCTTGTCTCTTGGCGGAATTATTTCCAAATCACTGCTGTTCTCTAGGAGTACTGCCATGGCATTGCAGCTCTATACTGTATGTAACAGTCCTGTCATAGATAATTATTAATACACACCTATGTTTGAAAAGCCCAAAAGCAATCACTTTAACGGCTAGATGAAGCCAGCAATGTTTTAGATTTCATGTCAGCTTTTCTAAAAAATTAAATAAATCAAAATACTTTAATTTAAAAAGGCCCCGCGAGTAGGATTTGTTGGTTGCAGTTTGTAAACACAACACTCAAAGTCGGCCTCTCCTCCTCCGAGTGAAAGCCAGCCACAAATTCCCTCTTGTTTTGGAACAAGCTTCGTCCAATTTCCAAAGTGGCCATAATGGTATTACAAAATCAGAGTTCATCACATGGTGAAAATTGGACTTGAGAGTATGTTTTCCCCATAGACTTCTATTGGGAAAGAGATATCAAACCGTATGTATATATTTTTTTTTAGGTACATCAACTCCATTGAGGCTTCATGTGCCACTGATAGACTTTCATAGCAAGAGGGGGACCCGTCTCCAACACTGCATCCAGTTCTCTTTACACACCTATGGCTTTGTCCGCTTTATTATTGTTTCTTTTTTTGGCGCTGTGGAAGCCATCTTTGTATTCCACTTGGACATGTGCTTTGGAATGTGGCAACCCGGACACTACGTTTTTATAGAAGGTTGAAGTCCAGAAAGGTCCAGAGTAAGAAAACTAATCAAATAAAGGCAGAGGGCAGGGTTTCTGCAGATACAGAATCCTACTCATTCGGCCTTCACTATTTCTGTAAACATTTTCAAAGACCTCCTAGTCATAATCTGTATCCTTTTGATGTCCAGATGAAATACAAGTTAATAAAAAGGTTAACCACAACTCCTAACTAACTGGATAGCTGGTTGAGTTGTGACCACAGGGAAGAATCGTTCAGAACGTGGCATGCTCCAGTGCTTTTACTTTAGTTTTTTCAGCACTTGACAAGCCGGAGTGAGGTGCAGTTCAGTATTTCCGCCGGGTCGGGAGTCACCAGATCAACCTTGAAGCCTTCAGCCAAAGATACCTTCAGCAGCTCCTCCACAAACCCCTGCATGTCCGCGATATCGCTCGGGTTCCGGTGCCTGCTCATGATGTCGTCCGACTGCGCGAGCTCCGGGCTGGAGACCGTCAGCCCCCGGTAGCGCTGCTTGTCGTACTGGTCCCGCGGGAGTTCGTCCGGCCTCGGCACCCACTCCAGTTTCAGCCTGTTCTGCATCGGGTTGCACGGACAGGGGCTCGCGAGACCCTGGGGTGTTCGGTAGGAGAAGCGCTCACAGAGGAGGGCCAGGAAGGCCCTCCAGGTACAAAAGAGGTCCACAGTGAAGGCTCGCACGGAGCACGTGCGGAGCTCATAGTTTTCTGGGCCGTGGCGCAAGTTAAAGTGGAGAACGCGAACCTGGAACGAGAGGGCAGACTGTGCTGACTACACATTTTCCAGAGTGCACACAAACAAAAGAACCGGTCTGTCCGAGTCTCTGGATGTGCAAACACACATCTTCTATTCAAATACTGTATTTATGGTCAACACAAACTGACTTTCAAAAAGGTTACTCAAGGCCAGTAATATCTATAGTTTTATAATTCACCTCTGAAAGCCAGACTGGTGACACTGTTGAACTCCTAAAAACAATTTCAGGAGTCGGTACTCTGTCCATTTAGCTTAGTTCTGAGCCTCCAAATCTCAAGCTGACTGAGTGGTGAGGGTTATAAGAGGGTCTAATCTTTTTTTATTGAGATATAAATGTAGAAACCCATTCAGGTACGTTGAGACAAAGAGCAGTTGCTGCCACCATCTCCTCTGGTAAGATGGGTGAGCTCCAGAACCCCAATGGCACTGTGTCGGTTATCGTGGGTTGGACACGGCCTATGCTCAAGTTTCAAGTTGCCGCTTCTGCAGCATTTTTCTGATAAGTTTGGTTTTAATGAGTTATTTGACGCTTCAAAATAGTTAACGTGACATCATGATTGACAGCTGCTCTGAGTTAAGTATTCGCGGGTAAAATACAGGAGACTGAGTTCACAGCTGTAACGGCTTGCTGTCTGAAAGCACCTATATGGATCAACCTGAGGAATCTTTTATATACATCGTCATATCGCCTTAACGTGGAAATGTGAAGAAACAGCATCATACCAATTGTGTCCATGGTCCGCCTAGTCAATATCTAACCTGAATTGAAACTCATATAATGGGCCTCATGCAAGAACATTTTCTGAGCGTTGCTCTTACAAGTGATCACATTCATCAAACTCTCTGAACTGGACCAACATGTTAAACATAAATTAGTAAAGGGAACAATTTCACACATGCAGAAGGCCCATTGAGTTGATTCAATGTAAACAAAACTGTCATATTGCTCTCACTTAAAAACAACCATACCTTGGAATCCACATTCACCACAATCATGGCGCCTAGCGGCCCTCCTCTGAGGCTGAGAGGCACTGACGCCTCGTAGCAGCAAATGTCCTCCAGCAGGGGCCGTATCTGGAAGAAATCCGCCTCCCTCCGCAGCAGTGCCAGCTCTGAGAATCCATCCGGCAGGTCCAGGGAGCTGGAGCGCAGATAGTTAAGAATGTACCGGAACACTTTCCCGTCTCGGTCTATGAAGACGTTCCCTCCGTTGTCCCTCAGCACGGGGATTTGTCCGGTGAACATCGCGCCAAGCATGGAGTCGGGGCAGCGGGTCAGAGTGTCCAGGGTGGTGGTGTAGACTTCCCCGCCGACGTTCAGCGACACCGGGTCCTGGAGAGAGTTCCTGTTGTCGTCCGGTGAGTTGAGGTTCAGCATCTTAGAGGCAAAGCGATTGCGAAGCCCTGAGTTGAGGGCGAGGATCCCTCTGCCCTGTCCAGGAATGCTGAGGGCCGAGGCGATGGGGATGTGTCAAGTGCTTCTTTTGTGTCCAAGAAAGACTCGACAACTAGTAGCCAGGATACGGCCAAGTTGGAAAAGATGCGAGGAAATTTGCCAGGTCTTGCTCCCAAAGCTAAAGATTTATCAAACCGGATTTTCAAACATAAAAAAAAAAAATAAGGCTGCTGCTCTTTTCCTTCTCACTTCTCATTCCTATAAGTTCCTGTGATTTTCTGCGGTTCACTGTACATCGTTGTTGACTCTGAGTGGTATTCGCTAACAGCAGTCTGACTGTCGACAGCAGCAGGGCCACGGTGACCAGACTAGCATGCTAATAACTGGACACTTGTGGCTCCACGAAGCTCGCTTTTATTCTCAGCTCATACCCCCTGATCGCTCTCTTTCTCTCTCTCTCTCACACACACACACACACACACTCTCTCACACACACACACACACACACACTGGAGCGGTCTGAGCAAGACACAAGGGACTGGGGCAATTTGCCTGAAATGCGCCCCTTAAAGTGACAGACAGAACATTGAATGTGTTTGTTATCCCCTGAGAACTAATGAACAATGTCCACAGACACTTTTCAATTCAAATGCCCTTCGGAATGCAAAGATTCTTTCCAGAAAATAGAATCGTGAAAACAGGTAAGTTAAATTTCCCAACTAAACAACAGCTAAAATGACTGTCGCAGGATGAGAATAAGTCAGCTGGATATGAATAAGTCCATTACTCACTACAAATGTGATCTTCAGAAGTAAATCATATATCAAAGAGAAATTCAACAGAAAGCAGTATAGTGAGAGAAAGAAGCACAGCAGGATGTCACCTGGTGTGAAAATATGCATCCACAACAAACTGCACATGTTCAACTTAGAATATGGAGTCGGCTGTAATAGCTTGGGTCATAACAGTGAAAAACAATCATTTCCAAACATCTGAGATGGATAAGAGGTCTAACATCTTCATAGACCATATGTCAATTTTAGTCTGAACCAGTGTTGATTTCATCAGCCAAAATTAAGACAGAAAATGTTTGTTGACAAACTGTTTTTAAGTCTAAAAACAAATCCAAAGTAACCACTGAAAGGAATTATGAAGAAATGTAGTCAACATATAAAAACGTAACAAAAATTGTGAAAGGCAGACTAATTGAAATTGGCGAATTACTTTTAATTAGGCGAGTGACCAGCAGGGGGCGACTCCTCTGGTTGCAAAGAGAAGTCAGATTGTATAGAAGTCTATGAGAAAATTGTCTCTTGATTCATTCCCTCAGTAAACATTGTAATCATGAGTTTTTGTTCTCAATCTCTAGTTTCAAGTCTTCTTCAATACAGCGTGATGTTCATTTAGTAAAGTAGGCTTTAAAACGACAGTCCACAAACCAATGTGTGACGAAATTTGATTTATGGACTAAATTCAGTCCACTGAGAGTTGTACAAGAAGCAGCATCAGAACAACAGAGACCAAATATGAAAACTTGCAGGTAGCACGCTAACATTAGAGAAACATTAGACATTAGAAAGGTAAGCTAACGTGTATGTAACGTTACTTTCTATCGGTTATCTTTGCGGAAGTTTTGGGATTAAAGTCGACGGTCGACCATCTAAAGAAGAATCCGTTTCGGTAAATGAGCGAGTGAATCGGCTTCGGGTCGGCAGTGGAGAGAACAGTTAGCCGCGCTAATGCTAATGCTAGGTGAGCGGGAATGGCGGGAAAACATAGACTTGTTGATGATAATCCTGATACTTGACATAAAGTACACATGGGCTCCACAGTACACAGTGTGTGAACGAGAGTGTGTTTTCACCTGGATGTGGAGTATAGTCCTGTCAATGGCGTGCGCCTGCAGCAAAGTCACGGTGCATCCGCCGAATCCTCCGCCGGTCATCCGGCTGCCGAACACCCCCTTCACCTCCATGGCTGCGGACACCAGCTCGTCCAGCTCCCTGCAGCTCACCTCGTACAAGTCTCTGACACAGGCACACCCGGTCAGCACACACTCCCACATTCTGTCCTCAACGGCGTGATGCTGCTGCTTTAACGTTTACCTGAGGGAGTTGTGGCTTTCCACCATAAGCTCGCCAAACTCTTTGTAGGCTCCTTTCTTCAGGGCTTCAGCAGCCTGGATGGTTCTTTCTATCTCCTCAATCACGTGACGAGCTCTCCGATAGGTTACGTCATCCAGTCTGTCCCTTGCCTCTGAAATGATAGGGAGAGGTCTGGATATCAAACGCTACGTCAGGCTTCAGTGAGCTTCAAGAGCATTGGATGTTTCATTTAGCTAAATTAAAAGCATTTATATAGCAGCAAACAACTATTGTAAAGCTAAAGCAGAAGTGTCTTAAAAGTTGCCTTCTCTCTACTGACCAGCAGCGGGTGACCTACTTTTCACTTGCTTTATTCCCTCAGTAAACATTGTAAATATGAGTTCATGATCTCAATTGCTAGTTTCAAGTCTTCTTCAATTCACCATGATGTTCATTTGGTAAATTATATACAGTAAAAAATGATATCTGTGACCCGCTGGCTAGCTAATCACCGGCCGCCCTGCGCTTCCTGCATTTACTGCCAATAATGTCGTCCTGACCGATGGCGTTCTCGCGAAAGCTCAGCGCCCGACCCTCTTTTCAAAATGGGTCTTTGCTAGAAAAAAGAATTTCTGGCTGCATCTCAAAAAACATTATACGGTGTTGGTGGGTGTGTTTTTTTTAAACTTTGAACAAAGCCAGGCATCACTGTGGCAGGACAAGCCGTACGAAACACAAGAGGACGAGACAGAATTACATACATGGAATGGAAGGAGGATAGGACGGGGCAGGCATTAGGACAGCGAGCTAGTCCACTACAGAGCAGGAAGGGCCTAATAAAATAGGACAGAAAGGGACAGGACGATAAAAATACATATACTTCACACCCTCTAGGTCCTTAATGGTGGCATCTCTGAGACTGTCCTTTCCCAGGATAGAGGCAGCCTCCTCACACCGGCTGCGTCTCATGGGGTACTCACTGCCACTCAGAGAGTGCTTAACATTGGAGTTGGTGATGAGAATGACCAAGCCTGGATCTGCCAGAGGGACGGGGGTGGCCTCCAGCGACCTGAGTCCAACCACAAACGAGTACATTGTTGAAAATGGTGGATGTAAAAATGTCCCTCTGCCTTTGACAGCATTTCGCCAAAAACGTGCCGATAGTAACAAAGAAGAGACGGAACATCTCTCCTTTGTATCTTCCCAAAAGCCTTTGGTTTAACCTGCTCTCATTTGAAGTTGACACTACCTGCAGTCAATGAGCAGAGCATGGCCCTCCCTGCCGAGAACAGACACAAACTGATCCATTATGCCACAGGGCACACCGGCGTGAGTGTGTTCTGCCTTCTGGCAGGCCACCGCTGTGGACACCTTGTCTCCGTCATCTGAAAGATGAAGAAAGATGAAGAGTAAATACAGGCGGGCAACCGGAAAAGTGAAGCCTTAAAGTGTTTTTAACGTGCATTCGCTCTAATGGCCAGCAGTGGGCGACTCCTCTGGTTGTCTATATAAAAGGACTCTACTTCTCTCTTGATTTATTCCCTCAGTAAACATTGTAAAGTTTCAAGTCTTCTTCAATACAACATGATGTTCATTTAGTAGATTATGGTTAGAGTCAAACAGACCATAAAGTAGAGTATGCTTTAGGGCGGGGCTTATTGTGTACCAGTTGCTGGCTATGTCTGGTTGTCTGTATTTTCATTTCATAAAAGTTAACTATAACATTTTTAGTCGCCTAAAAATGTCTTATTCAGCGTTCAGTTATACTGAGCTCCACCCACACAAAAATGACGAAACTCAAGGTTTTAAAACACTCGTCCACAAACCAACGGGTGACTACATGGCGACTGCCTCCACTTTTCACAAACAGTCTTTTAAGTAAAACACTTCATGGTAACACCAACTTATCAGTTTGCTGATGCATCAATATAAAATCAGCAGGCATCATCCACCTCTGATATAACAATAGATTCCTTCCTGTCTGCGCTCACTGAACATCAGTCACACTCAGATTCTGACCTGGCTTGAGCTGCTGCAGGAATGTGTAGAAAGCCACCTCCAGAGAGGCGGAGCTTGACAAACCTCCTCCCAGAGGGACGCTGCTGACTATCACCGCCCTAAAACCTGGGACAGGTGGAGCTGAGGGATAGCGGACAGACGGGAGACGGTACACATTGGTTAAATATGCTGCGGTGTCCAAGCATAGGCGGTCAACATGTGAGATACACTGTAGATCTGTTCTCATTCACTGTGACAGGACTACATTCGCTGGATGAGGTAAAACACTGGAAGATAAACTGCTGGAGGATTAGAAGTAGCACTATCCATTTGTCTTTAAGTGTAATGTCTTTATAGCTGTGGATACACTCAATGCTTTGTTTACCCCGGTAATGCTGGATAACACCCTTCACATAGTTCGCCCAGCTGGGTGACCCTGGAGGAAGCGGTGACCCGTCACCGGGTAGGCTGAAGTCCACCCTGTGAGGCTCGTCAGCATCCTCAGTCGCCGTTACCACGGTGACATCCGGGCTAGAGGTTTGACTTCCAACCACCACGGTCACCAGGGGCAGCGCCTGGCTCACCAAACCCAAACAAACACAACGCAGCGGAGTGGTTATCTTTTCCTCTTTGTCACAAGGGAAACATCCTCAAAATAAAACCAGGAAGTATAACATTTCCTGCTTATGACATGTGGAACTATAGTCCATGTTTCAGTCCTGAGGTTCAGCTCTTCTGTTGCTTGCAAAAACATGTAGATTTAAAATAAATTCACTGAAAGTCAGCGTTAGATGAAGCCTCACTTGCATATCTAAACATAACATTTTGGAGAACTTGTAAAACAAAAAAATATTGTCTTAATGTTGGTAATCAACTGGCAAAGTTGTATGGTGATATGCATTTGTTTTTTTCACACTATTCCCCACTAGTGTCTAAAAAATGAATGTAATTTAACAATACATATCTTAAAGGCTGTTTTCGCTCAATTAAGTTTTTCTCAGACTCTGAGCCACAAACCGCCACTGGAGTAGCTCTTATATTCAACCAACTTTCCAGTTGCATTCCGAAATATATTCTGAAGGTTTACACATAGATGTACATACATCATTCAGAGCCAGATATATACAAAATTGTATTACCAAGAACATCGCAGAAATTGAGTTTTTAATGGCTGTTGATGTTTTCTGATTTATAATTTAAAAAATAAAGAGATATCTAAAACTGCCCCATTGTATTTTCAAAACATAGAATATCAGGAAACTGTATATATAATATATGAATATATATTCATATAAATATATATTATTTTGTTGTTGTCTTCTTTTCATGGTGACGTAAGAAGACGAACATCGGTGTTTCCCTGTCACCCAAATCCCAAATGAGCTGCTTGATATGGGGTCAGATCAGTCTCAATAATTGCAAAAGAGAGACTTACAATTGCAAACACAACGATTTAAAAATGCGCACAGAACAATTTACAAATACGTTTGATTTACAGATGCACGCAGAACGACGTTGCGATTGACAAATAAATAAACACAGACACGTCGTTCTGAGCGAACGGCCGTGAAGTTACCATCGGGAGCACGAAGCCCTGGTTGTAGTCGGTGTGCTCCCCGATCAGGTTGACTCTTCCGGGGGCGCACACCGCCATGTGAGGAGCCTCTCCTCCGAACACCTGCCCGAACAAGCGCACAGCACCCGCAACGAGCTCGGGTACACTCGGGAAAGAACTGGCCATTTGAACAACAGACACTTTTGTTCGCTAAGTTTTTAATATGCTAACAAAAACGCTAACTGTTCGTATACAGCAGAGTACTCATGACATGTCATGTGCTGTTTACTTCCTGGTGGGTGTGGCCAAATAGTTTATTGTAAGGCTCTGATTGGTGGGAGGTCACGTGATACAGCTTGCTATTTCAGCTCGTTTGATTCATTCAATTGGGACAAAGTTGCCCGCGAGAATCGTTTTTGTTGTTTTATTTGAAAAGCATATAAAGTATAAAGTTGCCCAGAATGGAAATGCTCAAGTAAAAGTAACTTGAATTTACCTTCATGAGCCGAATGAAGTGCCCGCCTCCTCCACACCCAGAAGCATGCGGAGTGTGGCTCCCCCTGGAGGCCACTGGTGTCCATCACGCATTGGAACCCTCCGGTGACCAGTGAGCAAGCTCGTGCACAAAAAAAGGCGGCTGTTTTTTTTTTAAAGGAGAACTACGCAAATGTTGACAATGCATCCATGTCATTCATGTGGTCTGAGCCTGAGTGCTACAATATTATAATATAATATACCATGAACAAATCTCTCTTTTTAAAATCAAACGTGTGATGTCATCAAGTTAAAGTGTAGAACTTCTCCATAAGTAGTTAATTGTGAAAGATGGTATAGATGACACAGAGAGCACCCAATAGTACGTTTGACATATTCCTGTGAAACATTACAGAATGCAAACACTTTAATGCACTCTCTTTTTGGCCATCGTATACATATTTTTTGGGGAATTAGTTCAGACTTTATGATTCTAACGAGACCATCGTTTGGTCACATGAGGATAGCACGGAAGAGTATGTTTAACGATAATACACATGTATTGATTGATTTTGTACTTTATAACTGGTGTTTGAGAGAGTAGCTCATGTCCACAAATATTGATATAGTTTTCCTCGACCATATTGGAGTTCCCCTTTAAACTGGATTCAAGGAAAAATGCTTCATGATTGAGATTTGAATGAAAAATACAAGCCACAGCAATATAATGTTGAATTTATACTTTTATTAATTTTTTTCACCATAAGAAAAAAACGAAAACATGTCATTTGAAAAGTGTCCGTTAACAGTTTGGTTGAGAGCATTGCTCAAATACTATCTGGCATCTGGCAGATTCTTCACTTTGTTCCCCTATTTTAATTCCATTTCTATTCTATCATCGTGCATGTTACCTGTTTCAATAAATAACACCAGATTGACGACTCTACAGCTCGTTTACGACAAAGGCAAACAGTATAATACTTCAAATATAATAAATAAACAACAATAATGTCAATGCTTTGGATTTGCACAGTTACAGTCTTTGTTATCATAACTTGCTACACTTAAAAAAACACACATTTGGTATTTAACCACATTGGTAGTTCTTACTTACAGCTCATGATATACAAGTGCAGTGTCCTCTGACACAGGGCTGGGATTTATCCTGGATGGTTCAATATTGGCACTAGCCCAATTTTACAAGAGCTGTCTGATATTCTGCTTTGTCAAACTGACAAAAATCTGACAAACATGATCCTTTGACAGTCTTCTTATGATGCCAAACATTTTTTTGAAGTCTATTTTCTTTCTTAAAAAATGTAGAAGATTGGAGACTAATACAGATCTTCCTTCATCTCTCTAGTACAGTATACTTTCTATGACGCCAATGTCTAGGATGCATAAACATACTTATAATCTGCTTTTTTTGTCGCATGAATCATAATCTATTATAATTCCCAGATTTGTAATACGTTATAATATTATTATTATTATTATATTATTATTATTAATTGTAAATGACTAAAAGTGGACATTGTTTACTTTAAGAAAGGCAAAAGAAATGTATGCAAGAACACACTTTATAATGTGTCATGATCATAATGTGTCATGTTATAAAGCATTGGATAATCATAGGTTCCTATAACTGATTATACAGTGCTGTAAGTACATTATGACGCATTAAACGTATGTTTATAATGCATCAGAGACATAGGCGTCATAGAAAGTGTGTCCAAAAATTCCTGCAGATTCTTCATGAAATCCTAATATAAATATTCATAGTTCTTCTTGTCACATGTAAATCAACAACAATATGAATGTTCTAAAACCAATTCCAGCAAAACAAGATAAAAACAACACTATGTAATTCCTTATCTTTGACATAAGATTCTTCATGACATTATCCTAATATAAATATTCATAGTTCTTCTTGTCACATGTAAATCAACAACAATATGAATGTTCTAAAACCAATTCCAGCAAAACAAGATAAAAACAACACTATGTAATTCCTTATCTTTGACATAAGATTCTTCATGACATTATCCTAATATAAATATTCATAGTTCTTCTCACGTGAAAATCAAGGAAAATATGAATGTTCTAAAACCAGCTCCAACAAAACAAACGGTCCCTCCTGCATAAAAACAAGACTGTGTAAAACCTTTTCTTTAACATAAGCTACGGCAGATGACTTGACAGTGATGTCTCACATGGAGACACGTATTAAAATCTGTTCAAACACTGACACTAATAAAGCATTCATGTCACAGTGGCCAGGATTGCACTGCACAGTACGTTTCTAAATACTGAGTAAACTAAAGACAAAGTAAAATAAAACTAAGAAAAGTCATTGCCACTATGAAGCACGTGCACATATGTCTCGTCTAAGAAGCTAACAATAAGGCAGCAGATTTATCTAGTGCATCATCGTCTATTGCATAATAGAGCAAATTATTTTTATATATTTATAGTATAAAAACTCTAGTTGGCTACTGAATAATATAGTTTGATCATTCCCTAATAGAAAGGATGAACATATTGATTGTGTCGAGCTAGAATACGGCCACTGTAAATCAAAACATTTAACAAAAAAAGTTATCTTTGAAACATATTTAACATTTTACGTACATTATTAAACTACTGGGATGGAGTTTAACGGCCAATAAGCCCTTCATTTGTACAGCGCGCATCGGACGGGCAGAAATGTTTCTTCATCATCTACAGATTCATCTTCCACATCTTCAAAAATCTATCCTTACTTTCCGTATGGCTCTTGCTGTATAGTATTGGGGAAGTTGCCATTTTTTATAACCGAGTACCAAATTTCAACGTATCCTCATACAACGGTTTGTGTGATATCTTGTGTTTTCCTGTCTTTTCCTCCCAAAGGCCAGCAACACGAGTGATCAGTGCGCCTGCGCAAGTCCCTGCAGTGTTTAGGCAACGCAACTTCGTGGTTAGGTTTAAGAACAGATTGAGGTTTGAGTCAAAGTAACTACGGAAGTGGAGTCAGTTAGTTATGTACGGAACGCACGTACGGAACGCACGTACGGAACGCACGTACGGAACGCACGTACGGAACTCACCGTACGGAACGCACGTGCGTTCCGTAGGGAACTCACGTACGGATCACGCGTACGGAACTCACGTACGGAACTCACGTACGGAACTCACGTACGGAACGCGCCTATGGAACGCGCCTACGGAACGCCTGTACGGAACGCGCGTACGGAACGCGCGTACGGAACTCACCTACGGAACGCACGTACGGAACGCACGTGCGTTCCGTAGGGAACTCACGTACGGATCACGCATACGGAACTCACGTACAGAACTCACTTACGGAACTCACGTACGGAACGCACGTACGGAACGCACGTACGGAACGCACGTACGGATCACGCGTACGGAACTCACGTACGGAACTAACGTACGGAACTCACGTACGGAACTCAGGTACGGAACTCACGTACGGAACTTACTTGACAAATAAATCAACAATTGTGTAAAAATAAGTATGAAACTTAAGTACAGAAGTTACGTGATGACAAATAAGTCAACGTTTTGGAGTAAAACAACTAACTAGCTAGTATAGTATAGCTACGAAGAGTGTGCGAGAACAGCCTTACAGTGAGAGCTGTATTAGGATACGGTCCTGGTGCCTCTATACACAGAGAGTCTGTAAACATGTTCTCAGAGTAACCTGGTAACGAAGTTGCTGGTTACGTGTATGATGCGATCATAAGCGATACACTGGCAGTAAACCTACACATGACTGCCAAGTCAAAGATAACATCATATTAATATACTACGATAAGATGATTGTAGTTAACAAAAAGTAATTCCTTCAGAAGGCTTGAGACTTATCAAGTTTGAGAGGTTAGCGAGAAGTTGTAAGTTTTGTAGACAAAATCTAGCATCAAATTCTTTTTATGGTCTCGAAGATCAATAGACTTCTGCAGGCTGGTTCAATAAGTTTTAGGTACGTTCTCAGGTCTGTGCTCTGAAAAGCAACACATCCATTAAATGGTAGATTAAAGAGACATGACACAATCCTCTCCTTCCATAAAATGTAGACAGGTTGAAGATATAGCTGCAACATTTGTAAAACAAGGTCATATAATCGTTAAGTTTTATGAATTAGAGCCAGAATCTTTTTTTGTTTTTTGCCTGGATCCGGGCAGATATGTCCGGGGACCAGCCCATGGCAGCTTCCACGCTTCATGTTGCCATTGTACGTGGTAGAGATGGGCTTAGGGTTTCTTGGCTAAAGACTTGGACGGTGAATTGGCTGATGATTTTGAAGGACTGCTCTCACATTGGGTGACCTTCAGGTGAACAAAGAGGGAGGAGGGCGAGAGGTTGGAGCCATCCACCTTGAGCAGTCGGACGTGACGGTAACCTGCAGAGAGAAAGGAAAGGACAAAGTAAATCGAGCGCTGACTGACGACGTCGCATTAGTAGGAGGGTCTAGTTAGCAGTTATCAGCCAGAGTTCTGTGTTTGGTTTGGCGAACAGAGTTAACAGCTGACGAGCCTAATTCAGCTAACGGAGCTTACAGCTAACGTAACCAAACACACGGCAGGTCTGACCGTTTCTGTTCAGAGGAAGCGTTAAACAGTCCACATGAAGCGTTACACAGCTAACTACAGTGTAGCTGCACAAAGTCACTGCAGATAGTTGCCTCAATCAAAATGGGAGCATCTGATAGCGGTCTAGATGGGGAGGGGGTTTGTAATTATTCAATCAAACATTACAGCAATGGTCATTGTAGACACACCTGGCAATGATCTGAACTCTACTAAGTGCACTTTTCTCGTTCATACATATTGGCACCCTCAAACAGCCGAACTCTACCGTCCCGACACGCACCTGTGCGGAGACTCGTAAAGGGCAGGGTGAATTGCCCCAGGAAGTCATTGCTTGAGGTGTAGTCATGGTCCTCCACCATGAAGCGAACCAGTGCCAGGTCAGGGACATGGACGGTAAAGTTGAAGGTACAGTCCCATCGTGGGTTAAAGCCTGGAACAAGAAAAGAGCACATGCTAACAGACTTATTCAATCCAATTTTACTTGCTCATGCTCAATCATGCTTATGCAATGCTTCCCAACCTTGATGTACCTCCACAGCCCTGTCAGACAAGCTAATGTACCCCTTTATATACACCACTTTAACATTATTTTAAACTGGGTTGTATTTACGCTATCAATTGTATAAAAGTGGATACTGTCAATGTTTAGGTCAGTTAGCATTCCCACGACTACCACTTGGAGTTGCAGAAGTTATAGAAACTTTTTAAAACATGGTCACTTTACGGTTTTTTTCCTGTAGCTTCCAACTATATCTCATTGTGTTTATTAGCTACAATATCAACTGCACGGCTATCTCCATTTGTGTGGAAGTTCCTAAATGATGCTGATGAAGCCATTTAATTTGACATTGATTCATTTTTCAGCAGCGTAGGCATTTACCATTGTTGTCGACATGATGAGTTTTCTTCTTATTGTTGTCTATGGGTACACCATGTATCTCCACCCACACCTGAGGGTCCACAATTGAGCTGGGTTTGTCCCATTCTGGTTTAGGCAACTGCTGAGCTGAAATGACCTAGAATAACAATATAATCAGAGCTTGATTTCATTAGATTAGAATGAAGCAAGGTTCTGACACGTTGACACTCTTTGAGTAAATTCTTGTGGTATAGATTTCCTCCATAGCTCATGTTTGTCTTCAAAATGCAGCCAGTTACAACTCCCTGGAACCATTGCAGTCAGAAACATCTCACAGTCATTACATTATTGTCTTATTGTACAATATATAGACATGACCTTGACAATGTTTACGTTATAAAGTTATGGTACAATATACGCAGATGACCGTGTTCATGTTTAAGTCATAGACGTAGCATGATATATGGACATGACATTGACTTATCTCACCTAATTAAAAATTAATTGCTCTTTGAAAGGGTGCACTTGCATTATAATGCCATTACATAATCCCGATATCGTTGGCATATAAAAGTAGTTATTGTCTAGGCCTAGAAACATCTATTCGCCAACCTCAAAATTCTTCATTTGTTCCATTTTGAGGAAAATCATTATCTTTCCAATGCAAATAGACAGTGGTGAAAATATTTTTTCAGCCCCTTTTAGGGAAAGCATCTTACCCGGACAGTGAGCAGAACAGGTCTGTGGCCAGGACCTCCACCGGTATTCTCCGGATTGAAAGTGGTGTCGGGCTGGCACATGAAGGGGGGCTTCAACATGTACCCACACTGACTGTTCTGGAGGAACCTGCCTTGGTTGAGGTCCATCTGCTCTCCAGGTGTCTGGAAATTCAAAGCAACTAAAGAAAACACAACTGTGTTACCGGCATACAACAACCATGTTATGGGGGTGGGATGTGGGGGGCATGGGTAGCTCACAATGAGAGGACGAAGAAGAATGTGTGTCTGAGTACCAACTTTTGTTGACTCTGTCTGCTTCTCTTGTGAATAAATCTACATAAAATAAGCTCTTACCAATTTGACAGCCTGCATTCCACATCTCCTGAGGGTTGTAGTTGGAGGACTGGAGGCGCTGGCCTGACGGGTAAATCCTGCTCAGCTGGTGGCTGTTGTGACGGACAAAGTATATCCCTGGAGGGACAAGACAAGAAAAGTCCACTTCCTTTAGTAATTGTAAGCTATAGAAAGACTCATTTTGCTTTTGTCCTTGTGCTGCCTGAAAAAGGTAGAATCAATCGGTTACTGTTTGTATCAACCAATTCTTAATGATGTCTTAAAACCTGCATTCTCTCCACTGACCATCAGGGGGCGACACATCCCGCTGTAAAAATAACTCATATTGTATAAAAGTCTATGAGAAAATGACAACCTTTCTCTTGATTTTCTACCTCATGTAGAAATCCCATACACTCCTGTTTATATTGTAAAGGAGACTCAATCTCTAGTTTCAACTCTTCTTCAATACAGCATGGTGTTCATTTAGTAAATGATGGTCCCGTTAGAGTTCTATAGACCATAAAGTAGTGTATGCTTTAGGGCGGGCTTACTGTGATTGACAGGTAATTGCCACTACCAGAGCCGTATATAGTGGTCTACATCACTCCTCCGCATTCCAAATATGGTAACTTCAGTTAATTGGTTGCGAAAACAACATTGTGACGGCCATAATCCAAGATGCCGAACTCAAGGCTTCAAAACGACAGTCCACTAACCAACGGGTGACACCACAATGTATGTATTGGTATGTCGCATTTGACATCACGAACGTGCCAGAAAACAGTGGAAATGAAAACTTTTTTTTATATCTGTTACTTATTCAATCTCTCTTTCAAACTATCAAACCAGAGTTGGTGATTGTTGTGGTGAAGTGGAAAGACTTAGATTTGGTTTCTATTGAGTTTGAGTGAAGTGTGTTAATCAGCAAAGTTAAATGACTGGAGTCTGGTTGCTTTGAGGAGAGCATACTAATTATATTTGGTACGTTAATGAATTATAATAATTGTCCAACTGACCATTGATGAATGCTGATTGTGACCTTTTCCACTAAAGACAAAAGCCAGGTGATAGGAGGGTGTTTTTTCTCCAGTGGGAAGGAGCTTTACTTTAGTCACATGCACACATCATACCTGAGTCCTTCACATGCCTGAGCGCTTCACTTTCAGAGAAAGAGGACATGTCAGTGGCTGAGCCTTTGGCCGCTTGCTCGAAGCTTTTAAAGGGAACACTGCGGGTGTACACCACCAGCTCCGACAGCTCTGGACTCAGCTTAGACACACCTGGCTGAGATGAGACACACACACACACACACATACACAAAGCCATCACATTACACACACAAAAACCCCATGGTGGGAGCAATGCTGCTACTGGTGGTGGCGTACCCACCTTCTTGTCCTCTGTCTTTCTGGCCTCCTCTTCCGAGGAGCTGAGGTCTGAAGAGCTGGACGAATGCTCCTCCACCACGCGTTCCTTCTTTCCCTTCACTAGGATTTTACCCTTAAGATCCTGCGCACGCAACCAACACATTTACACAAACGATACATGAACAACTTGTTTGAACATTATACTTAATTTGTGGCACACCATGACTGCTACTTTGCGATCTCCACTCTTACTATAGTAATACAGCTACTACCACTATTAAGGTTACAAAATCATATTTCACTTAGTAATACCATCAGCCTTGCAGGGATTTAAAATGTGTTGTATATTTAGTCCCGAAGTGACAGCCACGTGATCACACGCGACCACTTGCCGACCTTCGCGCTGGCTTCACTATGGGGGGGTTATAAACTGTAAACGCCTGTAAGCATATGAATCTTCTTGTCACATACTGCTCCCATCTGCCTGGGCTGTCTGCATTCGGGCCATCCCCTCATTGCCTCGCGCTCACACTTGTGTGACACTTTCACCAAGACTGCCAGTTCTATAATGATGTACGACAATGATGTGAAATCCACAAGAAAAGAAAAAAACGCTCTCAGTGGGATTACAGGCACACGAGTGAGGTGCCCACGAGGGAGCGTAGATGGGCCCCATCCAACACAAACAGTTTGCTTTACACGTAACCCTAATGGTCTCGATTAAGACCAAGACAGCTCACAAGTGCTGCACAAACGCAACAGAGAGGTCGGCCATTAAAAAGTGTGTCAGAGTGAAGTCCTCGTGTTGGAATCTCACTGAGAGACGTCCGTTGGCTATTTTTAACCACATCCACATTCCACTGAAAAGTGGCAATCACACTCCGAATGTCTATCAGGACAAATCATTTGATCATCATTGTGTGAGTCCAGCATACGTAGGCATAATCTGTCCCATTGAATATATACTTCCCACTATGTTAAGCACTGCAGACATTTAAAATACTAGCAAACTAACAGCCAGCCACCAGATGGAGATGTTTAGGTTTCACTTTTTGGGGAAGCTGTCATGCCGTTGCCTAACCCTAACCCACCCTACAGCCTGTGACGTAACTTTCGTCTGGTTATGGAAGTGTCTTTCTTGCCTCTGGAGAGGGCAGGTTGTGAGGATCCAATCCACCGAGGGGCTCGGTCAGCAGCTTGTCTCCAAGGATGGTTCGCAGGTGTCGGGCCATCACCGTCTGCTGCTCCACGGAGCAGTGGTTCTCCAGGGACAGGATCAGAGGGTAGGGAGACGCCTGGGAGAGAGGGATGATGGTGTGAAGTCGGGGACAAAAGGAGTTTGCCGTACGGAGAGAAATGTTCATTTGAACTGCAGATAAGACTCTTATACCGCATCAGTTTTTAAAAGTATGTCTTTGTCAACACGGTTGAACCAGTGAAGTACTCACTTTAAAAGCATATTCGTTGATAGTCTGAATGACTTCGACGAAGGACACTTTGGAGGTGAGTGTGTGTCCGTGATAGAGGACTGGCTCTCCTTTATCTCCATCCCAACAGTCCAGCTCCACACAGCGGCAGCCATGACTCAAGGCTCTAAGAGAAAAAAAACATCACTAGGAACCTCTGGGACTCACTGAGTAAACGGATATAGTCCGGCCTGGGAGACTATCTATATTCTAGTAACATGATAACCCTATTGCGTTTTGGTTTAGAACACATTTCAAGTTAGAATGTTTCAGAAAGATTATCTGTTTTTTATTCCAGTCTCATTTCCAGAAACCTTGGCATGAGCTTCCCCAGGGGAGCTGACAGCCCTATAACTGAAGTAAAGCCGCCATTGTCCTTTTATAGTGATGCTGAACTGTCTGCTGTCCACAAGCTCCACAAATCGGTGAGGAAGAGTGTCGCCTGAGGCGGACGAACAGTATACAGAGCCTCTAGCATCTCAGGGCAAACATCTTTCCCCCCTAGCCCCTCGGCCCTGTGGAGTATTCTGAACAACAGGTGAGGTTACCTCCACCCAACACATACGCACACATGCACACACCTACATCTTCACCAATTTCCAGGACACGAGGCAGCATTTTCCCTTGTTAGTGTCTCCTAGCAACAGCTTCTGTAGGCAAGTTGATTTTGTAATTTAAATTGGTGACGATGTTTCTTCATTTGCTTGTGTTTTTCTTTTGCAGTGTGTTGAGCTCTCAGGGCAACTGTACAATTGCCTCCGATAAAACCGAACATAAGATTGGATGAATCAGCTGTCTGCTTTGTTGTAGCTGCTGATTAATTTGCTTTACCCAGCCGGGCAAGCTACATAGCAAAAGCCAGTTCCTTACCGGATGTATGGCTCCGTGCTGCTGTCCCCAGTCAGCTGGTCCTTAGTGAGGTAAGTGTTGTGGGAGGAGGAGATGAAGTAGTGCGCCAGTGGGCGTTTCATGTCTTGGTAAACCCTGGAGTGCTCCGGGTTAAACGCACAGTTCTCCTTCGACAGCATGTACATGGTGAAACCATTGGGGGTCATGAACTGGTTCTTCTGGGCTGGAATGGGCAAAAGGAGGGCAATTATTATATGGTGAGCAAACTGGTCATCATAGTGCAGCTTGTAATATTCAGTTATACACACATTATTATTCTGCGATAGAGGAAAAGAACTTGGTTGTATTTCTTTAACCCAATCACAATAGTCCTGATGCAGCGTCGGCACCCTTGGTAAATAGACAGCATAGGTAGTGAAAGGGTATGAGAATGCCAGCTCAAACAGGCGGCCAATGGCAGGCGTATACCTGCGGTCTACATACAGTGAGTCAGACTGATAACGCGCTGATTGGACCGGCACCAGCTAACATCTCTGATCAGCTTCGTCCCTATTCTACGTCCAGACCAAAGACGGTTTATTTTGGCCTCTCCCATTTGGTGCCAGGCAGGCAGCATCTAACAGGGTTCATTTAAGCCTGTTTTGCTGAACCAGATAGGTCGGTACTTTGCCACTTACCCCACTCATTGAGTTCATAGGTGAGGATGAGGCTTTGGGCGTGGATGAGTGAAGCATCCTCTCCCTGGTCCTTCAAGAAGTCCCTCAGGTCCACGGTGGAGAGTACGCAGCTGTTCGCGGAGTAGCGGATGAACACGGTGTCCAGCTCTGGTCTCCGTAACAACTCCCTGCAGAACACCTCAATCTCTTCATGGTCCAGACGACTGTCGGCCGACTGGTCACATTTCTGTCAGGAGGAGAACAGGTGATCGCTCACTGGTTAGTTTACCAAGCTCACTTCACCCAAGCGACACAAAGTCAATCAGATATGTGCGTGTATGTGTGTGTGTGTGTGTGTGTGTGCTCCGCTACCTGGAAGAGGCTACGGGCATACTGGTCACTCAGGTCAATATTGATCATCTGCAGCAGTGCCTGGACCTCGTCGTAGCTCATCTTATCATCGTGGTTCTGGTCGGCCCGACTCAGGTAAGCATGAATCCAGGTGGCACACGAACAAGGTCAAGGAAGCAGCAACAGCTGGAACATGTGCAGTGTTTGGTGGCGTTTGACCAATATGGAGCTTCAGAGCACACAAGTAATACTTCATTATTCCGATTAGATACTTTGTGTTGGTATTCCAGGGTCTTTTGGAATATTTCCTTCAATCAAAAAAAAGCAACGGACTGGAGGTCCTTGCAGGATATTCAGAAGTGTTAGGGTATTTACAACTGCTACATTTTAGGAGTCATCAATTACTCACAACAAGCATATACGGTTCTCGGCTCTCGGCTGGTCAAAAAGGTCTCAAACAACCAGTAAAAGGGTTAACAGTAGGCGAGACTGACCTGGAGGTAGGTGAAATAGGCTCTGAGAGGCCGTATACAAAGGAGCCACATTCTGATTGGACTAAATTCCCTGTAGGCTGGTCTGACCTGGAGAAACTGTCTGACTGCTGCAGCAGCAGGACAGAAGATAAGTCTGCAATAAGTTTCTACTTGTTTCTACTATTACAACTATAAAAAGACGCAGGATGCAATTAATAGGCTGTGATTCATGTCTAATAGTTTTCTGAACACATTTACAACAGAATGCCTTCTTTCAGGATCACAAGGAATACCTTGTGATCCTGAAAGAAGGCATCCAAAGGTGTGAGTGCTCGACATGTTGCTGTTATTCTGCTTCCTTGGGACTCACTGGGTCACTCAATACTGATCTGTATGCCACCATAGTAATGGAACACACATAGCACTTTACTGTCTCTGCATATATAGTGTAGACAGTTCTACAAATGACCAACAACAAGGATATTGGTCGAGTTTCTCCTTCTGGGTCATGTTGGCCACCCTCTCCTGCAGGGTCCGGATGCCGCGGGCCCAATGCTGAGCCTCCTCCTGGGTGTGGCACAGGAGATCCAGGCTCTTGCGGGGCCCTTTGAAGACCACCGTCAAACACCGCTGCTCGGGGACGTTGCCGACCATCTGCCGCAACGTCTCTGACTGGCAACCCTCGCGAACGCACTCCACCTCCATGATGGAGACTGAGGATGTGTGAGGGGGAACAGAGAGGAAGAGCAAGAAATAACAATTAAATAAAGAGCAAGGATTGGCCAGTTACTCAACCATCATCCAGTGATATGCACTCCAAGTTGTTTCATTGGGTTACTGCGAGGCCGCAACCTCCGGTTCTGCCGAGTTAAGTCGATGGATTATGGTTTATGGAAAGGAGAATTCTTCAGCGCAAATTCATTCAGGTCTTTCCTTTTCATTTCTTGTAAAGGGTGTCTAGGGTCACAAGTATGTGTGACGTCGCGGTGACCACGTCCACTTCTTTCACACAACCGATGATTATCCACATATTTCAACAATTCTATCTCTACCTCTCTGACAACTGGCTTTTCACTGACCCTGGCATCACTGGAGGAGAAATAATGAGAGAAAAGTGAACCTTCCCCAGCCATCTTCATGCTTGAATAAATGAATCACAGAACTACAGCTTTGGCTTTGGATCTTTTCTATTCATGACATTCACTTACTGACTCAAACACAAATTCAAAGTCCACTTGCAGTGCAGTGCCTAATGTAACAGTACTTTATGGGTATTAGTAAGACACAGTATAATCATTATTGTCTATCCATTTTGCTCTGTGCTCACTTTCTCTTTCATGCTGTTATTCTCTGCGTGGTGTGTATTTAAGGTGACCATTTTGAGATATCATTTGTTAATCGAGATTGTATTGACACACACGCATCTGAGCAGCATACTCGGAAAAGAGAATAATATATTGTCTCTATTCATTTATTTACTTTTCTTTGACTAATCTTAACCCATTAATTCCACAGACAGTAGTTTTTTTATTTATGCACTGCTAATGTTAGTTACTTTCTACAATATGACAGAGCTTCTGTGCTCAAGTTGGATTTCAGTGTGACACACTAATTTGACTGCGTGTCAACAGAAGAATCATGGCTCCGGGGCACGAAGCTCGGCTCCTCGACCTGTTGGGTGTTCTTCATAAACACCAGCTTGTATACTGAATTTGTATTGAGGCTACCAGCACTGTTGATTCTAGTTCTATACTAAAAGTGACCACGCTTGTGGTGAGGTGAGCTGTCTGTTACACACACACACACACACACACACTCACACACACACACAAATCCCGTGAGGTTTCCACCAGTGTTTCCCTCACAAGGGGGGGCCGTGTGTGCGTCATTCTTCAACCTGTTGGTTCATCCTCACCGCACTCATTTTGCATCTAGATGTGTACTTTTACAATCACACCTCACTGTGGCGGATTTGAATAAACCAAATCACCAACGTTGCCCCCCCCCCCCCCCCCCCCCCACGCCAGCTGGTGTTTGCCCAATCTCTATTTGCCCCCGGTTTCCCTTGAAACTACACAAAACTACAGTGAAACTACAGAGAGGGGGAAGATGCTCAGAGAGTCTATGTACACTATGAGCTCTTCGATTTAGTGCCTATGAAGTGTCAGTTATATTATTAAGATGGTTATAAAGCAAAAAACAACAACATATTTTACATTTCCTGAATACTTGATACTTCATGCCTCCATCATTCTTTGGGGCATCAGACCGCACCTCACCGTAACGAACTGCTGCACTAGACCACCCGGTCACGTTACAGCAAAAAGAACCTTTGATCCAAAACAAGCGGAATTAATTAGCGGGTGCGGCCAACAAGCTTCCACTTTTCTGGTACCCCATGTGTCGAGTCCAAGTAAATCTGCTTGGGAGGTTTTTTTAAGAAGCAGGTACGGATCAGAGTACAGACCATTCAGCTAAAAACACTCGGCGCTTGTGAGCGTGTGTTCGGAGGAAGAAGCCATGTTTGTATTTAGAAGATCCAAGTGAACCGACACAGAGGGGTGTCACTCAAACCTGCACGACAAACACACGCCGTGCCACATCACAACCATTTCTAGTCTTGTTGCAATTAGAGGCTCTTGCCCTGCAGCCTAGTGGTTGGGTCGTATGGTAACTGTGTAGCGCCAAACCACAGGACCCAGGGCGGACTGCAACCACCATATAACGTCCTATAATCTCACTGTTTGAACTGCAGCAGCGCCGGCTGCCACTTGTGGGGCCGAAAATAGTTGAGCTCTGTAATCAGGACACCGTGTGTGACCCTCAGACAGTGGGAGTAGCTGTGCAGGCAACCGCAAGTGGCGTTTTAAGCGAACAAAAATAGATACTGTGTAGCCATGTTTTACCTGGCACGCCCAGCACTGGGCTCTTCTGGCAGAGGAAACACCTGCTTGTTAGCGATTATGACTTGGAGATGGTTCCATAACTCTGGGTGGGGTCGGTCGGCTCAGACTCCTTCGCCACCAACATTAGCGCGTACATGCGGGTGGCTCTTAAACAAGGGGAAAGTCCATAAAATAGCTGATGGACTCCTTCCACACTACCAGTACACAAGTAGCATTTCTGTTTGACTTTTTATTCACGTTCGACGCCACAAAAAGCTTGCTAAACCATGAATATGTTACACCGGTGCTACTTTAAAAGAATATCAGTCTCTCTTTTAAACTCTTAGGCCAGAGCCGGCGATTGTTGGAACAGTGGAAAGACCAACAAGGACAGTTTTGATGAGTTTGATCCGATGGGTTCAAGTTTGAATGAAGTGTGTTTTATAATAAAACCAGAAAGGTTACTTGTCTGCTGGCAAGAGGTAAAAGGTGTATTGGGCTTTCCCTTGTTTAAAAAAACCTGCATGAACGTCTTAATTTTGGTTGGCAAATATTTGATGTAAACTACCCACAAGCAACCCTATACCCAAAGGACTAAAACAACGCAAACAATTGTTGGCACAAACTGTGCGAAACCGAGCTCGTCAGCCGATGCCCATTCAGGAATAAAGGCACAATGTGGAACTGCTTTCTGGCCTCGAGCTTACTCTTCCTTCATTTCACCATTTCACCTTTTGATTTGGATCCATTCGCAGTTTGCTGACACGGGAAATTGAACTATACCAAAGCACTCCATCAATGTTGACTTATCTAGAGATATCCCATTTTTATTCCGCACTATCTTCTTCTTTGTCGAAAGGCGCCTACATCCCCCACAATGCAACATCAACCACCGACAACTAAAACCTTTTATTTTACTTTGATGTAAACTGTCCTCCTCTGCCAGTCTGTCAATCTCGTATCCTGCACACTGTCCTCATTTGGTGGGCATATGTTGTTGTTTTTTACAATGACTGCGATGTCAAATTTCTGTGCATCAATAAATTGATTCTGATTGATGTAAAAGAACGCACACACTTACAGGATTGCTGCTCCTTGGCCCAGCTGGAGGTTTTGTGGGACTGGCACCAGACAGTGACGCCGTCCCCCAGCAGCTTCAGAGTTCGCCGCTTCTGCCAGCGAGGCGAGCGGACCTTCACATGTGATGAATGAAGCCATTAAATCTCATCGAGCGATCACTGACAACCAGTCGTATTCTGATCAGTAAGAGCTTTACCTTTATCATACTGGAACCCTGCAACATCCGCTTCACATCTTCATCCTCCTGCACTCCTAGAAAGCAAACAGACATCAAGATGGTTACAGAAAGAAGGATGTCATGAACTTGACTAGATTGGGTGCAGGATGGCAGTGAGTATTCACAGAATCCTTATAACTCAGGAAGAAGACTGGAAGGGGGAGGAAAGGAAAGGGAGGATGAAAAGAGCAAATGGAAGGGTAGAGCATAGTTAGAATTTAAAGTTAGTGTACATATATATATATATATATATACACAACTGTTGGACCGCAGCATCTCATATGGAAGCTCTGTAATTCATTTTGCTGCTGAACCGCCAGTTGGGTGCAGTTAGAGATGAGACGGTATGGACGGAGACATGAAGAAAGACAGAAAGACTAGATGATGAGGAGGAATAATTAGAGAGAAGAGGAGGAGTGAGAGGTATAAGAAAAGGTTGTATGGTGATGGGACAGAGGAGAGGACGTTCCAATTAGCTGAGTGCTTTTGGACTGTTATGAAAGCAATATCATGGGACCCCTTTCACGAAGATGGACATTTCAACCAATTCAATTCTTAGTTTTAGCAACTTTTCTTTGCTTCAAATTGGCAGCTAGATTGAAAAGCATGTTTTCTTTGAACAATCGCCAAAACTAAACCGTTGATCACAGCCAATGTTGTGAAAACCGTCTTTATCGTCAGATTTTCATCTTTCTGATGGTCGTTGAAAACATTGTGTGGGACGAACGCTTCCATCCAAAAAAGCAACGAAAACCTAGCTTAATATTTATATATTTCATACGAAATATTGAATTCTACATGTTTCAATTAAAATCTTGCCCCGAATAAAACTTTAGCTTTTGACACATCCTGTAAAAAGCCTTCTGATTCTGAAGCTGTGAATCGTTTGTCACGTGACATACATTCTGTGAAACTTTGAGTGACCTACAGGCTGCTGAACACAGAGTATTGAGGAGAGGACATTGTAAAAAATGTAAATCGTTCAATTGCGAAGGAAACGTAGAGTCTCCATTCTCTTTCCTTCATTGGTAACACTTGGAGAAATGTAGGGTAGATTTGTTTTCCAGTTTTTGTAAAAGAAATGAGCCAAGCTATCCTGCTTTAAGTTGCTTATGCTAAGCTATAAGTACATTGACTCAACCTCAGGACCACATTACCAGCAGTGACCGCTGTACGAGCGCAGCCATTAGCTAGCAACAAAGCACAGTGAAGCTAGGATTAGGGTTAGCTAAGCTAGGCGAGTTGTTTCCTGCTATATTTATGCTCTGAATTTCTGAATTCAGCACCTTTAATGCACAGACATGAGTGGTGTCAATCTTCTCATCTAACTCAAGAAAGATATAAGCATGAATGTATATTTACTCCCATCAAGTGACAACAGATTGCAAAAGCAGTTATGGGATGGTTTCCTTTGGGTACTGGAGGCCCACTTAGAGCCGAGCAATCTAATCAGCGACCATCCGGTAATTGTAGTGATCAGTAGCATGTGTGGAATGTAGCTTATCTCAAATTTCCTTTGAGTAGGGGCTTAAAATGGGCCTTCCCGAATAGTACGTTATGACTTATATTTTCTAGCAAAAGGTCCACTGCAAAAAGGTGTCCGTAAAAAGTGCTGCGAGCTCTCCTTCACAGATATTGCTGAGTCCTACGCTGAGTCAGCAGCTGAAACAGAAGCCTCACTGTGGTTTGGGAAGGGCCGCGTCGCTTCACCCACAAAGGCGTCTTGATACTGGGAAAACACACGCCAGCATGCACACACACACACACACACACACACACACACACACACACACACACACTCGTCTGTGTACAGCAGCGAGCTACTGTAAATTAGGAGAGCACGATTGCAGCAGTGGGTGAGATTCAGTGGGCGTGCGTATGTGTGTCACCTAGAAACAGACAGCAGGTACCCCCCCAACCCCCGCCCGCCCCTCCACACACAGGACTGAGTTTCCTCCGCAGGTGTGATGAAACTGTGTGGTTTTCACTCATGATACCAAATGTGAAACGGCAACAACAGCGGCTTCACTGGCGTGTCCACAGTGTATTTACTCTATCAAGAGGGTTGAGATAAAGGCCACGCACACAAAACACACACACACACACATACACGCACACACACACACAGACGTTTTGCTTCACCAATACACATAACCACCGGTAGAATAATATTATGGTGCGTGGTGATTTCTCATGTGTATCCAACTGGACCTGAAGTCAGTTGGACAGACATGGGTCTTCTTGCCGCAGTGGAAAACTACTGACAAAATGTCTCTGACATTCTTGTCCAGAAGTCCCCGTGAGGAACTTTGAACTGGTTACGAAGACTCCATTTAACACTGAAATCTCTATATGCAATTTAGACCATCAGAGAGAAGATTTTTCTGGATCCTGGAGCTGAGCTTCGCCCCGCTGGGAGCCCACACCACGCTGCCGTATTGCTGGGCGTCGCTGGAGGGAAGGGAGACGCTGGGGGAACCAGGCCTAAGACTGCCCGGGGGGCACACTGTCAGACCCTGCCGCAGTAAAATTAGAGTTTTTTTCTAAAGAGGTGCTCGGACCCGCTTTTGTCCACAGGCGACGCCAACAGTTCCACAAAGCAGCTTTAAATAAAGGTAGTGCAGTGAAACACAATGGAACAACACCCTGAGTAAAAGTAAACAAGTCAAAAAAAGTAGGTGGTCCAAGTTTCACTTGGTCAAAGTTTTCAAACTCTATGAACTGATATGTTTTGCATGTGGAATCTTAATCTGCAAAGTCATAAGTAACTGTAGTAAAAGTAAAAAGTAGAAATACACAAACAAAGTACCAGGAGCACACCCCTATTAAGTTCAAACTTAACTAATTACAAGTTAGTGCTCGCTAATTTAAAATACCTTTGTTACTAAATGTTTACTGAACCAACTGACAAACATTAGTTTGTGCTACCGTATGTCACACAGACCGTCGTTTATACTTTTAAGGACTGCAAACAGCGAGAACGAGGCTAGCGCATGAATTTGAGGCCAAAGTGGAGAATAAACAAAAGCTCCTGTCTAGATGAGAGCCTGTTGTGAGATGGTCTATATTTGTATATGCTGCTGCTGCTGCTCTATAAACAGTATTAGAATTTTTTTCTCTGACATTTAGGGGCTCAGCGGTGCTGCTGCTGTTGGAGTCTCTGCAGACAGACAGGCCAAACTATGACGGCGGTATCAAAGCATCACAGCATGAGGAGGCCCCTCTGACCAAAGCAGTGCACATGGATCGTTTATTAATTTAAAGTCACAGCACGAGTGCAGTTTAAAGGGACAGTCCACCCAAATTACAAAATGGTTTTGAACCATGTCTGGAATATTATTTGTGCTGCTTGAAGTATTGAAAGTTCACACTTTACACTCTTTCCAGGTCGATAATCCATACAGCACAATGCTTTCACCTGGGACGATTACTTTAGGATGAAATAGTCCCAATCAAAATACAATTTGACACTTTAAGATGAAGACAAATTGAGGCATTATTGGGTAACTTTGGTAGTATTCAACCTGGACAACCATTTGTAAAAGTTGGTCTAGTATTTGGTCGCTGAGCGGGCAGCCGTAACTGGGTCCAGAATAATAATAATGCACCTTGCTGCCATCAAATGCGAGATTAGGCAGGCGCGGAGGTGCACACTCAAGTGACGCACAAGAATGTTTGCACCATTCTCCTGGCGGATAAAATAGCTTGCGTTTTTTTTCTTTTGTATGCTCCGCTCTATTTAACCTTAGCTTAAAGATACGATCAATATTCGAAGAGAGCGCTCGTAGGGCTGTAGAGCACTGTGAGGCATGCAGCTGCATGGTAACAGACCACAAAGGAGGACAGCTGGGACCCTGGAAACCTGTTACCATACAGCACTTTCCTCAGGTTGTGGAGGGAAAGCGCTTAACCAGCTGGTAAATGTTTACTTTTCCCCAACGTTTTCCCTCTGTTCTATATCATTTTAAATCTAGTTTGGACAAAGATGGACAAAAAGTAACAATAAAAAAATCACATTTACTTAACCTCTATTTATATTATGGTCTTTGACTAATTTAAAAAGGACACAATTATATATATATTTTTTTTTTCATTATTGAGATCAAAATTATGAATAGAAAATAAGTAATGTTTGCTTGAAATTGCAAAAGAATGCAAATGTTCAGATTACATTAATTACATAATAATGCGTTGACATTTGTTGCTATGCTGGTGCACCTTGTATCTATACCCCTTATTAGATGATGAAAGGGGGGGGGGGGGGGGGGGCGGTACAGTCAGAATCTATCAGTGTGTCCATGTCAGAGGGGGGAGGGGGGAGCATCTGTAACATCTGTAACACAAACACTCACCCAGGTTCCTCAGGGGATCGATGGCCTTTGACTCGGACGTCCCGGCTCCGTTCCTCCCCGCCGGGGCGGCTTTCTTTTTGTTGCCCAGCATAACGGGAGGAAGCTGCCTCCCTCTCGCCCTCTCTCCCTTCCTTCCTCAGCCTTTTCTCTCCCCCTCCTCTCTGTTGGTTCAGGGTCCTGCGCAGTTCCTCAGACGGTCTAGCGGTTCTGCTGATGAACAGGGATCCCGCAGGAGGAAGACGCGAGTACCTCCAGGACGCTGCGCCGGCGCGCGCTGCGCCTCTTGCTTTTATCCTCAGGAGGCCGGCCCAGACCGTTCACCCTGCTGATGTCACCGAGATGGATTTATAAACACAGAGCTGCATGAACACAGGCGTCAAGAACACCGTGACAGACAAGGGTTTCCTGAAGGAGACTTTCAAAATAAGAGCGGGGGCTGGTCTCCTGTGGGTGTGGATGTCTGGTATATTTAAACACTCAATCAACAACAGACTGTTTACATGCAGCTTTACAGATGCAGCTCAATTCTTCCAGAAAAGCGTAAATCAAAGGATATTATAACAAGGTAATTGACATATATGCATTCTGTCGGTCTAATAATAATAATAATAATAATAGGATACATTAGTATAATTTAAATCTTATTATAACTTGACAAAATATTCTCACGGTCAACCTACTTTCTTTTCCCCCCGGACCTTTCAAAGGTCTTCCTCGTTTCTGCCATGGAAATAGCTCACTCTAAATTACTCTCAATGATTAGCCTATATATCTAATTGATCCATCCATCCATCCATCCATTTTCAATACCGCTTATCCTCATTAGGGGGCGCTGGAGCCTATCCCAGCTGACATAGGGCGAAGGCAGGGGACACCCTGGACAGGCCGCCAGTCCATCGAGGGCACATGTAGGGACATACAACCATTCACTCTCACATTCACACCTATGGGACATTTAGAGATCAATTAACCTGCAGCATGTCTTTGGACTGTGGGAGGAAGCCGGAGAGCCCGGAGAGAACCCACGCTGCCACGGGGAGAACATGCAAACTCCACACAGAAGGACCGCTCCGACCGGGAATCGAAGTCCGATCGATTTATTTTCTGTTGCGTCAATCATATGAAAGCAGGTAATTGTCACCAATATAGCTATTTGTTATTCTTTTGTTTTGACGGCGAAACTCTCAGCACTTCCGGGTTTTGTTATTGTTTGTCTCTGGCAGCTTGACGGAATTGTAAACGGATTACAATCCGAGGAGAGACGCTCAAAGTGAAACGGCCTTCCTCCGCTCACTCTGCGGGTCTCTCATTTGGTCCAAACCAGCAGTAACAGTGATGATCACTGGAAATAGCCAATCCTTTAATTATCCTTTAATTATGGCCGCGGAATGATTTATGCACAAACCGGCTCGTGTCGGTTGTAATACGTGGAGAAGCTCTTTAAAGAGCCTCAAGACAATGGTGCGTCATATAGAAATAGCTGAGATTGTTCTCATTTAAAAAAAAATGTATAATACATGGGTATGTATCAAATACAAGTGCCTTTAAAAGGTGAATTTAAGAAATTATGTAAAATCGAGAAAAAGACCTTAGACCCCAGAGGGTTAATGGAGTGATGCCTCCAGCTGATCTGACATATAATAGCTCGAGGTACTTTACTTAGTATTTCCATTGTATACAACTTCATCAGATTTAATCAAATTAAACTACCCAGCAATTTATTTAGAATTTCCAAAAGCATAATCTGCAACATTAACACGTACCATGCACATTAATGCAGCAGTGATATTCATCCAAATCATCTGCACGACGAGTACTACTTGCGAGGTTCTTTTGCGTTTAGCAGTTTTCACAGTGTGGTATTAGTGCTTTTATTTTGGTAAAAGATCAGAACTCTTTTCCACCGTGCTTTGTGTGTCACGTTTGTCTTTTGTTGTATTAAGCGTTATTACCATTAGTATTCATAAACGTGCATTTGTTTTTAGAGGGGGGGGGGGGGGCACTTTAAATGTGCAGGCGGGCGTGGTCAAACGTACGTCACGTGATCTGACACGGAACTCCTTTCTATAAACGAGAGTGCGGTGGCCGGAGATGGTAGGTCTGTCCCGACGTCCACCCCAGGTACGTCCATGCCGGGTCCCTATTGAAACGCTTCCCGTGAAAGGAAGTGAAAACAAACACAGACGAAAACATAACTCTGAGGCTCTCTCTGATACAGTGACGGGGCACTCAGAAGTTACCGAGCTAACTGTTGCTAAGCTACACCGGGGGTTGGTGTCCGTATCTCGGTGAGCTATAACTAGTTAACTAAGTTAGCCGAGCTCAGTTTAGCTTGTTCAGCTAACTTAGTTATAGCTAGCTAGCTACGTTAGCTCATGTGTTGCACTTGGCATTATTGTTTAAATCTTATCAAACCGAACTTGAATAACGTTAATACCGTGTTTCGTACAGCGGAATGCCACGCGTATGATAACGTGATGCATGTTTAATAAACCAGGCAGCGTTGCAGAAGTCACAGCAAAACGGTGCACGGTGTAAAAAAGAAATGTTAACTGTCTAACGCACGTTTCCGGCTGCACTCGGCCCTTCATGCCAGATTAAGCGAGCAGAGCTGTCATGCCCGTCCTGGCGATGGCCGAGCCCGTGGTCGATCACCAGAGACGGTTCCAGGCCGCTGTGGATGTGATCCATAACCTCCCCAAGAATGGTATGTAGCCGTTTACAGCTATTCACATGGCGTCACATAGCAGGTGTTTGTTGGACCTTTATTATTGGAGGGGTTTAACTACAATATGCTGTACACAGAGAGAGAGAGAGGGGGTAAAACCAAACTTCTTTTATAAAACAGGTGGCTTTATGTGAGACCTTAACAACTCTGTTTATCTCCTGTACAAGTTGTCGTCTAAACCAGCAGAACTTTTCAAATGCAATGAGCCTCATGCTGTTATCACGACATGCAGGTCAAACGGAAGTGTGGCTCCTCCTGCTTTGTTAATGTGTAATGCTTTACAATAAGAAGGCCACACTAAAAAAAACAACATTATTTTTGCCAATGGAGTTTGGCAAAAATAATGCAAACACACACACACACACACACACACACACACACACACACCTGCATCATGCAGTAGTTGATTTGTATGGTCGGCTACATTGGTTTTGAAATGTGAGCCAGAAACATTCACTGTGAAATGTCTTGAAGTACCCTCTGACCTAAAATGAAAATGAATTTCTACTGTGTTTTACTTTGGTAATTCTCGACTCTGAGATGCGACCCCCATATTCTGAAGTGAGCTGCTAGCCTTTTGCGGTTTCCCCTTTGTCCCTGGTAAATGGAGCAATAAGCAGACCGGGAGACGCAGCTCATGAATGTCTCTTATTCTGCAGGTTCCTACCGTCCGTCATATGAGGTCATGCTGCGTTTCTACAGTCTGTACAAGCAAGCGGTGTGTGGACCTTGTTCAGTGACTCGACCCGGCTTCTGGGACCCAGTGGGTCGCTACAAATGGTGTGTGTTTGTGTGTGTGTGTCGTTGTCTTCAAGAATCAGGTTATGTTTCATCACGCCATATAGTTCATACTCTACATTGTATTTCCTTTTAAAATCTTTTTCATTAGTTCATTTGGCCAGTAGACACTGACACAAGTTTGCACAAAAAAACAAGTATTGCATGGAGTTTGGTGTGAGGTTCTCTGCGGGTTAGGTAGCTTGTCTTGTTGGGTATACTTCCAGATTCTTAACTTTAATCTCCACACCTTGTCAACCAGCATCACCATTGAGTTCTTCATAAGGAGCAGCAGCAGCAATGAGGTTGCGTTGCACAATATGTCGATGGAGAGAGGATCAGCGTCTCTTGATGGGGCACAAGGCTTAGCGCTGAGGCTAATGTGGGGTCTGTTGAACTTGATGGCCGCTAACGCATCCTGTCAGTTCACTTCACTAACAGATTAAGAAGGTGCGAGCAAATCCTTAAAGGGACAGTTCTGGGGTTTTGAAGTGTGAGGTACTTGGACCCAATCCCAAAGTCCCCTCCCCAAGGCTCTAAACCCTGAAACCTCAGGGACTTATCTGACGTCACCTGTTAAATGAGACTGAGAGGCTGCAAAGGCTTTAAATAGTGTAAATACGAATGGGACAGTACTTTGCTGCAACATCATGGGATATGTTTTACTCCCTGATCTGAACGTCTTCCACACTCTTTCCTCACAAGATGAGAAGTAATTGTCAAATAATCAACTTGTTTTTGTCCAAAAGGCTTAAATAACTAAATGAAATGTTTGATGACTAAATATGTGAGATATAGTCTCTGCTTCATCGACACTTAAAAGACAAACTAATCTATACTGGGTTTTTTTATGAATGGAGTCTGGTGGCTTTGGAGCATAGATTAGTTTCACTTTCAGTAACATCACTTCTCATGCAGGACGACAGGGTTGTCTGAATACTCTCACGCTCAGTAGCCCCTGGTATATTTGAGTAGTCCATGTACAGTCATGTGGTTTTACTCTAAAATTAAAATAATTGTATTAATAGAAATGATAATAATAACTTTAAGTAATTCCATTCTGCTCCATTGACAGATTGTCTTCGTGTCCGGGCTGGATTAGTGAATTTGGAGCTCGTTGGGGTTAAACGTTGTGGAATAGAGATCCTCGATACCCACAGAGGTTGGAAGGAGAAACAACTCAAAAAGACTCATCGCTGCTGAGTCACTTTGAGTTGGGGGTATATCCTTCAAACACATATTGTAGACTTTTCTGTCTGAAGGGTAGAACGTATTTCTTCAGAGAGTGCAGTTAGTGACAGTGTGGGCTCCGTGGTATTTCTGACAGCTTGACGGAGTAGTGTCAGAGGGCGGGGCTTAGCAAAAGGTCAACTGTCACTGAAGAATGAAACTGTCAAACCGTAGACTGCATTAATTAAGAATTCCCATGGCAAAGCACAGGAGTACAGGACACTGTGTGGCCAAAAGTACCGTAGTTTAACCGGATGACCGATTGTTTTGCTCGTCGGTTCTTGTTTATGTGTCAGGGATGCCTGGAGACGCCTGGGAGAGATGAGCGGCGAGAGTGCCATGGCAGAATACGTGGACGAGATGAAGAAAGTGGCACAGGAGGTACACGACGCACGTGTTTCAATATGACGCGCCCTCCACCATGACGTGAAGCAAAAGAAGAGCAGATGAACACAGCGAGTTGGAATTTGGGTCCGGTGACAAATAAAAGTTTCCTCTGGCTGCAGGTCGTCGACACCATGCCCATGAACGATAAAACGGCCTCGCTCTTCCACCACTTCGAGCCCCTCTACCTGGTGATCGATGACATGCCGCGGCCTTCAGAGTCTCTGGTCGCACTCAGAGAAGGTCAGTGACCCTGAACCTAAATACTAAATTCTCCCAGTTATATATCCCTGTTTACATTCGCTCAATAGGTAGAATCGTAACCGCTGTTTCGTGCTGTATGACGGAGAAACGTTGGAAATGAACAGACCCGTGGTCCATGTGGACTTTGGTTGCGGATTTTCACGACGTGGCCGTTTGTAAGAGTCTTTCCTCCGTCACTGTAGGTCGTGAAGGCAGTGAGCATGCTGACGGGGCAACAGAGGAGGTGAAGGATGAGGGTGAGGAGCAGGCCGGTGCTGAAGAAGAGGATCAGGAGCTGAACCTGTCTGAGGTCATACGCCTCACTGGAAACACCCTTCCTAATGGTATGTGTCATAACGTCATCTGACAAAATCATCACAAATACAGTTTAATAATGATCTCTATAAACAGATATCTGTCCTCCCTGCCTCTGCTCTGTGTGATCTATATTGTATTTATAACAGTCGGCTTCACTTTTAAAGCCTAGTTCCAAGTGTAAGTTCAAAGAGCTACTGTGGCTCTGAGAGGAACTGAAAATACGTCTGTGGCCTTTTTTAAAATCCCTCGTGATCCCAGCAAAGGAAAGAGGAAACTTCAAGTTTCGTGTGAAACTGCTCACTGCAAGTTCTGTGGGTTATCCAGAGTGACCTGAGTATGGGGGTGATGTGAGACAGTCTGTAGGAAACCTGAGTATGGGGGTGATGTGAGACAGTCTGTAGGAAACCTGAGTATGGGGGTGATGTGAGACCGTCTATAGGAGACCTGAGTATGAGGGTGATGTGAGACCGTCTATAGGAGACCTGAGTATGAGGGTGATGTGAGACCGTCTATAGGAGACCTTCTGCTTCTGCAGACGCTGGTGTGTGTGAGGGTTTGGTGTTGACCAGTGACTCAGAGAGCGAGATCTTCTGCGACTCCGTGGATTCGGTTGAGCAACTCTGCAACGTCAAGGTACGACTCGCGTGCCCCGACACACTCATCACACTGCCCCAGTGAGCAGGAACGTCCCGTTCTAGAATATTTTCAATTAAATTCAGTTTATTTTGTATATATCTATAAATATCTATTTAACCGTTTCAAAGATTGTTTTTCAATCGCAGATTCCTCTCGTCAAGACCAACGGTTTCCACAACGGCCACGTGTCCCTGGAGTCGTCTCCCGTTCAGAGCCACCAGCTGGAGGGCGGTCGGGGAGTGCGACAGGTCGGGGCAGGTGGAGGTGGAGAGGGGGCGGAGGACGGAAATGGTCCGGGTCCCAACAGGAGGGGTCGAGACACCGGGCGGGAAGGTTCCCTCCACAACTGGAGAGAACGTAAGCTGCTTCAACACGGGAAGGGTTCAGTCACGGTGGCAACCGCAAACACACAGCTGACTGCATGTACTGTGTGTAGGTGGTGTTCCTCAGGGCGGTCCGAGGTGGGGGGGCCCCGCCGGCGGCGGAGGGGCCGGCCGAGGAGGCGGGGACGGTTCAGAGGGCGGGGCTGAGAGGCTGCACGACGCCCACCTCCAGCAGCAGATCGTCCTGGCCCTGCGGAGGCTCCGAGAGGACATGAGGAGTGTGATGGACCGGCTGGAGGTGGTGGAGCGGCTCGCCGCCACGCAGGTGAGCCCCAACGGGTCGGGTTCTTAATAGCTGATGGTCATGGAAAGGGTTAATGTCTTTTACTTCATTAAATGTCGTCATAGACGATCAGAAAGCTCACGCTGCCACATTTTTCTCTTGAAGCTTTAAATGTAAAAATGCAAAAAAAAATCTATTGTAGAAACGGTGCTTTTGCTGGGGAATATTTTCAGCAGCGGATTAAGACGCATTTTAGAGTTTCTCAAATGTGGGTACTTTGGAGTACTCTAAAAGGGTAGCAAAAAAGTATAATTCATACATAATTTTCTACCCAAAATGTTTCATGTATTCCAAAGAAATGTCACCTGACTTTCCTCTCTGCCTTCATGTTTCCGTGCGCCAGGCCCAGGGTTCAGAGTGGAGGGCGTGTCTACAGTGTGCAGCCTCCAAACAGCAGGTAAGGCTCCATATGCCGACCAGCAGCTAGCGTTGCTCAGTGGTTTCCAGTACTGATCCCAGTATTAATGAGTACTGTGAATAACTTTCCTCTCAGGAGGAGAGGTGGTGGCTGTTTGACGTGTCGGGTCAGACCGTCGTCCTCCTGCTGCTGTGGCCGTTTGTGGCCCAGGGTCTGGTGTCCCTGCTGAGGAGGGCCCAGCGGAGGAGTCGCACGTCTTCATGAGCCGGAGGAGCCGTCCGACCGCTCGCCAAGCAGTAATCCACCGCCACACGACGTCTAATTTTTTTGTTCGGCAGCAAAATGGATCAAATCAAATATGAAATCACGGGGAGGCTCCGCCCTCCCTTCCGCGCGCACCACCGTGAAGTGGCCGGCCCGCTGTGGGCTCGGAGAAGAGGAGGCGGAGCCTCACACCTCAGAAAGCAGAGATCCTCTCACTCACTGCGGCACGCAACTGTGTTTAAATGGTTAAGTGGGTCAGCGAGCTTGTGTTGGCCAAAGTCACTTTGTCTTTACCCAACCTGGATATGTGCTGCTCATGAGCTTAAATTATTAGTTCATATTTAATCTGAGCAAGATACTTTTGTAATATACAGATTATTATTATTATTATTACAAACGACAGGATGCTGCCGGAGTATCTGCTTTGAGATGGAAGAAGTAAACATACGGGTGTGGCTGCAATAACTCCATGGCAACGCCTCGTCATCACATCGGATTCTGGACCTGGGGTGGTTTTGTCTTCTGGGCTCCTAACGGGACAATAATTCCATCGAGAACACGGCGTCCGTCGTCTCTGGTGGTCGAGTCCACGGAAATGACAAACATAACCGGGAGAGCTGGTTTTCAAAAAGCTGTGACGAACAGTCATGTATGATACTAATACATGAGCTCAAATTAATAAATCTATATTGAATAGCAGGTCGTGGTGTGTCGAGTCTCGTTGGCAAATGTTCAGGATTTCAACACAAGGCAGAAACAGTGCAGAGAAGCACCGATCACTGATGTTCAGCTACATACAGAAACATCAATGGGACATGCTACTCTAGCTTATGAATTTAATGTGAATAAAGTCACACCTACATCACTGATAAGACAAATATGAGATGCTTTAAAATGTGAAGACTGTGTGAAGTCCCTTTTCTGATGTTCTGTCATATTTCATGTTGTACAATTGTCTGTATGCAGCATAATATAACACAGCCTTTATGTGATGTATTTGGCATTGTCTGTTTCAAATGTTTTATTTATGGAATGCACACAGAATGGGAGAAATAAGCCCCTTAATGAAATGAGGGGACTTAATGGGTGGGGTCCTCGAGCCATGTCACATTGCTCATCTCTTCAGTTGGGCAACTCGCAAGCACAAGTGGCCGAGGCCGAGGCCACGTTTTCAGGCACGCTGGATTCAGACGTTGCTGTGAGCTCGAGGTTTCACTGTGATTAATGTTCCACTGTGGGTGAACAAAATGAACACAACCCCTCTTCAAAAACAAATAATTTAATATATTATGTATAATAATTATATACACGGGTTAACTTAACAAGGCTTTGTACAACTGTTACAAAAATTGGTCCACGCACAGTCACCCACGTACATCGAGTACATGCACAAGGGCCCAGAGAGAGAAGGGCAGACGGAGTCCAGACGGTTCGGCTCCGGCTTCATTTCTCTTAACGGGAGCGGGGAAATGGACTCGGGTAAGACTCTGTGGTTTTTGTATTTAAGGAAGTTCTTCACTGCTCCCATGACGATACTCTAAGGAACACTGATATCATGTAAAGCCTCTCTTAGGTTCTCTCTTGGCTCTAATATTGTACACAAATGACCCAAATAGAAGAAGAAAACAAACAACAAAACATTTTGGCATGACTGCATAGCTGCCTTAAACACTTTGCTCAGACCCCCCCACACACAGCGCGTTATTTGCATATTTAATGTCACTGACCCCATGCACACTATATATATATATATATATCGTTGGGGTTCCCTGTGGATCCACAGGAGGCTTTGGAAAAGCTTGTAAACTGCAGAGCGGAGTCCTCTGAATCGGTCCCGTGCGCGTGTGATGTCACGTGGCAGATGAGTCTTTGCTGGTTGTGAGGGTGAGTTGTAACAGCAGCGAGGCTCTGGAGTTGAATTTAAAATGTCTGCTATGGCTTTCTCTCATATTTTTTGCTCCTATTTTTTATTTTTTTTAAAAATATCATTTACAGTTGATGGGTTTCATTCCAAAATCATTATTTTAGAAATGAACGGTAAAGGCCTTATGTGTAGGATTTGAACAACTCCTTACTTTTGGCACCACCTAGTTGTTGTAATAACACAACACCGGCACTGTGAAACATTGCAACAATTCTCACCGAGATCGTTTCAATTTTCTTTTTTTCCAAACGGCTTCATCAGAATCTGTGGATCACTTGTTTGTTAGAGCGGCAGCTTTTCTTCTCATTTTAAGAGGATCACCTCCAGGAATAAATCAAGTCCTGGACTTCTTGCTCTAGTTTATGGAGCTACATTTGAAAAGATGTGAGCGTGTGCTCTTAGGAAATGGGAGCATTGTTCGCAAACATTAATTGTAACGTTAAGATGTTCTTCTGCCTTCAAAAGCCGCACTTCTCTCTTTTTTCCTATTATGGCATAACTTTCACTTCCAGATTTTACACTCCTCGTTCACTTCATCTAAAAATAAAAATAGTTTGCCATAAACACATTTGATCATGAAAAGTTATTTGGATGAAACCACCCGAGGTGTCAAAGGTTATCCAGCTTCTAAAGCAGCAAACGTTGTGTTCAATGGAAGTGTCGTGATCGGGAATCGGCTTGTGGGCGAAGTAAATCCTTGGAACTCCAATACGTGAATTTGCAGCTCTGAGCAACAGAAAACGTTAAGAAGCTACGGTAGTTTTTTTTAGCTGTGTTCTTCTTCTGCGGGAGTCAACTGGGATCGTGCTGTTAGCGACCAAGCTAACGCACGCTAGCGTGTCCTCGGCTCGGACGACATCAACGTGTGTGAGTGAAGTACGTAAACACACAAGGTAAAAAACAACTTTTCCTGAGAAAAGGGATCAGATTTTGGTGAGAATTTGCCAGAAATACCACAATCTCAGTTCGCCGCGTTGGGCCACTAATGTTCTTTGGAAAACGTACAACGACATGGATAATTACATCTACAGTTATTCTGTAAGTAAAGGGTTAAAGATGAATAGCTTTAAAATAGGTGAACGGTAGAATTTGCATGTTAATTTCAGACCGAGTTTCACATTTTATTCATTTTGGAATGAAACTCCACAGCTGCGCACAACGTGAGATCAGGTCTCCGACTTCTGTGCCGATAACAACAAAAAGCCACGAGGGAAGAGTCTTGAGACAACGGAGATCGCCGTGGCAACGTGGAGGACCCAGTGTTTGTGAGTAGAGGGCGAGTGCTTGGTACTGCGTTAGTAGATTAAACAACCACAGTGTGGCGGCGCCACGCTCTCGTCCGGTCCCGTGGGTCCAGGGCCGATCGCCTCAGGACCACGGGGTGAGGTCCTGGGGAGCTTTGATCAATCCAGACCGAGGAGGAAGAGGAGGAGAGAGTGCGAGGCTCCCGGGCAAGCTGAGGGAGGGGGTCCATTTGTTGAATTGACCCAGGACCTACAATCGATCCCTGAGGAACCCCGACACGTCCATGTGTTCCTTCGAGGACTCTGATCACCTCCACCCTCTCTGCTCTCCTGCCCAGCTCGAGGTCCAGATTCATGGAAACAGCCCTCGTCCTCCCGCCTCTCGTCTTCCTGTAGCAGACTGGCGCCGACTGGTTCCAGTCTGGCTGCTGGGCACCGTAAAAGCTGGAGGTCTGGTGTAAGTTGGGAAGCCTGGTGGGGCAGATCCAGACGGGGAATGTGGGGTGTCTTCTGGCCGGAGCGCGAGGCCTCACGTGGGAAGGGGGATCAGACATCGTTGTGGGTCTTGGGTACGTGGCGTTGACTTGAAGGGGCGAGCAGAGGAAACTCTTCGGACGAAGCTGCGTTGCGTTTCCCGGCAAGGCCGACCTCCGCCTGCTCTCCTTTTCGCTTTTTCTGCCCCTCACTTCCTGTCCAGCCTCCTCCTCTCCAGACGGATGTCTTCCCTCTGCAATCTCTCTCGCTTTCACCCCGGTTTCCCTTTCATCCCGTTTGTCCTTTTTGGGAACGGTGCGTTCTCCCTTGACTGCCTCTCCCTCTCCTCTATTCCCCTCTCCTCTTTTCCCCCCCTCCTCCTCCTCCTCCTCCTCGTCCCCTCCCCCGCCTTCTCCTCCCCGGTAGTTGCTGGTTTTGACCGGCTCGTGCTCAGAGTCCTCGTCGGCGCTGCCGTCCTGCGGGTGGGTACTGAGGCATTTCTTACGTTTGCGGGTCACAGCGGAAATGATGGACTTGGGCAGGAAGTCCCTGGCACTCAGGTCCTTCTTGGACAGCGAAGAAAGCTGAAAAAAAGTTGACAAAGTTGCGTCAAATAATACTTCATATTCCAGAATCCGGGGTCCTAAATCACAGAGTTAAAGCACGACTGAGTGAATGTTTTTCTTACCTTTGACTTAAGTGAATCGCTGGTGGTGGAATCTAGTAGAAAAAGGAAAAAGATTTGGATTAGAACCGCGTGGTGCTGGTGGTGTTAGGAGGTGCAGAGGTGGATCGCTGCCTAATCACAGCACACACGAGCAGTACTGCAATCTGTCAGTTGAACTCTCGCCATTATCATCCGTCTTTAAAATGAAGCTTCAAGTACTAAATGGCCAGAGTTCCCCTTTAAGGTCAGTGGATAGGGGGGTGTAACGGAGGTTTATGAGTCCTGGTCCATGTTACGTTTCTTTTTGTTCATACCGAATGTTTCCATTCACATATTTGAATGTATCGTGTTCTGAAGAAAAGCTGCTTGGAAACGGTTAAATTCACTACAACCTTCAATACAACAAGTGTTTTTACTTGAAGTGGTTTTGGCCTTTTGACGACAATGATGGATGATTTAAACTCACGTAGCGAACCTTTAACTCACACGACCGATCATCTGTTTCTGCTGTCGCCGTCTTCCTAGATACATATTCATATCGTTTTCGTCAACATGAGTTGGATGACGGCGACGTGTACCCTCAACTAAAACACATCTAATGGGGGGGTGGGGGGGGGGGCGTTTGAATATTCAGTGTGGTTCCATTCACGTCCCCGACACCACGCCGCTCATCGCTTTGCGGAGGCGGAGCTCCAACTGGCGAACTTTGAACACGCAAACCGTTACAGCGCCGTCGGCAAGACGAGAGGAGTGGTGGGACACCGAGACTGAAATGAATGGGTGAATGGATGTTTCTATTGCACTTGAATACAAACACAAAAACACACAAGGAGGAAGACCTGGTCCTACCGAAGAGGCTGATCCACTGTCTCAGCTAGAGAGAGAGAGAGAGAGAGAGAGCAGAGAGGAAGGAAGAGAAGGAAGAGCTGAGTCTCGCTTCATAAGACCACCGGCAGCATCAGGAGGACAGAATGCAGAGGAGCAGGTTAGACATTAAGGATGAGACTGGCATCCTCGTGAAAGAAAATAAAAGATGAAAAGCGTATTGCAATCTCAGTGAGGATGTAGACTTTTCATGTTTTCTAGGTTGCATTTCATTTCTCTGCTTTTCTAGCAGCACTATGTTGAAGATCTTTGTGTATTTGTGCTAAGAAATATCTTTTTTTACAACGTGACAGCCGCTATCAATAAAAGCTTCTTAATATGGCCGTGCTTGTCGTTTCCAGATTGTGGAACGCCTGCATGTCCTTCGTGATTGTCTCGTATTAAAGGCTGATTCCTCTTTCGGGTGCATACAAAGAAGAACAGAAAGGAAGGCTTGTGCATTCTTGTAGGTATCTGGATATCAGATATTAATAGTCAAACGGAGACTTCTTGGATAATCGAAGAGCATCTCGACCAACTGTTTATTAGTAGAAATAAAGAATATGATACAGCGTTGTGCCATCTGTGATATATTTTCTGTAAACAAGACTTTCTGCTTTTGTTGCTGCTCCAGTTCGACACTGAAAGTGTTTCCGGACCAACGGGAACGCTTTGGCCTTTGTGGCCTCTGTTCCAGCAGCTTCGTTTAGAAATAGGAATATTGAATATGAAATGTGCATTTATATTTATGTGATTATTTTAGTAATTAAACATGACCGATATATTAACATTTAAAAAAGAAACACTGCCCGAGGACAACGCTGCGCCTTTTTCTCCATTTTGCCGGTAGAACACTGAGCTGGTGATCAGTTGATCAGATCGATCAGTTGGATCCTCTCGTAGTGAACATGGATCCCTTTGACACTTCCTCACCTGACGCCTCTCCTGGCATGCCGGGCCTGCCGATGTTGGACAGCAGATGGTCGATGTTGGGCACGGGCTGCATGTCCCGCTTATCCTCTGGGGCCTGCACATGCAAACACATCCACAAGTACACATCCAAAGCCCAAATTAAAGTGCAAAGTACAAATGAGGACAGCCGAGTACGAACGACGTACCTTCTCTTCCTCGTCGAGCTCTCCCGTGGTGAAGAACCAGTCGTGCTGTTGGAGGAACAGAACGCGGCGTCACTGATGGCGTTAAGAGTCAAACACGTAACCGGTAAAGAGTCGGAGGAAGCAGCCGCCGGTTCTTACGTGCAGGATGAGCGTCTCCACGATCTTGTAGCGGTCGGGCATGTGGGTGACCATGTCGGTCATGTTGTCGTCCGACGTCCTCACCAGGGTGGGGCCAAACACCAGGGCCAGGTTTCTGGGCTCCATCTGAAGAATGACATCAAAAGCTACGCTCACGAACACCCCCAAATTAGCCTAACGTGCTAATTAGAGGGAGGTCCGCTTACCTTGTTCTGTTCACAGTGGTCTGCCACCTTCTTGAGGTGACCCACCAGGAACTTCAGGGTGTGGTAATAGTAATCTGGGAGGTCATGGAGCTGGAGAAAGAAGAAGATCAAAAAGGTTGAGGAAGTGAGAAAGAGAAGATGTTCTGCTGTCCTTTGAGACACATACCAGTTTCTTCATGGTCTTCAGCCGGTCCTCGGCGTCTTCTATCCGGTTGGCATCGATGAAGTCGTTGTATTTGTCTGTGGACCGAGAAGGCGTTTAATTAACAAGCAGCTGATCAATGTAAATAGACATCATGTCCACATGCAGACGACAGGCAGCAATGTTCATAAGGAATAATCGGATTTCTATCCAAAATGGTGGCAAATGATCCAGCCCTGCTTTTATGTTCTATCACGTTCTACGTGATGGTTCCTGCAGCGATGCACAGAGAACGCGTGACTGGACGCACCGTCGGTGAAGAGCGGCTCGGGCAGCTTTCGTAAGAATGACTTGAGCAGGCTGCTGATCACGTTCAGGTCCTGCCATCTCTGTGGAGACACAAAGGGGGAGGGGTTTAGTATTTGTGGAGCAGTGTTCAAGAAAACGACTCTTACGTTGAGTCCGCCTTGTTGTGCTTCTTGTTCCCTCCTGAAGCAAGCGTGTTTTTGGTTGGATGCCAGAAATAAGGAATGTAAATCATTTGACTAAATGAGACTTTAGCGTTAGCATAGTTGGATACGTTAGCTTTTTACATCTCGTGGTAAAAAAATCCTAAAATGTTCGTTTTGTTGAGATTATCTTGCCAAACAAAATGTGTAACTATGGAGCTGCTGTTTGCCACTAAACAAAATCTGACTTTAGGTTTTGGAAGCAAAATGTGTCAGTGAAACAGTTTGTGAGTCCGCTCCCATGTAGCCCACACACCTCCTCAGCCGTGTTGATGTCCATGCCCTTGTTGAGGTGCTCCTGCAGGTTGGACACCATGGCGTTGTTGCCCGGCACCCGGTAGATACCCGTGTAATCCAAACCCGTCTCCTCCACCACGCCACAGCACATCTCCACAATCAGAGGGACAAACTACAGGGAAAATAAATAAAGGGTCCATTTTGACCTCTGTTCCACTCATTAATATTCATGAAATGTGAAAATATCGGCTACTTTGTCTACAAACAAGTTGTTTAGACACTGAAGTGGAGTTATGTTTATGCTCTAAATCACGTTGTTGTTCATCTTCCATTATGAGACACTGAAGGCTTATTACTTTATGGTTGACGGCAGGCTGACAGTCCTCCAGTCGCACGCCAAAAGCCTTGGGACTGCCGGTCTTCTTGGCCTTCTTCATGATGTTGATGCCCCACAGCGCTTTGTTGTCATCTGGGCACGCGCACACACACACACACACACACACACACACACACACACACACACACACACACACACATTTAAATTTGGTATTTGTAAACATAACATGTGCCCTGTGGCCACACTCTACAGGGCACATCAATCAAAAAACAAATTTTCTGAACTCTTTGTCATTTACCGACTATGAACACTAAAGGTTTTATTGCTCATATATCAGTGTCTGACACATTTAGGGTCCTCTAACTCTCTCTGGGGTGATCTAATTGGTCGTTTTCACTGGTGCATTCTGGGTGCTGTTTAGAGCCGCACTGCTAGCATGGTTAAAGGGCTGTTAGCATCTTTGTTGTGCGCTGATGAATGTGTTCGGACCCACCGGTTCTGGAGGCTCGGTTCACTGAGGTGTTGTCAGTCTTTGCCAGGAGGAAGGGAGGCATCATACGGTGGGCTCTGGGGGAGGAGTCCAGCTTACTTCCTGTCAGACTGAAATAGAGACAGCTGTGATTCCAAGACGAGGTTTAAAGATTTCCGTCAATCTTGACTCAGTCTTTCTGGTCTTAATACCTTTATAAAATGTTTATGACCTTATTCTGATGCAAAAGAAAAAATGGATGCACTTTTATTCTTGCTTTTCAAAAATTGCACTGAAAGTAATTGAGTGTGACAGGCTTCCTGCCCCGAGCTCCAGTGACTCCTTATTACACAAAGGATAAGGGACAGTTGTGATCAAGCCTTTTGTGTGTCTGTGCCGTGCTGACCTGTGTTTCCTGTAGTCGTTCAGCTTCTTGTTGATGAGAGCTTGTCTTGAGAAGCCGATCTCCTGAAGCAAACGGAGGTGACAAATTAGTTGGGCGTGGAGGAGTTTCGTGAGTAAATCCCACAAGATGAGCCGAGTGTGAAGATCTAACCTCGTTGTCGGTCTTGCTGTTCTCCCTAATGACCCTGATCCAGGCCAGCATGTCGTCCCGGTCCTCGGTCTGCAGCAGGTACTCGCAGAAGTCCTGCGTGGTCAGCCGCAGGGTGTGCTTCCGCTTGGTCTCGCTGTAGGCGATGTCGATCAGGCAGCCGCGGATGCTGATCGGAGGGTGTTCGTCCTGGCCGGGCCCCGCCCCCGCCCCGTGGAGGACGGCCTCTCGCTTGTCCTTGTAGAGGAAGAGCGAATTCGAGCGGAGCACGGAGAAGACGCGCTTCCATGGCCGCATGCCGCCACCCACTTTCTGCAACGAGGACGTAAAGAAACAAGGACAAGACCTGAAGACAAAATGAACTTACAAGAAGGGACAAACCTACAAACTGCAAATGTCAGTCCGCCACTGTCATGATTGTAAAAAGTGAATGAGCTTCAGCGGAATGGAAAGCTCGACAGTAACAGTAACTTAGCGACGGGGGCGGGGTTTCGCTTGCAGTGCGTTACCTTTCCCTTCTCTGTGAGGATCTGTTTGTAGTGCAGCCAGCCCTCCTTGCGAACATCACTAAAGGTGATGGTTCCCAGTTCAGAGGTGGAGTGGCGTTTGGACCGGGCCTCCTCCTGGGCTCGCAGGCTCTCCAGAGACTAAAGCACATTTTAGGAGGATTATGGGTTTTCTTGGTTGCTGGAAAACTCATAACATTGAAATAAAAAGTATAATTAAGTGTAATGATCAACTCACCCCATCAGTGAAAAAGCTCTTGACCCTTTTTGGTAGTTTGCTGTGGAACAGAAAGCACAAACGTCACATTAACAGCACTTCTAGAGTCTAAACAGGACTAGGTCTGTTTAGACGGGGTCTGTGTAAACCAGGTCTGTCTAGACGTTGTCTATGTAGACCAGATCTGTGTAGACCAGATCTGTGTAGACCAGGTCTGCGTAGATGTGGTCTGTGTAGGCAGGGTCTCTGTAATCCAGGTCTGTGTAGAGAGGTCTGTGTAGATGTGTAGATGTGGTCTCTGTAGTCCAGGTCTGTGTAGGTGTGGTCTGTGTAGATGTCGTCTGTGTAGATGTGGTCTCTGTAGTGCAGGTCTGTGTAGATGTGGTCTCTGTAGTCCAGGTCTGTGTAGGTGTGGTCTGTGTAGATGTGGTCTCTGTAGTCCAGGTCTGTGTAGATGTGGTCTCTGTAGTCCAGGTCTCTGTAGTCCAGGTCTGTGTAGATGTGGTCTCTGTAGTCCAGGTCTGTGTAGATGTGGTCTCTGTAGTCCAGGTCTGTGTAGATGTGGTCTCTGTAGACGTGGTGGACCCATGTCAGTAAGTTAAAGGGTCCTCAGAGTTCTTACGAGAAGACGCGTCCTTCTTCCCTGAAGGTGTTGAGACCCTCGTCACAGGACTTGGATCTCTCGGTGGTGATGGCCAGCAAGTAAGAGGAGCGGCGGCTTTTAATACTGCCTGAAGAGAGAGAGGACCAGTCAGAGGGAGGAGACAACATTCAAATAAAAACACAGTATGTGAAATGACAAGAAGATGAGTGATTGCAGTGACTTGTTGTCTCAAACTGTGAGTATAACATGAAGTGAATTAATGAAGGGGTTAAACGTACGTACTGCATGTTAAAGGAGTACCGTGACATTTGGATTTGTAGTTCTTAGTTTTGGATACACTTTACCCACAATGCTAACAGCAGGCAATGCCTCTTTGTTATCAGAAGCTTGAAATGAAAATGTTAAGCTTTCAAAATTAAGAAAACAAATCCTCCAATATAGCGAGCACACGGTGAAGAAAACACACTTAACTTAAAACATGGGGGGGGGATTATAACAAATAACAAGAGAAGTCAACCATGACTCAAGGAGCCTTTTAGAGACAAAATAAAAATCCTAGAATTCTGTTTCATGGACAACCAACAACGATAAAGAGTCCGACTTGCAGAAACTTAATAATACAACTCCGACTTTGTTCCAGCTCTGGTTTGAACCCCCGGCTGGTGCATAGCGGTCGGTGGGTATCGTTGTATTTATCTATCGGACTGCGTCCTCAACAGGGGGACGGATGTTCAACGTACTTGTGTGAACAAAAAGTCAAAATGTATCTTTCTCAGACGTACTCGACTGTAATCTCCACGTCACTTCCTTGCCGGTTGGAGTAACCATGGTAACCTGTGCCAAACTCAGATGACCAAACAAGTCTAAAGTCAACTTAAAGTATATATATGAGGCCTAGCAAAGTGAAACCTGACACCTAAAGTGGGCGTTACTGACGTCCCAGAGTTTCAAGGTTCCAGACCCACTAAAAAGTTTTCACACACTGTTTTTCTTTTCCCCCAAAAAATTGTAAATGTCACTGTACTCCTTTAAGATGAGTCTGAGGCTGGACAAATATATCAGTTTTTGCATAACTGCTAAACTGCTAAAGCAGTGACAACAGACTGTACACATTGGCCCAGCCCTTTGTGAGTATTTAGAGTGGGTGAGTGAGACTCACTGCAGTCCCGAGAGCGAAGTCGGACAAAGGGGGAGGTGGAGGAGAGGGTGGGGGAGACAAAGGTGGAGGGGAGGGTGGCCGTGGTGGAGGCCTGGGAACTGGACACAACAGAGCGGGCTGGTACATAGCAGGCCTGTAGGTCAATACTAGGACTGGTGGGGTCATCTGCAAGTCATCATCACAGGTGGGCAACAAGCGATGAGAGATGATTAAACATGCTGACAGGGCGAGTTGGGAACAGCTCGGTGAGTCGGACCTGCTCTGGAGGCAGAGATAACTGTTTACTGTACAATAAAGTTATTATACCATAATGGCACATTACATGTCACAGCATTTTCAAGAAGAATTTATTTTTAAATGTATTTGTATCAAAACATTTTTGTTTATACAGTATGTATCTATTTATTAATGCATTACCCCCCCCACCCCCCTTCTCCCGCCCCATATATGTTCCCAAATGTATCAATCAATACTTAAACATTATTAAAACCAAGTCCATGAGAACAGCACTGACTCTTTCTTTTTATCTTTTTTAAAATAGCTAATAAAAAGGTAAACATTTTGGTTTGTCTGGTGTGGTAGAAATAATACATGAATCTAGCTATTACACACTTTATGCAGCTAATAATGGGAGGTGTTCTCCCCATTGCTCCAACATGGTGTGACTGGCATGAACAGAATCAGAGGAATCATAAAGTGTTTGATCACATTAGCCATGACTGAACCTGAGATTATTCTGACTCCAGAGCAGCTGTTTCTCAGGAAATGTTTCCAGAGCTCCACAAAACAGTTTTTTTACAGTAGACAAACATTGGACATGTCAACATTCAAAAAGACACTAAAACATTCATCAGCACAAATTGAAAGACAGAAATGTACTGACAGAACACGCATTATTATTGACATGTATACGACAGAAATGTGAGAAAGGATGGAAAGAGAGCGAAAACGAGCACTACTAAAGCCTCACATACATTAGGATATAGATATATAGATATATCTATATCTATATATATATGTATATATATACTGTATATATATTCAGTAGCAGCAGTCGCTACAGAGGAAAGGTCACTAACCTATGAAGGGAATAGATGCCAGGGAGTTGTATGCATGCTGTGCGAGGCTACCGTTAGCCCTGCGGTTAGTGATGGGCCCCCCGGAGACAGGAGAGGGGGTCCCGTGTGTAGGTTCCAAACCGGGGGGCTCGAGTGACTCCAGGGGCGTGGTGTAGTGGGGATGTTGAATGGGGGTTCGGCGGCCGGAAGGCGGCTTCTGCCTTAGGACCACCTCCTGATTCAGGGAGATGGGGGAGACGGCCTCCCTGTCATCGCCCAGTCGGGCTCCCTCCTCCTCTGGTGCAGACAGGGCCGGGGTAGACTGGGGCCTGGGTACCACACCACCCTCGTTGTCTGATGGGCCACTTCTGCTGCAGGGGCTCCAGTTGAGGTGGGGGCCGCTGTAGCTGGGCTCTCTGAAGGAGTGGGCCTGCTGGAGAAGGTGGCCAGCTTTGCGGGAGAAAGACGGGCTGTAGCTTTTGTAGCCCACCAGCTCCTCCTCTTTTACTCGACGCGTTTGAGGTTCGGCTACCTGCTGGCCTGACCGCCTGCCACTAGGAGGCACTGTGGAGGAGGCTGTGATGATGGGGGACATCACTGTGGTTTTGTGAAGATGCCCTGCTGTAACCGTCTGGTCTTTCTGCTCTCTGAATTTCACTGTTTGTGACCCGTGCGGAGGGTGCTCGTAGCGCGGTGACACCAGAGCCGAGGCTTGTGCCAGAGTTTCCACGGAGCGCCCGTAGTTATGCTCGTACTCGGCGTAGGCTGCCAGGAGGCTCTCTGAGCATGACCTGCTTCCTGGTCCCGATACCCCGCCCCAGCCCCCTAACCAATAGGAATCATGGGAAGCAGAAGCCGCCTGGTGGTGGAACTGGAGGGTTTCCCTTCTGTGCTTCTCCGCGGAGGTTGTGGAGGCAGGTGCGGGACCAGGACCGAGGGCCAACCCCAGCCCCAGCTCTGCTAAACAGTCCTGTGAGATGCTGCGGTGGCGGGGGGACATGCTCTCGGCAGCCTCGGCCTGGCTGTAGTACCAGTCCGACAGAGCCTGGTGGCAGAGAGTATCGGCGTGGGTGCGGGCCGAGGCCAGTAGGCCGCTCTTCCGCGGCGCAGGCAGAGTAGCAGAGGCGATGGCAGCATTGTGGTTTGCGAAGTGAAAGTCCAGCACATTGATGGCCGAAGAGGAGCGGCCTCGGTGCCCGCCCGATGGGGCGAAGTGGCCACCGGATTCCTCGGGGCCCCCGGGCCAGCCGGGGGCGGGGGTGGAAGCGGCGGGGGGGCGGTTGTCCAGTGGGGAGGCGGCGGGGACCGGTCGCCAGTTGTCCGGGGGACTCTGGGGGTTGTGCTGTGGGGCAGAGATGGGCTTGGCGGAAGGGTAGCAGAGAGGAGGCGGCGCAGGGAGGGCCACGCCGGAATATGGCTCGTTGCCTTTCAGGTAGGCGTCCTGGGAGTACGCCTGAGGACGAGAGGGGGCGGGACACAATGAAAAACACGACGGGAAAGATAACAGGTGGAGGGAGCGGCTCGAGGACGGAGTGAGGCAGATGCAACGTGCATTGTTCTCTCTTTGGTCCGATTACACATTGGCTATTTCAACACACTGATTGAATTGATTTGACCTTTTACTATTTCTAAATGTTAGTATGATATCAATAATAAAATAAATAATGAGTACAATCCACAGTTTTTCTTTTTTTGACCCTGATGTCATGCATTATTTTATGCCCTTCTGCACAAACTCATTTTGTCGTCTGCCGAGTGAAACTTTAATAAGTGGCGACATGAATTATAATAACAGGATGTCAAGGAAACAGTCCAGCTTACTCGCTGTGACAGTTAACATGCAACAAGGTGAAAAGCAGGCGAGGAAAGAAAATAGAAGAAAGACAATACTCACACTTACCAACTGCAACACATCCTCATCTTTGGGCATAATAGAGAGCTCCAGAATGTTTTCACTACGACGCAAAGACCAAAATATGATATCAAATAAATATGTGAACATATGATAAGTAACAGGACAGAAAACGAGAGTCGTCAACAGCAGTCTCTCACCTGTTTTGGATGAGCATGATCACCTGAGAGTAGGTTTTCCCCAGAATGCTCTCCCCGTTCACCTTCACCAGCCTGTCCCCTGGGGTACACACACACACACACACACACACACGCACACAGACACACACACACACACACACACACACATGCACACATTCAGAAAAAGAACAAGCACAGATGCCTTTCAATCCATAAAGAAAAAACGAAATGCCGTGTTACTTTCTGTATGTTTTTATGCACTCAACTTAATGTTCTATGTGCGTCTCTAGTACATCTTCCTTCAATGATGTTCATTTCTTTCGGTATCTTTAGTAGAATATTACCTGTATTGTATATCATGATGTATCGAAGAAGACTTGAAACTAGAGATTGAGACCATAAACTCATGTTTACAATGTTTACTGAGGGAATAAATCAAGAGAGTTGCCCCCTGATGGTCAGGAGAGAGAATGCAGCTTGAACACATGAAGCATAGACTTCTATACAACCAGAGGTGTCTCCCCCTGGTGGTCAGTAGAGAGAATGCAGCTTTAAGACACTTCCGCATCGGGCTCACTTGTAAGAACCGGAGGTTGCCGCCGGATCCACACATGGAAATTAAATTCTGGTGACTGATAGCATCATGCTTCTGATGTGTATATTTATGTTCTCTGGAGTCAAAAAGAGCTCATTAACAAATAACACTACAATATATATAATAGCATATTTGACTGCAAAGCGAGCGCATGTTAAGAATAATGGTTAACAGTTAGCAACAGCACATACAGCCATATTATGGGGTATTGACATGGGTCTCTGTGTTAGAGACTTTTTAAAGAACTCGCAAAGGACACAGAGTAGGACACACGCTCAACATACCACAGTTTAAATTGCTTTTGATATTGAGATGGATTTTGTTTGGGTTGTGGTGTGTTTGTTGTGTTGAAAATGAGCTACAACTGAATTTCAGCGTGCATCCCATTGAATACATCCATCAGTTATTAAGACGGCGCATTATAGGTTGGCTCGCTGAACAATTTACAAACAAGCAGATGGATTTATTAGTAGTTCAGTTTATGAATACATGCTAATCTGCTGTAACGAAAGCCTGCGTTTGGTGTGACTGCACGTGGTCCGGTTTCGCTCCAGATTCCAGTCCAGTTGGTGGCGTTAGACACCTCCAGCTGGTTCGCCAAGAAGAAGGAGATAGAGTGGAAGCTTGTTTTGAAGAGAGGTCATGAGAGGTACATAAATTGTCTTTCGGCAAATACAAAAACAGCCAAATGCTGTTGAACTATCGGCAAACCATGTGGATGCGGACCCTCAATTGTAGTATAATTGGAACCGCCTCAGTCCTCCACTGTCCACAGACACGGACCGCCGGAAGGTATGGAGGAGATATTTTAGCGAGAGTGTGATGACCCCGAGAGCTCTGCTGTGTTATGTCTGTGTGTTTTCTACCTGTACACAGGCCAGCTTGTTGTGCGGGGCCATTTTCTTTCACGCTCTTCACAAAGATGGTGTCCATTGGCTCCAAACGGGACCGTTGGCAACCTGCTTTAAGAGAAACAAAAAGAACACACAGATTCAGCTTTGTGTGCATGCACAAGCATTTCCTAAAATAGCAGCAAAACCCACAAAGTTGAATTAGCTCCACCTACACATGGAAACACACACACACACACACACACACACACACACACACAGAGAGAGATCATAAAACAGAACACAATCGATACAATAGATTCAAATGAGTCTTGAAGGCGTTTAGAGACACTTTAAGGAAGCGTGATGCTGGATGCCTAAAGGTTGGCTGGTGAAGCCAGCAGAAACACTCACCTCTTCCAGTTGGGTTTCCGTTCTCTTCATCCTTTGGGAGAAACACAGAGCAGGTGTTAGAGGAGAAGAGGACCCACAGGGATGCGCTGCTCAGCTCACACTCAACCCGACCCTCCACTCACAGCCCGGGCCTGACTCACTCCAGCTGACTCGGCTGCTCAGCTGCCTGACTGACTGATTCACAATCTGACTGTGTCACTGACTGACGTATTGCCTGTCTGTCTGTCTGTCTGTCTGTCTGTCTGTCTGTCTGTCTGCCTGCCTGTCTGCCTGCCTGCCTGCCTGCCTGCCTGTCTGTCTGTCTGTCTGTCTGTCTGTCTGTACCATCAGTGTGTGTCAGATGTGTATAGTCTGGAGCCCAATCGTAAAATGTGCACTTTAGCAGGGTCTGAAATCTTGTTACAAGATTCTCCCAGACAAGAATCTGAGAAAAATGAATTACGATTACAGGTAAGATGGATACGTACATGTCATTTAAACCCTGTATTCCATGTCTGTGAGATAAGTATCGAGCTAGAGCTGGGAGAAAATTAACATAGCATAAAGACTTGCAGCAGGGAGAACCTCGAGCATATTTGTGTCAGTTTAAAAAGCATAAATGATGAATACTTCTGTCATGATGTAAATGTGGTGTTATAGGACACAACCCTTCTAGAGCTGTAATGGGGACCGGCCGCCTGGTCCTTTTTCTCTTTTTTTTAAGGAGAAAGGTATCTTTCCAAATCTGGCAAGTATTTGTCATTATTATATGTTGTAGATGCTTAAAACAGTGTGTAATAACACAAAGGTAAAGACACGCATTTGAATTTTCATCAAGTTTCTTTTTAAAAAACATTTGAAATTAAGTTTTTACATTACAAGAATGAAATTTAACCTATTTTACATATTTTCAAAAAGTTGGAGCTGTCAGTGTCCATGTTACAGGCTGTTATATTGGTCCATGTTACAGGCTGTTATATGTGTCCATGTTACAGGCTGTTATATTGGTCCATGTTACAGGCTGTTATATGTGTCCATGTTACAGGCTGTTATACGTGTCCATGTTACAGGCTGTTATACGTGTCCATGTTACAGGCTGTTATACGTGTCCATGTTACAGGCTGTTATATGTGTCCATGTTACAGGCTGTTATACGTGTCCATGTTACAGGCTGTTATACGTGTCCATGTTACAGGCTGTTATACGTGTCCATGTTACAGGCTGTTATATGTGTCCATGTTACAGGCTGTTATATATGTCCATGTTACAGGCTGTTATATGTGTCCATGTTACAGGCTGTTATATGTGTCCATGTTACAGGCTGTTATACGTGTCCATGTTACAGGCTGTTATATTGGTCCATGTTACAGGCTGTTATATGTGTCCATGTTACAGGCTGTTATACGTGTCCATGTTACAGGCTGTTATACGTGTCCATGTTACAGGCTGTTATATGTGTCCATGTTACAGGCTGTTATATTGGTCCATGTTACAGGCTGTTATATGTGTCCATGTTACAGGCTGTTATATGTGTCCATGTTACAGGCTGTTATATGTGTCCATGTTACAGGCTGTTATATGTGTCCATGTTACAGGCTGTTATATGTGTCCATGTTACAGGCTGTTATATGTGTCCATGTTACAGGCTGTTGTATTGGTCCATGTTACAGGCTGTTATACGTGTCCATGTTACAGGCTGTTATATGTGTCCATGTTACAGGCTGTTATATATGTCCATGTTACAGGCTGTTATATGTGTCCATGTTACAGGCTGTTATATTGGTCCATGTTACAGGCTGTTATATGTGTCCATGTTACAGGCTGTTGTATTGGTCCATGTTACAGGCTGTTATACGTGTCCATGTTACAGGCTGTTATATGTGTCCATGTTACAGGCTGTTATATATGTCCATGTTACAGGCTGTTATATGTGTCCATGTTACAGGCTGTTATATGTGTCCATGTTACAGGCTGTTATACGTGTCCATGTTACAGGCTGTTATACGTGTCCATGTTACAGGCTGTTATATGTGTCCATGTTACAGGCTGTTATATTGGTCCATGTTACAGGCTGTTATATGTGTCCATGTTACAGGCTGTTATATGTGTCCATGTTACAGGCTGTTATATGTGTCCATGTTACAGGCTGTTATATTGGTCCATGTTACAGGCTGTTATATGTGTCCATGTTACAGGCTGTTTTATGTGTCCATGTTACAGGCTGTTATATTGGTCATTGTTACAGGCTGTTATATTGGTCCATGTTACAGGCTGTTATATGTGTCCATGTTACAGGCTGTTATATGTGTCCATGTTACAGGCTGTTATATGTGTCCATGTTACAGGCTGTTATATTGGTCCATGTTACAGGCTGTTATATGTGTCCATGTTACAGGCTGTTATATGTGTCCATGTTACAGGCTGTTGTATGTGAGTTTAGAGATGTGTTTCTCTCCCTGAAGCACTTCCTGTCCAGCTGGAGACTGAACCCAACCTGGCACTCCTCACACATCCAGGGAGCTTTTAAGGCAGAGAATACACTGTTTCTGTCCCAGTCTGCCTTCTGTCTGATCTTTTAGTATACCGGAAACACAACTAGTGGCTTTGGCTATCTAACCCATGTACGATAAACAAAATACCGTAGATAGTTAGTAGATAGTAATAGAGCGTGTTTTAATTGTTCCTTCATGTCAGCTAGTGTTGCCCATGTCTGGAGACTAAGACGTCAATAATATATCCCAGAGACCTCGAAAGCAGAAACAGCTGATCCGTTTGCTCTGTCAGAACTCAGCATAGTTGTTTTGATCATCATTTTTTTTTTATCAGCACATAAACTCTTTTTCAACAAAGGCAAGAGAACGTTAAGATAAACGTTTCATTGAATTTTGCCGTTTCCATACAGCTGTCCTAATGTGAGAATTAAAAATGTCTTATGCTCTTGTAGTAAATATGATGCAGATTTGTATAATCTTACAATCAGATTGTGTCAAATGACTCAATGTAGAACAGTCTGTGAAACAGTCTGCTCACCTTGAGGCTGTGGAGGGAGGACTCGGGCGGGTAGACGATGAAGTGGCGCAGAGTGAAGCCGAAGCCCTGCGAGTTCTTTGGCACAAAAACGGTCCGTGGGCCCTGCCACGATACGCCCTCCACCTCGCCCGACGACAGCGGCCGGCGCCTGTTCTCGTTGGACGACACCATGCCATCTCTCCGTCCTTTAGCCTATTGAGAGGAGAGGATGGGGGGGGGGGACATGTTTAGATCGGATGACACTTTGGTAGCAGCTAACGAATACTGACAAAACTTTACCATGGGGATCTTAAAGTGGGACTGTGCATAGATCCATAGTTGAATGCATTTAAGGCAGGAGTGAGCGGGCGGATGTGGCCCATTCACTGAGGACCCTGCCCAGATCCGACCAGGGCAGAATTACACCTATGCCAGGAATTTCTTAGAGACTTCCTCTCTGAAGAGGAAGCTCTATTTTCAACAACAACCCCACCTCTAATCACATGTATTACCTCCAGCCAACAATGGGAGGGTTAAAAATATATGCCGTCTATGAATAACAGTCGTGGAACAACAGGACATTTTTAGGGCTCATAAACACAGATCTGGAAGCACGGACCAGAGGACCAGTAGACAAAAGGAGCCTGCTGATATTTAGGTATGGGGTCCAGGAGGTGAGAATTAGGCCACGCGCACACACCCAAACACACACACACACACACACACACACACAGTGGATTCTCCAACACTGAGCACAATTGTTGCCCATCTACATGACGTTGGGATAGAATGTCGCTCAAGCGGCCTGAAAATCATATTACGGCCGTAACAACACTAAAAGCACACACATTCATTGTACATGAAAGCAACTCAAACCCTGCGCAGCCAAAAACAACAGGAAGTCTGTTTCTTGAGTCAGGAAGTGGATGGCCGCGATTTAGGGGGAATCCTTTGCCTCTAAGAATGCGTCCACGGAGAGAGCAGGAAAGAGACGCACACTCTCCACAGACGGAAGCCAATCCGTTCAGATTAAAAGGGGAACGCCACCTGAATTAAGAGTTCCAATAAGTTGCGTCCATGGCCGAAGAAAGTTCAATCAATATTTGTGTTCATCTGAAAGCCGGAAACCAGAGAAGAAAGTCCAGAACTTTTGATAGCAACTGTGTAGCGGCTCCATAGAAAATGTTGTCAATGGATTAATTTGTGGTATTGGTTAGATGCCTGAAATAAGGTCTGCGTTCAAAACTAGTTTAAGAGATTTCCACATGTTGCTACATTGGATAAAATCCCATACATACTGGATTTGTTGGAGAGTTGTTCAGTGCTAATATTTTAGGAATATCATATCAGAATTTTGAAAAAGGACATCGTTCCCCTTAAATATTTCCATAACGTCGTCTACAAGTAATATTAATTAATATGAACTATTATCAAATTACTGACAAGCAGTGTTTGTTGATGGTGTTGGCTTTCTTTCGAACTAGTCCTCATCTTATTATATATAGGATGGACAGAATCCGTTGGTTGATTTGTGGGTGAATCATAGTCTGTATATAAGTCGACGTTTTCATCCTGATGAGGGAATAAATCAAGAGAGAAGAAGAGTCATTTTCTCATAGATTTCTATACAATCTTCTTTTTGCAGTCGCCCCCTGCTGGTCAGTAGAGAGAATGCACATTCGAAGACACTTCTGTATCGACTTCACCCGGCAGAACCAAATATAAACCTTTTTTTGAACCTTTTTAAAAAGGACCCACTCTTATAGCATTACATAACATATATCATCAAAGCACAATGAAATAGCCCCAGAGGATTTCTGCCCGCTGACATTTCTCCGTGTGTGTGCTTGTGTGGCTGTGTTGGAGAGCTGTGGTGTGTGAAGGCCCCGGAGCATGAAGTCATCATATCTGTGTGCGTGTGAGATAGTTGGGTCTATTGTTGTGTTCGATTCCTCATCATCATCCGACGTCTCTCCAGGTGACATTTCACACATGAGTGAATGTAAACACAGAAGTGAGATGTCCTACATGCTTACCCCCCCTCCCCCTCTCCCTCACACACTCGCCCGCCCACGCACAATGTGAAATGTCATCGGTTCAGAGTGTGTTTTATAGAACGTCCGTGATTTGTTTTGTCAGCTCCCTCTGAGCCTCTTTCACAGAACTAACACCACCATGCTTTCTTTCATTATGCTGTTGCTTGGTTCATAGCATATCTAGTCTTTGGGGAACTTTTCTTAATGGAAGAGACGGAATGGAACGTATCAAAAACTAAGAAAAGAGATCACATGACTCCTGTATTAGCTGCTCTGCACTGGCTCCCTGTAAAATCAAGAATCACATTTAAAATTATTCTCCTCACCTACAAAGCCTTGATTGGTGATGCACCATCATATCTTAAGGAGCTTGTAGTACCATATGGCCCCACTAGAGAGCTACGCTCACTAAATGCGGGGCTACTTGTGGTTCCTAGAGTCCTAAAAAGTAGGATGGGAGCCAGAGCCTTCAGTTATCAAGCTCCTCTTTTATGGAACCAGCTTCCACTTTCAGTCCGGGAGGCAGACACAGTCACCTCATTCAAGAATAGACTTAAGACTTTCCTGTTTGATAGTGCTCATAGTTAGGGCTGAATCAGGTTTGCCCTGGTCCAGCCCCTTGATATGCTGCTATAGGCTTATAGGCTGCTGGGGGATGTTTTAGGATACACTGAGCACCTCTCTCCTCTTCTCTCTCTCCTTATGGATGAATTGACATCTCTCCATTGCACCTTATTAACTCTGCTTCCTCCCCGGAGTCTTTGTGACTTCACGTCTCATAGGGTCCATTGGACCTGGAGGTGTCTAATGCTTGGTGAGCCGGTCCCGCGTTGGCCCTGCTGATCGCCCCGCCCCCCTCCTCTCTACCTCCTTCTGTTTCATGGATTGGAGTTCCATTCATACATTGTCATATTCATGTAATGTGTTTATGTAACTTTGTAAATGCTGCTCATTCTGAACACATGACATCTATTGCTTCTGTCCATCCGGGGAGAGGGATCCTCCTCTGTTGCTCTCCTGAAGGTTTCTTCCCTTTTTTTCCCTGTCAAAGGTTATTTTTGGGGAGTTTTTCCTGATTCGATGTGAGGTCCTGGGACAGGGATGTCGTATGTGTACAGATTGTAAAGCCCTCTGAGGCAAATTTGTAATTTGTGATATTGGGCTATACAAAATAAACTGAATTGAATTGAAAATCAAAAGTTAAGTAGTGTGTGGTGTGCATTCAGAAGAAGAACACAACATGCACAACAAACAGAAACGGTCTGTCCTGCTGTGTGTTTACTTTCGTTAGCCGTTGGCTCTGTTAGCCCAGTTAGCCGTTGTAGCTCTGGTTACATAAACACAGCGCAGGACTCCGCTGCTCACTGGCGGCTAACAGCTAAGCTAACTAGCTGTCCTCCTACAAAACACAAGAAGACGTGCTCCGCTCAAGTCAGTTTGTCTTTTGCTAAGGTACAGTTATGAGGAATGTAAAACAGTAACATAAAATATTTACTGAGATGTATATGAAAATGTTGGTCACACTAGTATTGTGGATGACATTCATTAGATGATCTTTTTTGGGACAACTAGTGTGCTGACTCAAATAGAGCTCGTCATTAATGTTGGCCACTAGCTCAATTTACTCTTCTGGTCTACTGCACCAGTCGCTTCATTTCGCTCACTCGGATTCGGTAATTTGTGTCGCAAACCTTTTATTTAGGTCGGGTTTAGTTGAAATGATTTTGCTCGTCTGACATTCAGACCGCTGCTTAACCGAGAGATGCAAAAAGAAAAAGGACACGCATGCAGCCTGCAGATCAGATAACACAAACTGACACACACACAGTATATGAGGAGCTGGATTACTAGAACAGTGCCTCTACAAGCAGTGTGAGTTGGTAAACTGTACGATCCTTGATGCAGACTTGAACAGATGATGTAAAAACCCAACCACACAAACACGCCTGCGTGTGAAAACACCCACAATACTTCATCTGAAGCTACTTGTGCGTAGTAAGGACATCAGCCTCTCTTCCCCTCTGCTCGTCAACAGGCCCCCTCAGTGCTACATTACGTAACACCTTGAGGAGGCACGGAGAAATGGCATGACACACACCCTCGAATGAATCAAAACCCCCATGTGCTGAATCGTCCTCCAGACTTTAGAGGATGACGGGCTGGTAATAGCTAGTTCGGTTCCGAGTCCACCGGGCAGCCCTGTATTCTGATGCAGGTTCAAGTCCCCCCCAAATGTTGATAGCAATCGCATAGACTTTGGCCCCCGCCGTGATAAAACCAGGACACCTGCATTGTGAGTAAGGTCAATAATGCATTCCTTCTCTCCCACTGATCAGAGCAGACAGGAAAGGTTAAAGCAAGATGGTGGAAGAAGAATCCCAGAGGAAACACAAGAGCTCGTCCAGTATGCTGGATTTATGCCACAGCCAATGAAGCCACTTCACACGACCCGCTCAGCAAAGCAGACAAAGTTAGCAAGTAGCTAGCCGGTGTACGAAGTAGTGGAGACCTAAAACAGAGCTAATATTAGTTTCTGTTAATATTGGACTTAATTGGTTCAAGTTGCCAGAAACACGTCTTTAGATTAGTAAAAAAGCAGATAAACTCGGCTTGAAGAAGCTTGCCAATGAAAACGTGGCGTGCATGCAGAATAAACACAAAACAAGCTGTTGGCTGCAGGTTACATTATAGTGCTAATCATTAAAGTAAACTACCTACAAACTTAAATATTGACAAGAAATACACAATATACTGTAACTATAAACGCTGCAGTTGAACAGTTGGTCCCTGGCACTTCTTTCCCAACCAATGACGATCGGCCCAAAGTAAAAAATACCACTTGGCCAGAAAATAATATAATGTTATAATACTAAATATTGTCAGGAAAGAAATCGTGTATTGTCAGCCCCCCCAACTCTTACCCAGGACAAGCGGTGGCGCTGTATAAGCCTCCGGGAGCCCCGTCTTCTTGGTGATGCGATGGGGGTTGGGCGGGGTGAACTGTGAGGCGAAACACCCCTCAAAACCGCCAGCCAGATACAACGGGGTTCGGCGTCGCTACAGTCCACGCCAACAGAACACTGAAATCGCCACTCGTGGCCCGATGGAGCTGGTGCGACACCCGACACCCTCAGCATAGCACCGCCACATTCACACGCACACGTACCGTCTCGGCTGGGCACGCACGCCAACACATGCGCAACGGGGGTCACAAAGCTTCAGACCCCACAAGGGAGATATCCGGTCACCTCCGCAGGCTCTCTGCTTGACGCGTCATGGCCGGAGGCGACGAGCGAGGGTAAACCGATGGAAAACAAAATGTTACACATGAAGTCAACTACTAAAGTGTCGCGATCAGCACCCAGGATGCAGAGCACCAAGTCTTGAATGTATGAATTTGTAATCCTTGAGTTGCTTTCATCTTGAGCTTCAATCTTCGTGTTTGTCTTGATTTGGGCGACCGATCCGATTGTGTTTCGTGAATCTAAAACAGAAGTGTTCAAGCCATGACGATCCAGAATTAGATTAGACTTCATTTGTCATATTTTCTCCGGTTTTCTAGCATGTTGTCTCGAGCTGGTCCTCATTTTATTTAATTTTTTCCACCAATCTGGGTCCTTGTCTTTGAAATTGAAGGCAATTTTCATTGACCGAAACAGACGACCTCTTCCTGTCTTCTTTCACCCTTCATTTAGTTCACAGTTGCGGGCGAGAGATTAGGCTTTAACAGCGCCACAGCTTTTTCCGCGTGAAGGCGGCATCAGAAGCAGCACTAGTCCCGCATGAGACAGCCCTCTCAAAGGCCAAGTAGTCCTCCTCAAAGCTTTCAGAGCAGAGTTGTCCCGATGTCAGAAAGAATGGAGCTCATTTTCACTGAAGTAGCGGCTAGTTGCTGCTTAGTTCAGTGCTCAACTCTGGGTTTCGGAAGCGGATCCATCCCCAAATCAGCTGAATTCTGTTGCCGGACCAGTTGAGCTGAGAAGGCAAATTGATGTTGAACCAGATTTTTAGAAGTGGACACAGTCCCAAGCTGCTGCTACGAGGTCCAGCGTGTCCCCCCTGCATGCTCTGTAGTACAGTGTTGGCTGTGGCTGACTATCTGTATTGCTGTCTAAGTATAGTCCTCCCTCCTCTTAACCCTGACATGCCTCTCTATCTCTCTTTCATTCTCTCTCTCTCTCTCCCTTGGGTGTATTTGCTGACATCCCCACACTCTCTCTCCCTTTTTCTCTCAGTCACATTCCTCTCATCCTTTTGCTCCACAGTCCAGCCCGTTGGAAGAGCAGCAAGCAATGCTGCTCTCTCTCTCTCTCTCTCTCTCTCTCTCTCTCTCTCACACTCTCTCTCACTCTCTCTCTCTGTCTCCTCCTTTTAGTCTCACAACCTGCTGGCTGATGGTGATGTTGGTAACCAGGGTACACTACCAACTGTGTGTGGTAAAAACGACTATGTGATTAATCGATTATTAGATTTATGGGCATTAATTAATCAACAGTAAATAATCAAGCAAAACTACTTTTTGAGGTTGAATATAAAGGGGATGCGTTTAGTTGCAACGTAACAATTTCCCCCAATAAAGTATTTCTGATTCTGAAGATGCCATCGTTGCCTCTGAGGGCAATGAGGACGTGTGAGTACTCCATTAAACATGAGGTTGACAAAAGCAAGAGCTCAGGTCAGAGCTCATTCATGGAGAAAGAGTTATGAATTAATTGTTACTAGAGCAGATGTGGATATTTATTATTTTGTGCAATTTTGGTTTTAATTTTATAGTTATAAATAGAAATATATATATATATATATATATATATACATGTATACATATATATATATATATATACATATACATGTATATATACAGGGCAAAACAAATATTACAACCAAACTGTCAGCTCGCATTAAAATGTTTCTTGAATAACTCAGAATGTGAACCTCAGACTGTGTGCAGGTGTGTGTGTGTGTGTGTGTGTGTGTGTGTGTGTGTGTGTGTGTACGTGACCAAACCCTCCACAACAGCTCTCGAGCTGTCAGCCCCTCAGTCCTCTCTTCATTGACACCTGAGAGCAGCTAAAACGACAGACAGCCAGAGCAGGAAAGAATGAGGATAAAGAGGGAGAAGTGGGATGCAGAGACGCTAAAAGACACTGACGTCCATACAAACATCACCCAGCAGCCTCTGCAACTCTCATCCTCTATCCTCCTCCGGTGTTTCTTTTGCTCCTCTTTCTTTTATTAGTTCTCCTCTCCAGTACTTGATTGTCCACCTCTCTCCAAACACCCTCTTCCTTTGCTTTACACGCTGAACCTTCAATGCAAAACAGAACCTACGCAGCCAAAGTTATGCAGCCCGAAAATGAACAAACGACTGAGAATATTATGTAGATTGTAGGGTTGGGAGGGGCAGTGTGACCAATTTGTGCCCTTATGACAGTGTTCCCCTGACTGCGAGGGACTCATAATCACGGAGGAGTCGAGCCCCAGCAAAACTAACAGAATGTGATGAGTGAGTCAGAGGAAAATCTGCTCTGCTCCGTTAGGACTCCGCTGGAGCTCGAGGCGGGCGCCGCTGGTTCGATGGCTGTGAGGAGAAATGCTCCTCTGACTCTCTATTCTGTTCACTTGTTTTTGTTCCAACAAATCAAATCACCATCACTGTTGAGAGGAATGGAGTGGACCACGACACACTGCTGAATGTTCCAAGGGTGGATTTGTAGTCACTTGAATGAAACCAAGATGGCGACGGCCGTAACTCAATACGACGACGACCAAAACGCCGAACTCAAGGCTTCATAACGATGTCACGGTGACTACGTCTACTTCTTAAGACACATTACATACGTCAACATGTTCTGTAGATGTTCTGTTTTCACGTCAGCTATTTTTCTTCCTCAGGCTCATCAGGTAAGATTGCGACGTCTATCAAAGACAGACTGAAACTGTTGTCATTTTCTTTCATCCGATTTCAGTTCTTCAACCCCGATCCGGCAACCTCATACATTCTGTACATCATCGTGGTTACATCTGGACCTTGTTATTGCCAATACCATTACTGCTTTTATTATCATTATTATTCTACTACGTCCACTGTTGCTGCTATTTTTGGTAGTCGTAACTTTTTCATCATGCCTACTACTCTCATTTTATGAATCATTTATGTCATATGCATTGAATGTGCTGTAACTCTTTTATGTTGTTCATTCTGTACACATGACATCTATTGTACATCTGTCCATCCGGGGAGAGGGATCCTCCTCTGTAGCTCTCCTGAAGGTTTCTTCCCTTTTTTCCCTATCAAAGGTTTTTTTGGGGAGTTTTTCCTGATCCGATGTGAGGTCCCGGGACAGAGGATGTCATATGTGTACAGATTGTAAAGCCCTCTGAGGATAATTTGTCATTGTGGGCTATACAAAATGAATTTAATTGAATTCATAGGAACCTAAATGTTCCAATGAAACTGGAAAACACGGCCATCGAAGCAACAGGCAAAATGAAGTGTGCAAATGAAATACACAATCTCTTTGTCGACATCCAAACGAAACCAACTTTAGTTAAGTTAGTCGCAAACTTGCAAATGTTCTACGGTCGAGTGAGTACATGAGTTTAGGCAGATGAGGAGCGAAAGAAGAGAGCAAGAGGATGAGTGGGAAGAAGAACAAAGTAGAGCGCAAGGTAAATAAAGAGCTGTCGGCCAGAATCTCAGTCTAAAAGGGAGACGACAGAGAGAGAGAGAGAGAGGGGGGGGAATAAAGATGAGAGGGACACATAGAGACGGAGATAATCCCTGTGGGGCAGAGAGGGAAGACAAAATCCTGCCACTTAGGCTACACCGAAGTGTGAAAACAGCTCGATCCAAAAAAAACATAACAAGGGAAAGTCGACCAAGACAAACAAAAAGAGACGGTCGTCTGAGACGACTGAGCTGACAGACAACCGGCAACTTTCTGTTTTACGTTTGCATATTATATTTAATTTAATTCAATGTGGCCTCATTGGCATGAAAAGAAAAAAGAAAGTAAAACCATGTTGCCAAAGCATCCTAATGGAAAAGGATGAATATCGAACGATTGTTCGATAATAATATATATTGACAATAATTATCATGGCGGTCCCCACCTAACACAGCGGAATAAATAGTCTCTAACTATATACTCCAAGATATACTTATGTCATACCGGTGATGTGCGAATGTGTTATTATTTGCTGTTGTTTTTGTTTTCTCTTTGCCTCTTTCTTTCTCCTTATCTTTTGTATTTTATTCTTAAAGTTCTGTCTTGTTAAGTTGTAAAATAAAAATAAAAATATATTTTTTTAAATTTACAAAAATGTGAAATCTGTCAAATGGCCATGTTTCATGTTGTCGGGAGATGAAGAAAATATCAAACTATATACAGGAAACAGCCGACAGCAGAAACAGATTATCAAGAAGGACCCCTGAAAATAAAAGCTGTGTTGTTGAGTGCTTGGCCACTAGGGGGCGGAAGAAACGAGCTGACAGGCACTTTCCCTTGACACGTAGTTATCTGATTATACATAAAGTGATTCAAGTTAGTCCAAGTGCTGCTTCAGCAAGAGGAGAGAAAATACAAAATATGTGGGACACAATTTGGGACGACATCGTCACGTTCAATGATGGGAAGACAGCGCACCATGAATTAAAACTGACAACAGCTTTCAGGAGAGTGACAGAGAGAAAAGAGAGACAAAGAGCGGTGGGATGAATAGAGGCACAAAGAGGAGGCTGGAGCTGATGACAGAACTAAACTGACTAACGCAGCAGCAGAGGACGCTGAATAGGAACACTGGAGCCCCTCAACAACACCACACATGAGACAGAACACACACACACACACACACACACACACACACCCTAACCACAAATGAAGTTCACACATTAGTGTGTACTGTGAAACAACACACACTATAATTTGTGTTTTAGAAGTCAAAAGTATTACAAACTAAATTTGTGCTTTCTAACAATAACTGGTGACACGGCCCGTTATGATACTGGGAACGTATCCACGCAGGGAAAGGACAACTTTTACAACTTTTTAAACGACAAATCTCTAACTTTTACCCAAAAATGTTTTGCATAAACAACTTTTCAGGTTGGATACAAAGAATAAAAACTGATGGAAAAAGAGTCAATTTAATATCTAAACTCAAGATGATCTCTTTTTGAACACAGGAGTTCAAAAAGCCCCCTGCCAAACATTATATTTTGACAAAAGACAAGTCTTAAAATGACAAGTAAAAAATACCTCACTTGCATGCTGGGTTTGTCTATGTATGCTTTTGAATTATAATATCTTATTTACTGAAATATCTTAACTCAGGTAAGGCACTTGTATGACTTTTTTTGGAACAGCAGTTTGCACACAGGATATTCTCTATTCTATTTCTTAAGATTATTTGTCAAATGTTATTATTATTATCTTATAAAAAATATTCTTAGGCTCTATCAATAAGTATAAATATATGTATATAAATGTATGGATATGGATATAAATATGGATATATATATATGTATATACACGTTTAAATAAATATATATCAGTAATTATTATAAAAGAGCAACAAAGTATCACATTGACCCTCATTTAGCGGCACTGTTTTTAATCAAGGTATAATATTAACTGTAATGCCGAAGACAGCCACAAGTGGGCAGCACTGCCTTACAAAGAGCAGAAAGGTGAATCTGTGCAGCACATTTAAAACAACCGTTTTGAAGTCTTACTGCTTTCCTCACAAACAAAGCCTCGATACAAGATGTACAGAACTACTTTGCTAAGTTATTGGTGGAGGTCTCTTAACAACTTTACATCTGACGTTGGAGGTTTCAGACTGACCTTACAGTCCTGAGATCACCCAGCAGCCACAGCGAAAGATAATATTGTGTAATATGTACGTCTTGCTGATGTGCTTTCGACATATTCTACATCTTCCACGTCTGTCACATGGAATAAGAGCGTTGGGAAACCTTGACCTGTGAGTGAAACATGCATATAGTGCACTGACCGAAATGAGTAGGCTAACATGAGTAGGACGGTGTCTGGAGGCATAAATGAGTATCAAAGGAGAGCGCGTGCACTCATAATGTGTCTCTGACGAAGGCGGGGAGACGTCTCTAATTGACCTATTTTTTAGTCAGCTGTGAGAATCGTTCTGAGCTAAAAATAACTACATATTCCTTTTTAAGCATTTCTGTTGAATTGTCTTCATTAGGGACGCAGCTGATGCCACTCAGCCGGTCTGAATAACCACCATCTAAATATTTAGACATATATATATATATGAGGTATATTGTCTATCCATCAATAACCAAGGAACCAGTCGAGCTGTTCGCTGAAACTTACAGAGAGGAACTCTTGACTGGTTATCTCGATTTAACACAGATGCCTCTATATGACCTCCATAAACAACAACATGAGCGAGACCATTGGCTTTCTCTATATAGTTATTCTCAATGGATTGGATCCAGTGCAAAAAAGCTGACGGCGTACTTTTCTACAACGGCCGTGAGCAGAGCTTCGGCTCGCTGGGAGCCAACACCGGGCCGCACTGCTGGACCCACGAGAAGGGAAGAGAGTTTTCTTTTCTTTTTTTAAAGGGACTCTGGCGCTCGGCAACACTAACGCTGTCCACAAGATCGGCCCAAAATAAGAGTTTCTGGAAGTCATTCTTATGGTTATCCAGAGACTTTCATGAGGTCTGGTCATGTTCTCTATTCAGAGGGGAATGGTTTCCTTAAATTGAATTAAAAAACACACCGCTGTAATGTTTCAGGTTCTGAACTCCGCTCGGCTTTCAAACACTAATAATGTCACATGACTTATTGTCATAAGGACGAAAAAACTAACAAAAAAACAACCCAACGTGAACACAGCGGCCTGGGACGTTCGGTGACCACAGACCTCCAAGCTCTCTTCATTGTTGTGCCCTGAGAACGGACCTGCTCTGGGAGCAGCTGGGTGGAGTTAGCCCTCCGCAGACTGGACCTTTGCTATGTAGTAGTGCCGACCACAGACCAGCCAAGGGGGATGTGCAGGGCCATTGTTTTGCATCAGACAGTGGCCCTGTGTGTCTGAGTCTGACGACGCAGTGAGACCCAACAGTTTGGCTGTTTGTGTTTCAAAGAACGCAGCGCTAGAAGAAAGGAAGGAAACAAGAGCAGAGCACGCCACACTTGACCGACACATCGGCAACAAGGGCTCAGTGGCATTGTTGCTCCATACCGTCCACTAGTCTGAGTGGAAGGTGTTTCTATCTGAGCTGGAAGGACAGAAATAACCTCTCAACATCCCAGTGGCACCTTCTGCTATCAGAGGACATTTGAACATGTCATTAAAGAACATTTTAAATCAATTTCACAGATGTTGAGCAACAAAAATTGCCAGAAAAAAAAGAAGAAAGAAAGTGTTTTGATGCACAGTGTTGCATCAAAACATTTAGTCTTTAGATACTATTTTTCCTTAAAACAGCAACAAACCTTCCTCCGGAATGAAACCATCTAAATGTGTTACTGCACTTCGGGTTGTCAGCGTCCTAAAACCAACAGAATGTGGTCTAAGGTCACATGCAACAGGTGTGGGGGTGAGAGAGGACAAGAGACACCAGCACCAGAAAAAAACAAAAATCAACATCAGCTGTCTGTGTGTGTGTGTGCGTGTGCGTGTGCGTGTGCGCTGTGTAAAAAAATAAACGTCCCGTTATAGGAACATTCCTTCTAAAAATGACGAGATCTGCGGCCACTTCACTCGCCTTGTTTTGAATCTGGTTAGCTGCATTTAGCCGCTCTGCCTTGCACCAACCTGGCAAGTTTGACAGGCTATTTTGGGATCTGTGTTTTGCTCTGACACATTTGCAATATTCAAATATTACTGTATTTAAATATATATATGGTTGCACATTTGACTGATTTCTGTTTAAATGGTAGAAGACGCCACTGATGGCAGCCAAAGGCCAAGAATTGGTTGCCAATTTCTCAAAACAGTTGGCAATGGCAACCTGGCAACCCTAACCGCCGAGCCCTATCATCATAACAAAATATGTCCTCAATGAATATGTTATCCGCCGAAATTGGTGCATTTGTCTCATCAGTTTAAGTGTCAGGATAATTTTACGGCGAGACCCCCGATGAGCATTTCTCCCCTGCTCCCATAGCAACAGATAATCCTAGCAGCGATCAGATTAGACACAAAACAGCCAATCAGGAATGACCTACCCCTTTTGCTCCGATTGGTTTTGGCTGCAATGTTTTCAACATTGCGGCCCAGGGTCACAAACTAACAAACAAACAGTCACCAAAGTTGAAATCCGCAAATACGCAAAATGTGTTTTACCACCGAATGCAAATGTTTAATTCCCCCCCTTTGCTTGCATATAATGTGTGTGTGAGTGTGTGTGTGTGATGTCGAGCTCAGGGAGCACCCAGGCCAAAGTTGAGAGCGCACAGAGTAGGGAGGCTGAAAGGGGCCAAATGGGTACAACTAAGTGAGATCTTATTATTGTGCAGTTAAATGGATGTCAGCACAACACAAAAAACACTTACTGAGAACAGGAGACATTTTGTTTGCTCAAACAAAACTTTTTATGCATAATCTGAGTGGCGTGTTTGTTTATGCTATGTGTGTGCCCCAATTTTTTGCTGAATCTTTGCCGTCTCCGAGCCCGAGCCGACACGTTGCCATTGGGCAACATGAGATCACAGCTGAGTATGTACATTTTGTGCTCAAAGCACACGCACACACACACACACACACACACCTGCAAACCTTCTAGCCAGTGAAAGATGAGCGCCGGCCCGTCTCCTTGAATAGTCTGAAGTGTGTTAATGCATCATGAGAATGTTAGCGAGGTCTCCAGGAGGGAGCGGCAGGGCTGCGGTGTGGTGCCTGATTTCAACAGCACAGTGCACCAGCTGGGTGCCCAGATGGGGCCGGGATTGGCAGGGTAAAATGAGAAGGGGGGGCATGTGTACAGCCATCCACACACAAAGTTAAGAGCGGACAGCAGCAGTAATTTACTGCACCTGATCCCTCCCGAGCACGGCTAGCCCTCTTTTCACTTTTTTTCCCAGAATTGTAATCTCTTCCAACGATCTCTTCCCATCCAGCTCAAATGGATGTTCAAACAGAAGTTTCTCTGTCGCCCTCCTATCTGCGTTCTCCTCTCTTTCTTTCTTCTTGTAACATCTGAGAGTTTTGCTCTTTCATCCATTGCTGCGACACTCTCTCATTGACACATTCCAAAGCAGCCCACCTGTTTGAAGAAGAAGGGTCCAGTGTTGGAGAAAAAAGAACACCCCCCCACCCCTCTCTTTCTTACACACACATACACACACACACCTGTCCTCCATGGGTTGAGGTGGGAACCACCAGCATTGAACAAGGCCGTGCTGGCCTCATGTCCGACCTTTCAACCTTGACCCACACAGAATCTACCCACATCATTCCTCTCTTTCACACACACACACACACAAACATGCAGTGCACGCTTAACAGAGCTCCATTGTCACGCATTTCATCCCCCCATTCCCTCCACACACACACACACACACACACCCCTCCCACCGAACAGCCCCCCTCTCTGGCATACAGTGCAGGGCCGAGCCTCCGCCCTGAGAATAAGCAAAGCACAACAAAGACTACGTTTACATGCACAATATTCCCAATGTGATGTGGCTCATATTCCGTTTGGATATACTAGAGTTAGGCCTTATTCTAAATAGAGCATTTTCTCATTAATACATGTGGCATATGCAATATTATTCAGATGTTAGGAGCATTCTTTGGACATGTATACAGCGCACTCAGAACATGCGTCGGTTTTACGCCACTTTGGGACACACAGCCTCTTTCCTGTTTACGAACACAAACCAACGAGCCAACAGTTTGCAAAGCTAGAGAAGAGATGGATGACCAAAAAAAAAGCCCACGAAAGGAGAAACGCACTTACTTTAAAACATTATGAAGGACTTGGTTATCAATGGGTTTTTGGACAAATATCGCAACGCCGACCTTATAAGCAAATGTGGTTGAATACATAGAAATCCTGGTTCCAAGATGAATATATTTCAATATTTGGTGCATGTAAACGTAGTCGGTGACTGTTCCCCATCTGCAGCAGCAGGCAATGTGCTCTCTATCCCTCCTGACCAGCCCCTGACGCACGCACACAGACACACACACACAGACACACACACAAACACACACACACACACAGACACACACACAGACAAACACACAGACACACAAACAAACACACACACGCACACAGACACACACACACACAGACACACACACAAACACACACACACACACACACTTGGCTTAAAGTGCTTACAGATTGAATTAGCGATATTGCTTTTTCAGAACAAATGTATTCTCTGCTGATGGGTTATGGCTGTCCCAGCATGCAGTAAGTGAGCTCACATACACTTCAGACGGGCAGAACGTTCACACTGACATTAAAGTGAACCTAACGTGCATATCTTTGGACCGTGAGAGGAAACTGAGAAGGACATAGATCCACCCCACTCAGGAAAGACAGCTTTTGATTTATCAATGACATAACATTGGTATTTCTCAGCATTTGTCAGAACCGTAGTTGTGAAAACTACAGCAGTGTGTTGCTATTTACCGCTTTTAAATCTGGACTACAGCGGCCAGGACTGGAATCACCAGAGAAAAACTTTACCCCGTTCAACCCAATGAGAAAACTAACACTGATATGGAGTGCCAGTGGCTCCGGGCTCCACCTGAGGCCCGCTTGTGCATCATATGCACCAAATATTTTTCCAACAGCCCCCTGAAAGTTGAAAAACATGCTCAGTGTTTCACTCGTAGCCTATTTGCGGAGAGAGATAAAAGAGAGAGCGACATGCTAATTTCATGAAGCTGACAAGCTGTTCAGTGTTACACATGCGGCCAAAGCTACAAAGAAACAGGAGGAGAGAACTAATCTGGGATAGGGTCATGACATGAGACTTAATTGATGTTCAGGCACCACAGAGACAGGCTAAAAGCAGCAGTGCATCTCGGAAAATATGCACAGAAATGAAACTGGTTTTGTGGGTTCTTCTGAATCCTTGTACACTACTACGGAGCATTCTTAAAGTGGAAAAATATTCGGATTTCAGCGGATTCCTCCACCTATTAAAGATATGTTTGACAAATAAAATGCTTTGAACCAAGTGATTTCATACCTCCAGGAATAACTCCAGGCATGTGGTGAAACGCTGAATCCGTTTGGCTTCTGAAAACCCAAATAAGGGACAGCAGACTTCAGATTTCCTAGCAGATTTTCCTGGAATATCATGAAAATGGCAATGTAGCCGATGTGGCCGACATTATATGTTTGTCCCGGAACAGGGCGAACACTGCTGGAGTTAACATTCAATTGGGGGGATTAGTTTATGTCTTGTGTCGTTAACGTAACACCCTCAGAGATTCTCCCTCTGGCGTGGACATGGCCAATAAACAATATATAGGGAGAAGAATTTTTTTGGGTGACGAAAGTGGACCATGACAGCACGGATAACTGGCACACAAACCAGAGTACATGCTAGTGATTCCCGAGCGGATATCAAATCAGTCAATACAAACAAGATGTCAATATAAACAGACTTATGAAACTATATTGATGAGTTACTGTTTCCCGGTATGTAACCTAACCTAGCGATCAGTCAGCACCAGCCAAATGGTCCAGCGCTCCCAGTTTAATGTAACCCTCGGCCGTAAGACTAAATCCTCTCGTCCCTCTTTTCCATAAGAATGACTCACAGCGGTGCTTAGGCTCCGTGCTGGTACAGACGCTCACTCTATCCACTATCTCCATGGTTGCCGTCGGGTCAGGTGACAATGAACTGAGGCCCTCTTCTGTAGGGGGTCAGTGACATTGACTGCTGACAATCAATCAAGGATCAATCGAGGGGAAGTACCATGCAAACTGACATAACTGTGACACTTCGTTTGACAGAGTTCTGGTACAAAAAGCCTCTCAGTCTGGTGCGTAAATGTAATCACGTGAAGTGAAACCAGCACAAACTAATTACCCGTTGCTGCCTGAGTTACAGGCAACATTTGGCAGCCTGACGCGGGACATATAAGGCAAGAGGAGCCTGCTCGACTGGACACACAGAATCTGATGGGGAGGGGGGGCTTAGATAACACGGACGCTTGAAAGTAGTGGCAAAGAATAAAGAATACAGCCAATGGTCATTACCAGAGTGTGCAGTAATTTGTTTTCACTAATTTATGGAGCGGTACTTCTCATAAACACGTATGCTTCTTACTCCTAAATGTGCTCGACATTGTCAGATTCACAGCTTCGGGTCACTTTTTAGGGGTCGTTTACATGTCCCCCATTTTTTTTGCCGCCCTCAGAGATCCAATCGTTCCCAAGCGCCTACTTTCAGGGCGCCACGGCTGCGCCTCGAGATGAAAAAATTTTCTTTTGTAAATATCATGAAACGAGGAGCCGCTCACAGCTGGCAGATATCTTTTATTTCTTTAAAAAACAATCTGCGGTAAATCAACGATTGGGAATGAGGAGAAGTTGATAATTTTGGTACAGGGCTACCCAGAGTTTTACGATCCGCCCCTCACAGGACGTCACAACATCCGGTCGAAAGGTTGTGTAAGGGTGTGACCCTCGTGTAAGGGCATGACACCTTGTGTAAGGGTGTGACCCTCGTGTAAGGGCGTGACCCTCGTGTAAGGGCATGACACCTTGTGTAAGGGCGTGACCCCTTGTGTAAGAGCGAGACACCTTGTGTAAGGGCGTGAGACCTTGTGTAAGAGTGTGACACCTTGTGTAAGGGCGTGACACCTTGTGTAAGGGCGTGACCCCTTGTGTAAGGGCGTGACCCCTTGTGTAAGGGCGTGACCCCTTGTGCAAAAGCGTGACACCTTGTGTAAGGGCGTGGCACCTTGTGTAAGGGCGTGACACCTTGTGTAAGGGTGTGACCCTCGTGTAAGGGCGTGACACCTTGTGTAAGGGCGTGACTCCTTGTGTAAGGGCGTGACCCCTTGTTAAGCATGTGACCCCTTGTGTAAGGGCGTGACCCCTTGCGTAAGGGAGTGACCTCTTGTGTAAGCACGTGACCCCTTGTGTAAGGGCGTGACCCCTTGTGTAAGCACGTGACCCCTTGTGTAAGGGCGTGACCCCTTGTGTAAGGGCGTAACCCCTTGTGTAATCACGTGACCCTTGTGTAAGCATGTGACCCTTGTGTAAGGGCGTGACCCCTTGTGTAAGCATGTGACCCCTTGTGTAAGGGTGTGACCCCTTGTGTAAGGGCGTGACCCCTTGTGTAAGAGCGTGACACCTTGTGTAAGGGCGTGGCACCTTGTGTAAGGGCGTGACCCCTTGTGTAAGGGCGTGACACCTTGTGTAAGGGCGTGACTTCTTGTGTAAGGGAGTGACCTCTTGTGTAAGGGCGTGACCCCTTGTGTAAGGGCGTGACCCCTTGTGTAAGCATGTGACCCTTGTGTAAGGGTGTGACCCCTTGTGTAAGCATGTGACCTCTTGTGTAAGGGCGTGACCCCTTGTGTAAGGGAGTGACCCTTGTGTAAGGGCGTGACCCCTTGTGTAAGGGCGTGACTCCTTGTATAAGGGCATGACCCCTTGTGTAAGGACGTGACTCCTTGTGTAAGCATGTGACCTCTTGTGTAAGGGCGTGACCCCTTGTGTAAGGGAGTGACCTCTTGTGTAAGCACGTGACCCCTTGTGTAAGGGCGTGACCCCTTGTGTAAGCACGTGACCCCTTGTGTAAGCACGTGACCCTTGTGTAAGGGCGTGACCCCTTGTGTAAGCACGTGACCCTTGTGTAAGGGTGTGACCCCTTGTGTAAGCACATGACCCCTTGTGTAAGGGCGTGACTCCTTGTGTAAGGGCATGACCCCTTGTGTAAGGGCGTGACCCCTTGTGTAAGGGCGTGACCCCTTGTGTAAGCCCGTGACCCCTTGTGTAAGGGAGTGACCTCTTGTGTAAGGGCGTGACCCCTTGTGTAAGGGCATGACCCCTTGTGTAAGGGAGTGACCTCTTGTGTAAGGGCGTGACCCCTTGTGTAAGGGCGTGACTCCTTGTGTAAGGGAGTGACCTCTTGTGTAAGGGCGTGACCCTTGTGTAAGGGAGTGACCCCTTGTGTAAGGGCGTGACTCCTTGTGTAAGGGCGTGACCCCTTGTGTAAGCACGTGACCCTTGTGTAAGGGCGTGACCCCTTGTGTAAGGGCGTGACCCCTTGTGTAAGGGCGTGACCCCTTGTGTAAGCACGTGACCCTTGTGTAAGGGCGTGACCCTTGTGTAAGGGAGTGACCTCTTGTGTAAGGGCGTGACCCTTGTGTAAGGGGCCTCAAGATCAGTAAAACTGCTACCTGACAACAGGTTAGAAATCATCTATAAACCCACGTTCTCCCCATCTGTGACATTAACAGCATTCAATCCTGTAGAAAAACCTCACCAATTGCGACTTTGCTTGGAAAATTCCGCCACTAATAAACCCATGACCCCGATGCTAGCCGGCCATGACACAATCCCACATTAATAAACTGTGAACAACACGGAGAGAATAACTCCGAGGAACAATGCGCGGCGTTGATGATCAAAGTGATGGCGAGAAGAAGAAAACTGTCAAGAACCATAATTTGTAACAGCCCTCATTAATATTCACTGTTTAATTCAATTTTCCGTGCTTGTCGGGTCGTTAAGAAAGACATTTCTGGAATATTGGGTCATGTTTTAATTACTTTTTTTCCTCCACAGAGAGAGGACTAACGGCCACAATGTGCCTTCTGTCACTGACTGTGTGATATGTGGGCTGGCATATGGAAATCCATGCATTCCAGACCAATTTTGTTATTGTCTCTCTGCGCACCCACCCGTACCTCATCTCTGCAATTGTGGGGGGGGGGGCTGTAAAACTGTCACAGCAAAAATATGTGCTGCATTCCCTGAAATCACGGACAAAAATGATTCAGTGCTTTGCAGAGTGGTGGGTCGGTGGAGTGGAAAGGAGCCGTTGTCCTCCCTCGTGCATTCCGAACATAAAAAAAACCGCGCACTTGAAGGCATCACTTATTCATGGCGTTCACGTCGTGTGGCTGAACAGCTTCCACGAGAGGGGAACCTCACGAGTCGCCTCCAAGACACGGACAAGTGCACGAGGACGTCTCCGGAAAGCGCGAGGTCCCCGAGACTTCCAGGGCGTGTCCCTGGAGGGAGACCATGCCCGCTGAAGTGGGTGGGGTGGAGGGGGACACCCACTTACATTAAATGACACTTAGCCCGGGACTATAATAATGCAAAGAAAATCATTTAAATAAATAATTGAGAGTCCTTTAAGTTCAGTAAAGAGTTTGTGAAAGAGTATTATCTGGGATAAGCAGGTCGACGTATGCTTCATCACTTGACACGGACTCGGTTATTACGGGTAATAAACTGTTAATAACGCTACACTTTGACGTTAGCTAAAGAGGAGAGTAGCATCTTGAAGATAGTTAAGATCATGTAGAGGGGGGGGGGGGGGGGGGGGGAGTTCCAAATGAAACACAGAACAGCAGAATAAAAACATCATATCATGACACCAAACGGGAAGCACTTCCAGTCATGACCGAGGCAAGAGACAACACTACAGCGTTTGACTTACTTCAGTTTGTGAGTGAGGTGGGATTCCAACAAGGTAAAAAGTAACTCCATTCATTGGGTTCTCAGCGTCTGGGCACGTTGTGTGTGAGCCGAACAAAGAAACGGTTTGGAAACTACTCTGCTGTCAACATTGTGGACAGTCGCCCCTTTTCCCCCTCAGGTTCCCGTCGTTGAAAGCGGCGTCTGCCCGGACTGGACTGGTCCTCCTCTCCCTCTCTCCACAACGTAAACAGTCCCGCTACCAGGAGCGTCATGAGGCCATATTAAGACCACAGTACTACCGGAAATTGGGCAGATTGGACTTCAAAATAAAGGCCGAAAAGCGATCTCTTTTGGATTGAAAGAACCCCAGCACGACTCTAAACTGTGGACGCCAATTTCTGCTAAAAAATAATGACTTACTATCTGATATTTATGACTTAGTATCTCCTAATTATGACTTAATATCTCATAATTATAACTTAGCATCTCAGAATTATGACTTAATATCTCATAATTATAAATAAAAGCAGCTTCTCCTCTTTATCTTCTCCCTCGCTCTGTCAGTGTGACTGAGGGTGGAGTCTTTACAGTATTGCCTGAGATCAAAACATTTCCGATGGGTTTATGAAAACACCGGAACTGAGTAGTGGAGAAAAATGGAAACGCTGATATTAAAAATGTTTCCCTATACAATGAAGTAGAGGCCTGCCTGCTCCTTTGAGATTTGTTGAGTTCATAATACACCTGAGAATCTATCGATTAAACTCCTGAAATTGACCCCACAGTTTTATTCTTGACTTTGAAAACAGTTTTTGGCAAAACAAAAATGTAAGTTAAGGTCCACTTACTAGATTCCTGCCGGGGCTTTCAGCCACATCTCAAGGCCTTCATCACAGGATGGAGTTGGCTTAGTTTTTATGGATATGGTTCCACTGTCATTTGTCAATATGGTAAGTATGGACGTAGTAACGGGGTCGTGTGACAATTGAGCAAAGTCCTTCTGATGACAAAGGCTATGAGATTTGACCGAAAGCTCTGGAAGATAGTCATTTTTTGTAAATAAAAAAACTGAGATGTCTTAAACGACCCTACTGATATTTTTTGCATGTTTTACCACAAATCAGGAAGTAATGCTTCTCGTTGATTACGTGAGGGAAAAGGACTGCGCACAGAGACAATATCCCATAAAACTCATCATATATTTTGAGCATTTGTGTGATCTAATGGATCACAGGAACATTTACTTTTGTGCCTGTCGGCTACAAAAAGTGCTCACTGCCTAGATCTCCCCATGGCAATCTGAATGAAGAAGGAGAAGAGACACTGTTTATCTCTAACACCACAAAAAGAGGGAACATTCTATGCAGATTGTCATATTTTACATTATGTTATGCCATATCTAGTCTACCCCACTTTTTCTTTTCACATACACACACACACACACTCACACACGACAGTGGAGGTCTGTCAGCTTGCCAATAATGTCCATGGACAGTGATCTGTATCCTTACTGTCAGAACATGCCTTCATATTCGATGTCTCCCGTTGCGTCTCGAATCCAAACTGAATTCAAAGCACAGCGATGCTCCATCCCCCAAAAAATGTTGACTTGTTATATTTGTGCCATTAAAAACATTTTGAGTTACGTTGAAACAAATGTAATCTACCTGGCGATACATTTCTCCCAGAACATATTTGCTTTTACAAATTAGCAGTATACAAACACACTTTCCAGGAGATGGGGTCAAAAGCTTAAATACATACATGCCAATCACAACGCGGTTAAAGAAAAACATCATGGTCTTCGTTTAACGTAGAAAAAGTCTAACACAACGCATTTAACACGACACGTAATTAAACAGAAACTAAACTTCACGTAGAGGCTATCATTGTGGTTCCAGACTCTCAGCAACATTCAGGCCGTGTCCATAAGGGATGAGTGGAAATGCACCAAGTTCAAGGTAATTGACACAAAAGTAGCCAACAAACTAACTATCATTCAGTTGTTTGTTCTTTTCCTCATTTATTACATTTTGTCAGTCTGCCTTTCTACCTGACTGCACGCTGTGCTGAGAGTTTAATGGGAGAATCGTCGTGCCTGAGGGAGTGTGTGTGTGTGTGTGTGTGTGTGTGTGCGTGTGTTTGTAGGTGTGTGTGTGCGTGTAGGTGTGTGTGTGTGCGTGTGTTTGTAGGTGTGTGTGTGTGTGTGTGCGGGTGGGTGGGTGGGTGTGTGTGTGCGCTGGTGTGTGGGTGTGTGCGTGTGTGTGTGTGTGTGTGTGTGTGTGTGCGGGTGGGTGGGTGGGTGTGTGTGTGCGCTGGTGTGTGGGTGTGTGTGTGTGCGGGTGTGCGCACTCATGGCCAGTGAAGCGAGACATACAGCCCCAATGCTGATGCTGGCCGACAGTGCCCTCAGGACAGAGGAAAGAGCATGCGCAAACAAGTACATATATATATATATATATATATATATATATATATATATATATATGACACACACACACACACACACAAACTTGCACAGACTGAGTCATTATGTAATAGCAAGGCATAGGATAGGGGAGAACGAGAAGAGAGAGAAGCTGAGAGTGTCGACGTGCACTCTCATACACCCTCTAGTGGCATCACACTGCACTCACAGACAGACACACACACACACAGACAAAGTATGTTCTCAAAATCACATCTAACATCACTTTGACATGCAATCATGCATCATGGAACACAGGAGGACGATTACATTCTGTTATGTAAGCGCTGGTCCAGTTTACGTCATCTGCCATCATGACATCAGAGTGGGATTTCGGATGCACTTCCTGTTTGCAGTTCCTTGGTACTGAAGTTGGATTTAATTATGTACCAAGCTTCAGAGCATCAGGGAATGACTTACAACCTTCAAGCCACAATGTGACATCGGCTGCAGAGTGACGCCCAGCCTCCGGCCCCCCCTCACTGTTGCCGTTGTTTGCACTGTTAGCTGTAAGCCACAAGCTCTGCCATGTTGAGAGCCATATGGTGACAATCCCTCAATTATAGTTATGCTATGGATATTGAATTTGGCATCTTAAAATGATAATGAATACATACGTTAATAAATATATTCAATGTAAATAAATAGGATAAATATTAATATGCATTTTAATAAAGGTTTGCTGAAACCCAGTATATCAGCAATTCTATATGGGTCAAACTCTTGTCACTCTACCATTAGGGCGACTATTGCTCAGTGGTTGAGCAGGGTCGTCCTTCAATCAAAGGATCGGCGGTCACATAAAAAATTAAAAACATGAAGGAGGCAACCTTGGTGAACCAGAGACTGATGCTGTAGAGCGACGTTTACTTTTGTGTTTCGTGAACGACGCCACACGCATTAGGATGCACTATACGACATGGAGGTGTTCTTGGTGGTAATATGCAATAATGCCAACAATGTCATAATAAATAAATAAAAAAGCTTCCATAAATAAATAGGAAAACACGTTGGGCGTCACCAAAGTCTGCCTTCTCTTGAATATAATGGGATGTCAAAGCGGCAAGAAGATTGCATTTGCAAAAACTCAACAGCAACATCTTTCTCCAGAAATCATGAGCTGGTCACTCAAGATAATCCACAGACCTTGTTGTGAGCGGTTTCATGTTGTGAGCATGTGAGCCGATAACTCCAAAACTAGGAAACTCTCCAAAACGATGTACATTCATTAATAGCATGACAGGTAAGAGTGAAAATATGTATTTGACGACTTAGCTTTAGCCAGGGTAGTGCGCAGTCCACAGCAACGGCAATTAGCTAGCTAGTCAACGGAACCTAATACATCACGAACTACGAAAACCAGCAACACGGATTAGTTTCCGTCCTTTGTGCGCAGACAGTCTTTTCAAAATAAACTTATGTCTTCACGGGATAATACTCAGTTACATTTAGGCAACAAAACTACGGAATTAGCCGTTACTGAAGTACGCATGTTACGTGGCAAATAAAAACTTCTCGTTTCGCATGGTGGAACGAACAGCGGCCTCTTTGTTTGACACATCCAACTCGCCCTGTGTGGGCTTTTACGGCCTTTATACTTCCTCAGTTGTGATTGGGTGGATAACATACAACATAATTTCGGTGCATCACTTTTAGTAGGTATAGCTAACGTAGGATGGATGAGCTATAGTGGGAGGAGGGGCTAAGAGAGAGGGATCCACATGCACTATAATGCTCTAGGCAAAGGCTGACAGCAGACATACTGTATTTTATAACACCGGTGTAAAAGAATCAAGTGAAAAATTCTGACATATTTGAAAACATGTCTAGGGATCAAATGAGCCTTTGTTCGGGAACTCCCCCTCAGTTGGTCCAATGTTCTTTTTTAATTCCAATATTACCCCAGACAAAAGGATTGGGGATTAATTGAAAATACTGTATCTGATCTTCCATCAGAGGGGATTAGCGGCAGCTGTTGATGCGAAAACATCACAAAACAAAAGGTTTTCCAAAAGAATATTCTTACACCAAGAATCCCGACTGTGCTCCAATAAAAACAAGGCTGGTGAGGATTTAATCTAGACATTGTGTTGGAAAGTGATGATGGTCACGATGTGGAGGGAGGAGGGTGACCTGTGTGTGTGTGTGTGTGTGTGTGGTGGTTGTGGTGGTGGTGGTGGTGGTGGTGGTGGGGGAGGGGGGGGGGGGATGTGAAGGCACTAATCTGGCCTTGTTCTGAAAAGAGTTTCATCCCCACTGCAGGGGGCCCGTGGAGACCCAACATCCACATCCTCACATCATCCCCCAGTCGCTCTCCTCATGTACCCTGTGACCTCCACCCATACCCCCCCCCCCTCTCACTTACCCTCTCTCCTCACTCCCCATTTTACAGTTTCATTTACCAGACCCAGTGGTACAATAGGCTGTTTTACAACGTAGCGCAGCGGTGTCTAAAGACAGGGATGAAATCATCAACTTTTAAAAGTTATTTTTGGGGTCTATATGTTGGATCCCGTATATAGAACCTTTAAAGTTGAATATAATATAATAACATATAGTATTAACTGCTCATATGGCGTGTAGTAAGTATGATATGAATGCATTTGCAATTGAAAATCCATAACATTTGGAAATGTGTTCATCAACGGAGGCTGCTGGTCACTGGAAAGCCATTCAACCTTATATCAACAATTAAAAACGTTTTGCTATGAAATAAAAAAATAAACATTTTAAGCAACGGAAAATTAAGAATTGGATGGAAATAATCTTCTTTTGGATTTAAAGTCTTAAATAGATAAAGAGCTTTCTCTGTTCTGTAGTGTTCTGTTATGTTGTGGCATGACCTGGCAACAGAAAGAGGCTGTGTGTGTGTGTGTGTGTGTGTGTGTGTGTGTGTGTGTGTGTGTGTGTGTTGGGGTTGGGTGGGGGAAACACCCATCTGTTCATTTCCAGCAGCACAGGGAGATTTCGCTAAAGATCTAATCCATCTAATCCTCAACACTGAAGCTAGAGATAGAAGTAGTGGCGCAAAGAGACCACTAGAGGGCGAGCTAACTGTTAATTACTGATGAAAAGGAAAGACTTGTATTTACTCACAAAGAGGGATGAATTGGGCTAAATGTTTCCTTCTTTTTTTTAACAAAAATGTATTAAAATTAAAATATTTAATTTGCTCCAAACTTCACGACTCCGGATAATGAAAAAGCTGTCACAGGCTTAAATAACTCTCCAAACAATTACAAAAAAAGAAAATTAAGCTATTAGAATTTATTTGAAAAATGGCCAGAAAACTAACCAATCATTAGAATGCAGGAAAAACAACACGGAGGAAGGAAACAATTGGATGTGTTCCACCTCTAGTATACAGTGCAAATAGTACACACACACACACACACACACACACACACACACACACACACACACACACACACACACACACACACACACACACACACACACACACACACACACAGCTCCCTGACACGTGTATGTGATATGACTTCTCCACCATCAAGTGGGAGCTTTTCTGCTGGGATGGAACGTCACACGTGTAAATTGCTGATTGAATCCAAGCTCTGTGGCTTCAGAGAGAGGCCCTACTTTACAGGACCATCACCTCGCATCAGTGTCACCCGCCTGCCGCCACAGCCGGGACCACACACACACACACACACAAGCATCTCTGGAAGCAAATGACAGGTTTGATCAAAGTTCCAAATGTCAGTGAAGCTGTCAAAACACGCTAAATCCCAAAGTGGGGGTCGACCCAGAAAAAGTGTCCCATCGACTACCGCGGACATGCCCGTCACCACCTCACCCACTCAAACGGCAGTAAGTAAACGCTCTGCCCAGCGAATGCACCAAACGTCAGGCAAAGTTAGCGGCTAGTTGGTTGAATACCACGGAGCATTTGGCAGTCAGAGAGACAGAAAGCTCGTTACATCAACTGTGACAACGTCAGCGTTGTGTTGATCCACAAAGTGGGAGAAAAAACAAAATCCCATGTTACAGCATGATGTTCATTCAGTGAATCATGATTCATTTAGACTCAAATTGACTATAAAGTGGCAATTGCTTTAGGGCGGGGCTATCTTGTGATTGACCGCTTTGGTAAGTCGTCTATACGTCACTCCTCTACAGTCCAAATAAGGTCATTTACGTTCACTTGTTGCAGAAAGCCAAGATAGCGACAGCCTAACTCGAGACTTTACAATGGCAGTCCACAAACCAACGGGTGACGCCCACTTCTAATGCGTAGTGGATGCTTTTGAAGCCCTTTCTGGTGAAATGAAGGTAAGATACTCGTCCTGATCGGCCTTGAACCGTGCCCATAACGAGATGATGATCTTTGCTGCTCATGGTCCAACAAGTTACATTGCAGTCACATTTGTTAACGTTAATCACGACGCCCTCCCACCCCTGCAAAGACTACCATTATTTTGGTTTATGTCGGGTAGGGGAACAGAGCCCCGATGTTTAGCTTGCAGACAGCAACACGGTAAATTTAGGCCAAGTCTAAACTTTAAACATTGCAGAGATATCCAATTCAAATGTATACCAACATTAGCTAACGTTAAGCTATGACTAAAGTTTTGTGGCAAATGTAGCACCTTTCCTTTCAAAATGGACGCCATACCGGAAGTGGCTGATATCCAATTAAAATGAGAATTACACATATTTCCCAAAATGTGTAGTAACACAAATTGTTTTTTGAATTATTATTCGTCAGTACTCTGCTTGCCATCAAGCAAAAAAAATATCCTAAAATAAGAGTGTTATTTTGTATAGTATTGTATACTCATTATGCAAAGATCCCACCCAAAACAGAGAATGTGATTGAGACCATGAATGTTTAAAGTCTTCCTCTCAAACACACACCTGGCCGTAAGAGGAGCATTTCATCCGTAAAACACATATATTTAATCCCCACAGAGAGCACATGTCAATCTCACAAAGCACAGGCCAACATGCCGTTACACAACAGCCTTAATCTTCTGGATTTAAAACCCCGCCACTACTCACCACGCTCGCAAGCGCTTACGTACGCCCTCACGCCGCACACTCACACACAATAAAAAGTCTTATCAGGCCCGTGCTGCATCCTGTCACACACACAATCTCTGGGAGGGTTTAGAGAACGACCTGTTCAAGGGCATTGTATTTACACTACGACACCGTAAGGGTGATTAGGATCTTTCTCGCACATTCTTTAATTGGGGCACTGATGCATGTGCATCCCCTGCACGCCAACTAAATACATTACAAGCATCGTACGGTTTCATGGTGCGATGATGGTGAGTGGTATCAGGACTCATTCACTTGGACTGTTGCTGCCAACTCGGCTTAGTCAACCTGAGGTAAACCTGGCCCGCTGCTAATGTGGAGATGCTGCAGGTCTTTCACGTTTTCAGTGTGTTCATAATGGGCGCCCAAGCTCCTCTTCCATCGGCATCGATATTGGCCATCTTTTGGGAAACGTTAATAAGCAGCAGTGAACCAAATGAGGGATGCTACTGTTTTGATCTCAAAGTGATCTCCACTGATGTTATACGTACATGAAGTTGGGGGATTTGTAGTAGATATAATTTTAAAAATGAATGGTGACCGTTAAAGCAGCGGAGTCAGAGATGTCCTGACGTGAAGTCCCTAGTATGTGTCAAGCTCCAATGAAACGAGATCCTACATTTTCCATAAAGCAGCCAATTGCATATTACCATTCGACCCTGCCTGATGAACCAACCATCAAATACTTGGTCACGGCTCCTCAGCGTCTGACACCCATTAGCATGTGGCCTTGCATCCAGCTCCAATGTAAACCCCCTGAGCCCTTAATACACCCTCAGAGCAACTGACGTAGCATGAAAAGCAAGATAGGCCACATGGGTGCGGGGTGAAGGCGAGGTGGATGTGTCTAACAATCGCAGGACTTTTCCATCCAGAGTTCGTGTCCCACGCTAATCTAAAAGGTAATGTTGACATTTGGTCACGTGTCGTTTGTCACTTCCAAAACGGACGCTAGACGGGTACGTAGAGCCACTGACCAGGTAGAGAGGACATCACGATGACATCATCAGGGTTATTTTCTTAGACTTGACAGAGGAGATATTAGCCAACTGTTTTGACTATGGTAGGCCTCCTAATCATGACAATTGAACTGAACTTCAAGGTAGCTTTATTTTGACCTTCTTTCTAATGAATGGCAGCGTAAATATAAAATGCAGATAAAACGCAAGAGAAAGGCAATTACATTTTTACGATAACTACAAGTAATGCTGCCTTTACTTAGAGCTAGGAAAAATATAGTAAAACCAGATAAAATATAACATACATTAACATACATACTTTTTCCGGAGTGTTTCCCTATATGCCAATGGGCAAAGTTCATGGGATGTGGGTGAGTTACGTGCTGTGATGTTTTTTTTGGCCAAACAAATAGTTTCTCCATTCCTAGTCCTTCTGTGGCCGTTCTCACAATACATCAATGGCTTCCAGTCAGGCCCCACAGAGACGCAGATGGGAGTTGGTTAAACCATTAAAAGTTTACTGGTGCTCGTGTGCGTCATGTTTTTCAGTGTGTTTGGATCACACACCAACGCGGTGTGAAGAACTCAAAACGAAGACCAAACAAAGAGGCGAGTTCAGAATCCCAGAGGCAGCATGGCAGAGGTCTCTGTCAGAGGGTGAGGATGGTGAACTAAGAGGATCAGCGGCGTGTGCAGGTGTGTACGTGACAGGAACAACTGCTTATTCTTTTACATATTATATATATACACACACACACACATACACATGCACACACACGCACACACGTAATATGTTCTCTTTCGAGGACCCTCGGGGAGATGCACTCTGGAGGAAATCTATTATCAGGTCAGGATAAAACATGCACAACACACACACACACACGCACACACACACACACACACACACACACAGCACAGAAAAAAGGCTTTCACCATTCTATTTAGAGCTCTGATACAGCTGAATGAACTAGAGCGGAGCAGCAAAACAGGCAAACACACACACATGGTCACTCACACTCACACACACACACACACACACACACACACACACACACACCCTCTGACTTACTCAAATACACAGAAATCATTAAACAACCGCACAGCCCATTTCCATGGAGTTTATGTGTGTGTGTGTGTGTGTGTGTGTGTGCGCGCACGTCACAGCGCAGATGGTACAATCAGCCCCTGCAGGTGTGAGCGATGCAGAACGCTGATGACGTCACACACGAGCCCGGCGGCAGCGGCGAGGAGACGACGTCAGGACTCAAGAACAAAAGTGTTTCAGCAAGAAGCCGATGATTAGTAGCAGACACGTGATCAGTTATTGATGATAAAGACAATGCTGCATGCTCTGGAGGCTTACTGAGACTGACTTCAGCTCCACACTGGCCATCAGTACTTACAACACAATGTAAGCAAGAGAAGTTTATTGTCTCCGTGTAAGCCTGTGGGGAAATCATGCGTTCATGTGTATGTGTGTGGGTGGGTGTGTGTGTGTGTGTGTGTGTGTGTCTGTCCAAGGCGAATCTTGCATACTACTGGACCCATCAGTTGTTGATATCGTCGTCCTCACATGCTCTTCAGTAGCTGTTCCTTCAATCCGCCGGGCTGAAGACAAGCCTTACCTAATCTGTTGCAGGCCACACTTTGATCCAGAGAAAAGAGGGATCTTGTTTTGAATCTGAGCATTGACGGATGCGTTGATATGATTCGCTAAAGTTTGCCATCTTCGCCCTCTTGATCACAAGGGAGCCGGGTGGGGCAATCGCGCGAGTCAACTCTTCTTCTCTGGTTTAGGGGAGAGGGAGGAACACCTGGTGGAGAGCTGCTCCCTGCTGAATGCACGCATGTTTGGTAGTTTTAATCATTTTTTGACGCTGCTTTTGAAGTGTAAGGATGTCATTACATATGTTTTATCGGGTTGTCTCTCGCGTAAGAAGAACGAGGAGTCAGCAGTCAATGACGATTAACACATTGTTCTGTTACAGATGTTGATGAACAATATCTATCTAAACTGAGAGCCTCCAATCAAATCAAATTAGGCAGCTACAACTCTGAGCGCATTTGAGCAACTGCGCTTTGAGATATTAAACATCTCTTTAAAAGCAACTTAATATTTCTAAGGATAAGCTTGTGTTAGTTCTCATGTCAAAAGTTATATGATGTTGCATTAATATCCATTTCCCCAAAATTATATAATATCTTGCATGATGTGTTTTTCATTCATTGTTGCAAAAAACGAAGAAAAGTATAATTTACAAGGAAACTTCAAAGAGAGGCAGATGAAAAATGTAATCTTCTCAGCACCGCATTCCTCACTCATTAAATCAGCGGCACAGATTTCATTCTATTGTTTGGAGGAGTGTGTCTAAATGCATGAATTCATGGGCAAACAATGAAGAGCAGCTGCTAAAACACGGACTGTGTGTGTGTGTGTGTGTGTGTGTGTGTGTGTGTGTGTGTGTGCGCGTGCGTGCGTGTGTGTGCGTGCATGGGTGTGTGTGTGTGTGTGTGCGTGTGCGTGTGAGTGTGTGTGTGTGTTTGTGTGTGTGCGTGCGTGTACCATGGGCTTTCCCTCTTTTGCTATCAGTGATCATTGAAGGAGACCGGGGACATAACTGCAGTTACACACACAACATAATTCCAATTCCAGGAGGTGGCACACACACACTGGCACACGCACACACACACACGCACATACACACACAAACACCAAAGAGAAAAGAAAAGTCTTTGCATTAAAGCTGCCGATAGCCAAGTTGTGCTGGAATAAAATATCTTGAAATTGTATTATATGTAATTATATCAAAATGTCATATAATTCCCATTATATCAGGACTCGTCTCAATGTCTTCCTAATTATCTTATACGTTTCATCATCCTCAATTTGCAGGGATAATGAAATACTGCCATCAGAACTGCTGTTTCATTCAGTCATTTAAGTTTCTCTATAGGCTCCAATGCAAAAAGGGCTATTGAAACGTCCCAAATGAGACCTCTTGCACACATCATCAGAGAAGACCGAGGGCAAACCAGGCCCTTCTAATTAGAAAGAATGGCCTGCAGTCGAGCAGCAAAGAAATTCAAAGCAGCTGAGCTTTATAAATCCGAGCATACTATTTTTAAAAATGAAAGTGACTGGCGGTGTCTCGCATAGCATTGCAGCTGCAAATGTGTGCTTGTGTCGGGACTGTAGGGATGAATGGCGCTGGTTCAGTGAAGCTTCAATGGAAGGATCCCGCCGACGTAAGTTATGGATACAAAAGTCAACAATGACTCAATCTGAATTGCATAAACTATTTTAACCCAAACCATGATCTTTTTTTTCTGGCACGTAAAGTGTTTACGAAAGAGGACACGTTTTTCTGTGAGATCACGTCGGTTTTTGGTCAGATGCCTGAAATAAGTTCTGCGTTTAACCCAAGCTTAAGAGAGACATGTAGTTCAACGGCAAATGCAATAAATTGCCCACTCCTGAATTTTGAAGCTTTTTATCGTCGTACGGTGGTCACTAACAAGTGGCTCAATGAGACTCACACTGAACACTGAACATGTCCGCCTTTACAGGTTATCTTGATGAATACATCTCAAAGATATCATAAACTTGTGTTTGCCCCAGAGCCTATTTTCAGCAATAATCCAAAATGTAATGGAACAATCCCGTTGGCTTTACCAGGGAACCAGAGCGCCCAAGAACAAACAAGTGGAATTTAAGCTCAGTGCTAACGTTGCTTACAATGGCAACGCTAACGTGCTGATGTTTACTATCATGTGTACAGGTCACCTTCTCAGTTTAGCGTGTTAGCATGCTAACATTTGCTAAGTAGCACTTAACCCAGTACAGCTGAGGCTGATGGGATTTGCAGGTCCACCAAAGTATTGATCAAATATAAAATTCCAATCCGATTATGGGCTGGATGAAAAGTCAGAGGATCGCTAAAGTGATTGCAAAGTTGTGCAATGACTGACATAAACCATACGAAGAGCCTCGCCTTAACATGGTTTACAAATATAAAGTAGACTACAAGTACATCGGAAAGTAGCTGTCAGCACTTTTTTTTATTACTACAGTGGAATCCAAATACGGGGCTGCCTATAAGGACTATTGTCCACCAAGAATAAATCAAATCATCATAAAATGGGATCAAACAGATCTGTCTGAGACATGACAACATGAGAGACACGCATGCTGCAATGGGTGAATTGTCAGTATAATTTGTCACTCTCACCTCCCGCTCGTCTCTCTTTTGTCTCCTCCCCGCCCCCTCCTTCCATCCCTCCCTCGTAACCTCCCTCCTCCCTTCTCCTCTGCTGAGTGCTGATAACAGTCGGGTCCGGCGCTGGGATGTCGATTACAGGCCCGGATGCAAGAAATAGCCCGCAACGCTTTTGTGTTCTCACTTCATCATGACTCTGGAGTTCGTTTGTGCCTTTGTGGTTTGAACTCAATAACATTTAACAACGACGAAGCAGGATACCGTTGTATGAATACTGTATGTAAGAGTGTGTTGAGCATCTTTAAAAATACACGTGTTGTTGAAAATGTGTGTATATCCTCAAAGCTTATTTCTACTCTCAGAAAAAAACCACTGACCTTGACCTCTATATTTGCAAGTGTAACAACACAATGACAACCCTTTTCCTCCCCTAAACTGCTGTCATAAAGCCAACTGCTGTCGTTGGCTTTATGAACGAGAAAAAGCACTGCTTGTTCGTCCATTTTTACATTTATGTTGTCCTAACCTCTCACATCTATGGATCTAAAAGTTGGAGAAGCAATAGGAGACCAATCATCCTGAATTGAACCTCATTGTACATGCTGGCCCCGTACACCAAGACTCAGTGACGAGATGTGGGAGGGTTGAGAAAGCTTACATCTTATGCAAATGTACCACATTTTAACCGAGAGTGCCCGCAGGAAATGAAAGCACATTATTAATCCATAAGTAAACAAAATGCTAACGATAGAGGCGTAGGGAAAATGCTAACGTCAGACAAAAAATGCCCAATCAGCACTTTAGTCTCCTAAAAATGATGTTACCGTACAACAAAACTGCCCATCATAGCCCATAAAAAATCTGAGTTGGGAGGAGGTCGGGGGATGCTTGCATCAAAACAAACAGGACTTTCAAGTAGGAGACCGCTGTCTGTGTCTCGTGTGAAACAAAAAGTCAACTTTTCTTTAATTCAATTTACGTCTGTAACTTTTAAATTGTGACAAACATACTTATTTAAAGCCATAGCATGATGTTTTACAGTACATAACCAAGTAGTTTTTTTAAATGTTGTTTTGTTTCAATTGACCTTTTTCCTAAACCTAACCAAGTAGTCCTGTTGCCTAAACCCTAAGTGTTCCTGTGGTGGCGACAAGTACATTTAGCCGTCATGTGCCGCCGCCACGCAATGTGCTGTCAAGATGTCGCGGTTATTTCACGTATTTCTGCCATATTCCTGTGGAGACAATCTGCTTTCACTGTGCCATCTGTGAAGACACGGAATAGGCGTGCAGGCCCTTTGCTCAATGACGGTGCATTTTAACCACGACCCAATCTTTCTCTAATCTTAACTAAGCAGATCTGGTTGCCTCAATGTAACCTTAACCATTGTGGTAGCAGATCAGAAAGTACTCACACTCTTTTTGTCGTGGTTATTTTGAGATATTTAGTAAATGGCTCGTTTCTACAGACTTCTGTATTTATATCTGTGTCCTTTTGCTATATGGCTCCATATGTATAATTATGTATCCTGTGAATCACTTTGCAATTTAGTTTTTCAACGTACTTTATGAATACAATTGTACGTATACATTTGTTATGGTTTTGGGGTGAAAAGTAAGGAAAACTCTCACATGATTACCTTCTTTATTTGGTTGTTCAGTGGTAGGGATCGCAGTATCAGTCCTGGGAGTAATTTGAATTCAACTTTACTATCTGTACGAAATAACCAGTCCAGACACGTTGTTGGTTGCTTTTATGTCCCTTGATGTTCTGCCCATCTCTGAGTGAAATCCACATGCAAGGACACACACTGGCCATTAGAGCACAAGTGGCCAGAGCAGAGTACTTGTGAGAAGATATAAAGGCCAAGTCCCAGGAGAGGCCTGGAGGCAGCCTCAGTGGAGAGGACACGTCAGCTCAGCCTGAGCCACTTCAGTGACTCGCTCAGTAAAGCGTGTATACGTTGACCAAACCTCACAAAGCCCTTTCCGCTGTTTCACAGGAAGTATATTTTTAAACCTTTATCTACAGTTGCATGTTTCTTTTTCAGCGGGGCCAGAGTTCACCCAACAGTTCACCCGTTTGAGCTTCTGAAGACCGATACTGATGTTTTTGGATGGATGTTGCCTTTATGATTAATACTTACATTGAAACTGTGAATGGGAATTTTCCATCTTTGATTCATTGATTCGATTGATTTTGGGAGTTATGATGGTGCCTAAATTCTTGACTGAATTGAGAGCTAAATGAATGTTTGATCTACGATGTATCGTCTGATATTTATTTTTGTTAACATAAAGTATAAACATTAATAGATTGTATGTAACAATACGCTACATTCAGTTATTAAAGAACTGACTGACTTTAATACGGACATTTGGAGTCTTTATTTTGAGAAAATATTTGTATAATGACTTAATATTGGAGGAAATGGGCTTCCATACTTAAATATATATATGAAAATACAACCTAGAAACCTAGAAAGTATGTGTAAAAAGGACAGGATGGAACTATACTGAACAATAATAAACATTGAATTAAGTGATGCACTTAGTATTGTGAACATGAAGATTTGAAATGAATACACTTCCTTTCCCAGGATGAGATTAACAGATGGATATCGCGGCCTGTGTGTACAGTGTGCACAGAGCTGGAGGCAGGACACAGTTCTTTCATTTACAGACTAGAAGTCTTCAGAACCAACAACACTTTCTCAATTATGACGCTCCACGTTAAACTTCTATGTTCACAGAAAAACATACAGTTTCCGCTCGATACATATAGTCTCTTTTAAAAATAAACTTCCAATGTAGGTTCACTCGCTTTTTAGGTGTATGTACACAATAAAAGCACTTGGTTAGGTTCAGGAAAAGGTTGTGGTATCGCGTTCACAATAAGATTATTGTATTATTGTGTTTTTGTCACCTAAAATAAGAAGGCCTGTTACGTAATGGGTGTCGGTTACGTAACCCGCATAAGTTACGTAACAAAAATAAGTGAAAATAACTCAACATTGACAGCGGTCGCCTTGGTGAAAGTCCTGCGGTCGCCTGACCGGTCCCCTCTGCTCTCGCCCACCCTGTATGGACTCTCTTGCTCGTGACACTGGATCAGCAACTGTCAGCCTGTTTTGTCATCACACCGAGGCTCCGCCTCTCCACTATTATCCAACGATTTCGCCGGGTTTTCATCCAACGATGATCTGAAGAATATTCCGATCAGTCCATGCCGCTTTGCTCCGCCACCTCTGCATTCATGCTAACTTGTGTCTTTCCTGACTGAAAAGTATCAGTACTCCATCCACCCTGTAAACACACTTAGCACACGGACATGAGAGAGATATTGATTTTCCCATCTCACTCTTGGGAAAGGAAGCTTATTACTGTACCTTCCAAAAAAAAAAAGTCCAAACTACTCGTAATACAACTTCTCCTTGTGTTATTAATAGTAATGACATTTCGTCTTTGTGTATTTAGACGGAATCAGATCAACACACGTCATTAAAAGTCCAGTTCAAGTTAAAGTCTCCCGATAGCTTTTAAGTAATACATATTTAATCAGCCCAAAGTGCATCACAGGAGTCATATTGTCATAAAAGTCTATCAGTGTGCTATATGAGTCCCGTCCTATAAGACGATCCGGGTTTGTTTCAGACGTTGTTGGGAAGTTTGAACCCGTCTCCTACTTGTTCCAGTAAATGTGTTAGTCTGTCGGCGAGAGCAAGAGCAGGATATCCTGACGTTTCCACACACACAAACACGCAACCTACAAAAAACACAATGCACCTTTCACACCACATAGTTTCTCCATTATCCCGCGAGGAAGAAGGACTTTTTTTCTTCTTTTCTTCCCCGCCCTAACACACTCAATGCCCGCTCAGTCTCGGAGGAGACACCATCCTCTATTTCCACTGAGCATAAAGACCTCACAGACCGGCCAAGCTTTGGTTCTCTTACTGTCTGTCTCCGTCGACAGAAAGACGACACACGCCCTCTGTCTCTCAGGTCTCCACAGACAGAATGAGCCGATTGGCTAAAAATACACAACCTTCCTTTCTCTCAGAGAGATGTCCCTTTCCCTCGCAGAGACGAGCCCAGAAATACTCCCCACTTCATTTCACTGTTGTTCTTGTTGTTGTTGTTGCAGCTCCTCCACCGAAAGACACAGAAAATTACAAAAAACTTTTTGGGTGAATACAAATACAGCAACAAAGTGTTCCATTTCCACCAACCGGGACACCGTGGATTGGTTTGAATGCAATGCTTGTATCCGGTGTGGTCACTGGAAGGGGACAAAGCCTGTCTGCAGTGTGCGACGCAAACTGTTAATGTGAGTGCTGAAAATGCTGCCAAATAATACAAAAAATTTGAAACAATTTCCAGTTGCTGAGAGGAAAAACTGTAGGTCCATTGACACAGGGCTGACAGCGGACCCCCGATTGACACAGGACCCCCCCCCCCCCCCCAACAAGACGTTGATGCTGGTGGCCCAATCTAGGAAACCGTTGGCTGTCGGCCTGACGGAGGTGTAGTCTGCCATCCGCTTGTTTACAGGTAGCCACTTCAGCAGCTAGTTTTTAGGTTAATCGCGGTCAGAAGATAGGTGGCGATGGATTTTGGCAACTGAAGCCCGTTGAAACGTGATGGATCAATAACCTAGTCGGACTACAAACAAACTGCAAAGAGAAGGCTTCCGACTTCACGCAACCAAAATGATAAAAACATGTATAAAGAGTAAACTCTCCTTGTCTTCCTAAAGCATAGGAGCCCTTCTAGTTTCACATCACACAAAAGCAACCGAAAGCTGATGCCCGGCTATCGCCACAGCTGAACCTGTACAGGAAAGCCTGCTGTCACGATAGCCGGCGCTTTAAAATAAATAAACAAAAAGTAAGGCTAAAGGTTTAGACACGGTGTACACAAATAAGTCCAAACTATTATCACGTCCGATTTTAAGAAATGTAAACATCTGCACAATAGCTGCAGTGTCATTGTACTTCTTCTCAAGAGAAAGAGTTGTCACACAGACATTTAACCAAGCTCCTTTTTTGGTGATGCAACAACAATTACCGTCAAAGCAAAGCAACTCAGGAGACTTCTCTCTCTCTTGGATAACACCTCTGCACTTCTTGGTAGTGTGACAGACAGCAGGAGAGAGAGAGAGAGAGAGAGAGAGAGACAGGGCTTGTTTTGTGTTGATAAAAAACCTCAAAGTATGCAAGTATGCTATTTTTATTTACTGCTTAAACTTAAGTTTGCTTGTGCGTTCAAATGTGTGTGCAGCAGCGTGCATGCTTTGGATAAACTGTGTGTGTGTGTGCGTGCGTGCGTGCGTGTGTGTGTGTGTGTGTGTGTGTGTGTCCTCACCTGGGCCATGGTGTTCAGCAGGACTTCGGCTGGCTCTGGGTCCTCAGCATGGCTTGCGTAACCTCAGGTTAGGTTCTTAGTATGATGACGTTGGGGTTTTGATGATGAAGGGAGGAAGGGGGGGGGAGTGTGTGTGGGGAGTTCACTTCACACACACACACACACACTCTCTCTCTTGTGTCACTGGTTTGTTAAAAAACCAACACGCTGCACACACATCACCTCCTCCTCCTCCTACTCCTCCTCTTCTGGGACAAACGCAGCGCTCCTCTTCTTTCCTTTCCGTCCCCCCCTTCTTCTCACTCTTCCTCTTTCTCCTGACACGGAAGGAGAGGAAGAAGGTCAGCGGAGCTTTTATCCTTTTATTTCTGTCCTCCACGCTGCTGCTGTCTTGCCTGCTCCTGTATCGGGCTGGTTGTAATCTGTGGTTCTCACCACACACTGCCTCTCCTTTTTCCTCCTCCCTTGGCTTGGTCTCTCTCTCTCTCTCTCTCAGCTGCTCCCCCCCCTCCTCCTCGTTCTTCTGAAACCCTCCTGCTTCCCCCCTCCCTCACTGTACACAGCATTAGTGAGAGACAGAGTGGAGGGGAGGGGTGGAGGGATCAGAGGGATAGAGTGTGTATGTGAGCACCATGTGACCTGATAGTGTAGTAGGATTCCCCCAGCAGCTGTCGCACTCATTCCTTCAGAGTGCTTCACTGTGAGCTTCATATACTTCCATTGATGACCGACTGGCAGTGGAGCAGGCACACTCTGTCACTGCTCTTCTATCCGTCCACGTCGACGTCCAACCCACCGCGATAAATATAAAATAATACATTTTAAAAAAAAGCACAAATCACAATTATTTTGTTACGGCAACTTATCTAATGTGTAACGTGTTTCCGTGAGAAAACCTCCACGGCCCGGCACGACACCGTAGAGAGGCAGGAGAAAGTTAGCAAATAGATGCTAAACACCCAGATAATGTATCATCATCTTATTTTGTCGCGTTTTCTTTTTTTTTGACACCATTTCGACCGATTATAACAGCGCAGTTCTGTTCTCACAAGGTGTTCTCACACGTACAAAAAATTAATGCTGTATAACTCGAATATAAACCAATAAAGCAAGCAATCCGTCAGTCGTGAGCCCAGGACTGGTGGACGCAACCATAATGAGCGACAGAGTCCACCTTGGAAGGAGGTCAGGGTTGGTGGTTGGTTTCAGAAACACAGGACTTTCACCCAGGAGGCCGCTGTCTGTGTCCTGTGTCAAATCAGAAGTCAAAGCCGACTAATTTGTTCCGTAACTCCAGTACTTCAGTAACACCACCTCCGAAGTAACTTGAACTCAAACCAGAATATTTTCCTAAAGCCTAACCGAGTAGTTTTGATTGCCTAAACACTGCATGGGCTTGCGCAACACCACTACAACAAAGAAAACACAAGCAGTCAATCACAAGGTGTCAACAAACCCACACTTTATCCAGATTATCTAATCCACTTTGTTAAAAGGTGGTAGTCATTTCCCATTACACTGGAGAACTGTATGCACACATGACAACATATGAAGAAGAAGCAGGAAGTGGCAGGAAGTGGTTCTCTAAACTGGGATTGGCGTTTACACTGGGCAGTTTGGTTATAGTTTTACTTTTCAGCTCCCTCATCCAAATAGGTCTGGCTAATCCGGGGCTTTGTTTATACCCGGTCTGATTGACTTCCTTTTCGTGATACAGCGGAGTGATGTCTACCTGAGCAGAGAATGAAGTCCGGCCCACATTCTCCGGCTGCAACGTTTAGTTTCGGGCAGCTGGCCGTGGCCTTCCGTAGACGCTTCACGGCTCGCCCATGTGTCATCGTCCACAGGACAGGAAGCTGCCAATGACAAGAGCAGGAAAGAGTCTTCTTTTCCGACGACGGACAGGGAAACACATCATCCTCTTGTTGCCTCACCGGGATTTGGAGAACCCAAACTGTCTTTCTCCTTTGTATGAAAATGAAATCAGAGCGTTGGGCCAGCTGAAGACACAGAATTGTACAATCTCATCTCAGAGGTGCATTTTCTTCCGGTGGGAAAAGTATACACAAGAGTTTTTGTAGCATTTTTGCACTATAATTTTGTTTGAGAGTTGAAGTACAGCGACTTTAAGTTGTAACACACTGGAAGTATCCTGTAAGAGTTTTTGGAGTGGGTTTTGGCCCAGTTAAATTTGACTGTTTCGGCTCCACAATATAAATTCTCAGTCTCTACACCATGGAGCAACCATGCTGTAAACTAAAATCAAGAATACACCACTAATAGGGATACTGCTGAGCCTAATCATAGCCGAGCACATTGTGTTACAGAATTCAGTTTGAAGGCTTTTTATTTATTATGTAATACATTGTATTACTATTACAGTATTGAAGTGCAGTTGTGCAGTAACTAAGCAATCAATCAAATATATAGGCAGGGTATTTGACCTGAAATATTGACTGAATATTGACGCATTTGAACATTGTTGTTGTTAAATAGAAATACTCATAGAAACAGTAACATCGAGTCATTCTATCCTTGAGGAATGAGGAATGAGGAAAAGGACATCCTGTGGTGCTTCCTTTAGGCTGTGTGGCTGGAAACTCCCACCCCACAACAACAAGAACGGGCAGGCTGGCCTTCCACATCGGCCCTCTGTTCTCTACTTCAACATTCACTCTTATTTCTCCTGTTCACAGTAGCTTCGTGCCCACAGGCACATGGGCGGGAAGACACACATCCACCAGTCATATTTAATTCATGGCGTTTCTACTGGTTATTTTCCTGCTATTTTCTTCTACTCATTGTTGCTATTGAACATTATAGCCCTGAACACAGCCGTAACCACTGGCTTTATTCTGTGAAATCGGAGTGTATTTAAACAACCTGTCAGTTCCCCAGTGAATTGTTATTACAACCAGGGGTTGGTGGTTCAATCCCCGCCCTAGTCGATGTGTCCTTGAGCAAGACACTTAACCCTGAATTGTTCCCTGTAGCTGTTCTACAGTGTATGAATGTAACATGATTGTAAGTCGCTTTGGATAATAGCATCAGCTAAAATACATGTAATGTGTTATTGTATTGTGTTAGAACGCAGAGACAGAACCTACGGAGGCTCAACGTCGCCACCTGGTGTACAATAGAGGAACATGTATTTGAGTGCACATTGACTCTATGACCCAATCCCAATCTCCCCCTCACAGACTCGAAGGTTTAGGGGCTGTCCCACTGTCAGACTGTTTGGCCCAGTCCCAGTGGCCCTGATTTGAACGTCTTCGAGGCTCTTTCCGCACAAGATGAGACGTCAATTCAAATCATCTATTTTCTCGTTTTGGTTCAATAACAGAACAAAATGTTTGATGAATTAATATGAAGTGTTTTTACGTTCCATCTTTAATCCTTAATGTTGTTGTGTAAATGTAATTTATCGGGCTGAACACCAAGCATACTTTGCACAAGGGAATTACCCACAATTCATAGCAATGTGACGTTACCAGTGAAAGCATGGGGATGTGAAAAAAAGGTAAACAAAGAGGACAGCTCATGTGTGTTCAGCCCGATAAATTACATTTACTCTACATTAACATTAAGGTTTAAAGATGGCACATACAAATACATTAATTAAATCAGAGGAATGCAAGAAGAGGTTATATTACACCGATTTATTCAAACATTTAATTTTGTTATTGAAGCTGTGTTCTGATGTGTTCATGTTCTGGTGTTTTGATGTTCATGTTCTGGTGTACATGTTCTGGTGTTCTGATGTTCATGTTCTGGTGTTCATGTTCTGGTGTTCTGATGTTCATGTTCTGGTGTTCTGATGTTCATGTTCTGGTGTTTTGATGTTCATGTTCTGGTCTTCTGGTGTTCATGTTCTGGTGTTTTGATGTTCATATTCTGGTGTTCTGATGTTCATGTTCTGGTGTTTTGATGTTCATGTTCTGGTCTTCTGGTGTTGATGTTCTGGTGTTTTGATGTTCATGTTCTGGTGTTCTGGTGTTCTGATGTTCATGTTCTGGTGTTCTGGTGTTCTGGTGTTCTGATGTTCTGCTGTTCTGGTGTTCATGTTCTTGTGTTCTGATGTTCTGGTTTTCATGTTCTGGTGTTCTGATGTTCTGATGTTCATGTTCTGGTGTTCTGGTGTTCATGTTCTGGTGTTCTGATGTTCTGGTGTTGATGTTCTGGTGTTCTGATGTTCATGTTCTGGTGTTCTGGTGTTCTGATGTTCATGTTCTGGTGACCTGGTGTTCTGATGTTCATGTTCTGGTGTTGATGTTCTGGTGTTCTGATGTTCATGTTCTGGTGTTCTGGTGTTCTGATGTTCTGCTGTTCTAATGTTCATGTTCTTGTGTTCTGATGTTCTGGTGTTCATGTTCTGGTGTTCTGATGTTCATGTTCTGGTGTTCATGTTCTGGTGTTCTGATGTTCTGGTGTTCATGTTCTGGTGTTCTGATGTTCATGTGCTGGTGTTCATGTTCTGGTGTTCTGGTGTTCTGATGTTCTCATGTTCATGTTCTGGTGTTCATGTTCTGGTGTTCTGGTGTTCTGATGTTCTCATGTTCATGTTCTGGTGTTCATGTTCTGGTGTTCTGATGTTCTGGTGTTCATGTTCTAATGTTCATGTTCTTGTGTTCTGATGTTCTGGTGTTCATGTTCTGGTGTTCTGGTGTTCTGATGTTCTGGTGTTCATGTTCTTGTGTTCTGATGTTCTGATGTTCATGTTCTGGTGTTCTGGTGTTCATGTTCTCATGTTCATGTTCTGGTGTTCATGTTCTGATGTTCTGGTGTTCATGTTCTGGTGTTCATGTTCTGATGTTCATGTTCTGATGTTCATGTTCTGGTGTTCATGTTCTGGTGTTCTGATGTTCATGTTCTTGCGTTCTGATGTGTTCATACATTTTCAGGGTCTATTCTTTGTATATTCACAGCAGTTATTAGTGTAAACCACTACTACAATTGTTGATGATTAATGTTTTAAAATAAAGGGGGAGAAACGAACACGACAGGAGGGTTAAACGTGCGGCGTCGGCTGATACCGGCGTCTAGCAGCAGGTGGCGGTGACGTCACGTTACTGCTCCAATGAACGACGGCCACCGAGGAAGAAGACAAAGCCCGTGCAGGCTAACGCTATGTTGTTAGCATCGTAAGAAGTCCACTTCACCTTGGACACCGCACAGCGTCGGGCTGGCTCGTGAGCCGGAGAGTTTGTAATGCTTTGCAAACCAGCCGCACTTTAATGAACTGGCTGTTGTTCTCCGGTTAGCGGTGCCGGTAGCTCAGCGAACCGGTAGCTCGGAGAGCTAGTTAGCTTTCCACGGGGAGAGCCAGCTGCGCGTCGGTGGGCGATGAGAAGAAGAGCGACACCGTGAGCATGGTAAGCCCCGCAGGCCCGCAACTATGGAGACATGCGTCCCAGGTTCATGTTCTGGTGTTCATGTTCTGGTGTTCTGGTGTTCTGATGTTCTGATGTTCATGTTCTGTTCGGCCCATTGATTGCGTTTCAGTACACACCGGGTCGTCGGCCCTAAACGGGCCAATATACAGCATGACTGTCAGATGCGTTTAAACATATTGTAAATATGTAAATATAGCTGTGGCCCAGTTCTGGCCCACTACAACACTCTAAGCTTTGCCCAGCTCTGGAGCAAATACTGATATCAGATGACGAATGTGCTGCTGGCCCAGACCTGGCCTCTGTACTGCGTGATGGGTTGGTTGCCATGGAGACCTAAAATCCCCCCCACCTCTGTTCCACAGGGTATTTTTCTATTTCTTTCATCATGTGTCTGAAAAGCTGAAATGTGATTATTTATTTTTTTTCTTCTGTAAATTAATAATATTAATCTAATAATAATATATCATTTAAAAGCTAAAAAATTGCCATGTGTTTTAAATTATAAAGGAAATACCAAAATACACAGTATCCTATTTCAGCTTTTCACAAAGACAGACTAAAGAAAAAGAAAAAGCTCATTGAGGAACAGAGGATAGTGCAAAATTACCCCTGATCGGTACACAAATATGTTGTTATTATTTATGTTTAACTCAGCTTTAATTAAAATGTTACAGTATTTGTAAAGCAATGTATTGAACACATTCAAATTTGTAATCTTTTGTTACATTAATCAATGAGTGCTGTCTGTCTTCTGCCCTTCTCTATCCCCTGCCAGCTGTAACCATTTCGACCTCGCATTCAGAAGCCCTCGATGTCAGTGGGTTCTTCCTTACGGCAGCTGATGTGGAAAAAAGTTTCAAAAAGATATTCAAGTTTCTGTTGGTAGAGACAAACAAAATGAGGTGAAATCTTATCTGAACTATGAGGAGCATTTACAGATTACAGCTGCCCTCAGTTGTAGGGAAGCCATGGCTGTTTTCCCATTTACTCCTCTCCAATTGGCTTCCATTGCAAGGGTGTTTGAGACGCCAAACTCCTTGACATCACTTCCGCCAATCAGGCTGAGGTGGTTTATCTAAAGTATGAAACAAGTATGTATAAGTGTCAGGAAGAATACACTCACTTACCCCTGACCACTCACTCACTCGCTGCGCCTTTTACTGGCAGGAGACCCTCATCTATTTTAAATTGAGACGCATCTTGTTTTCTTGCACGTAGAATCTGTAGAATGTGTGTTTGCTGCTCGAGAATAATCTCCTCCTTAGTCAGCATTTAAAAGAAATCTGTAAAATAGGACAAACGTCAAACATGACATACAACTTTTAGGGATTTAGGTTATATTCACACCTAATCTTTTTATGACCCTTCAAAAGTGTACAATGTGTGTACAATGTTTGTACATTCTTTACACACAGGTGTGTGAATTGACCTGCATAGGAAGCATCCGTAGTGCAAATTAATATGTTAGTTTTAAAAAAGATGAGACAGAGCTGTCTCCTCCCAAACAAATGTTTTTTTTAAAAATTTTTTTTTTTAAATAGCGCCGTACCACCACTACTGATTACATATAGGAGAAACACTAAAACATAAATACATAATTGATCTACAGGTTGTAGTTTTTAAATAGGGCCTGAGGTCTCCAGGATGGAACAGGCTTTTTGATGGGAATCTACTGTATATTGTACATTTTGGCAAATTCACATAATTGCTTTTTGGCCCAAAAAGTTGTGGTTTCATGGCGGTTTGTGTGTATGACAATTTATTGAGCTAAGCTAAATTGCTGGCTGCCATCTCCATATTTACAGTGCATACATGAGTAGAGTCGATCAGAACATCTGACCTTCAGCAAGAAAGTAAATAAGCATTATATTTAGTCTTTTTATTTTTACTGATAGTTAGCTTATGTTTATCACTTCTACTTCAATATCACCAGTGCTCAGTGACTTAATGAACAAAAAGACATGTTCATGAGAAGAAAGAAAATCCAATAAATGATGTTGAAACGGAGAAAATGTAACTCGCACTGAATTGAATAGAACACTTTGCAGCCAGGTCTCTTACGGTCAACACCTCTTGCAGGTGTCTCCAACTTGGTGACCTTGTTCGTGGCCTTCAGGTGAATGAATGTCCTTGTTTCTGAGGGAACTGGACATCTTATGTAAACAGGGCAGAGATAAATCGGAGTTAATAAGAGTTAAGTGTATCGTAAACATTTTAACCACAGTTTGGATTCATAACCTTTTTTACTTATTTTTGCTTCGTGAAAGGCCTCGCTCAACCAAGAGCAAAACGTCGAGGATACGTTCACAACTTATTTGGTTTGGTAAAAATAACTCTAGTAAAGTTTGTTAGGGCTGATCTGAGTGCAATCAATCCAACTCGGGTGCAAACTGAACTGACCTGAGACCGCCTACAACAGAGGGTCTCCCTCCAATGTTTGTCTTTACTATTCGTCACTATTAATGATACACGACCGCACACCACTTAAAATGCTCATAATCAGTTATTTCTTGGGGGGTGACACCTGACATCTGAAAAGATGCCATCATGGCTCGGATTCTTTTTACAGCTCGCTTCCTCACTTGTCTTTTATCCATTTTTAGAGGTCTAATCCCTGTCACTACATACTTAACACACAAATTGCTTAACATGATCATACCTTGAAGACTGTGGTGCGGTTTGACGTAAAGGACAAAGGCATCTGAAAAGACAATACATATGCAAATTTGTTAAAAATGTATGACCGATATTGCATATGTGCACTTATCATATGAGAAAGTCGTGCGATCATTTTTGTAGCCTGCTGAGTTGCATGACACGTTTACACATTTAACTAACTATACATGTACAGCTTTCAATGAAATGCTCTGATTATCCGGAACATTATTATATTACAATGCCGTTGTCGGTACATCGTATGTGGCCTGCACCCTTACCGCAAGATTACATTTGATTTAAGTACATTTGCCACCAAATTTGTCAATGTACCAAGAAAAAAAAGCGATTTATCATGTAAAAGTTTGCGTTTTATAATATAAGTCATGCCTAATCCAAGTAGCCCTCTGCTTACTTAATGCCTTAACCTTCATTTCTGATTCACAAGTATTGAATGCTTACCGATTCTGTTGTCTTGTCTGTTTGTAGACATGGGCAGATTAAGGTGGGATCTGAAGATGCAGAACATTCAGGTGGAGCGATAAGGAGGGGGCTCCAAGGGCCCCACGACTCCTCTGCTGTGGAGAACGCGTCAGCATGTTGAGGACCGCAAAGATGGAGCTGCTCAGAGCCCTCGTCAGCCAGCGCTTGTCTGCGGCCGCCGAGGAGATCTTCAGGATAGTAGAAGGAACCATTGTAGAATATGAAAACAAAATGTCCTGTTCGACGTGGGTGGTGGACAGCCACCGCAGACTGCTGGACGTTACCAAGTCACACAGCGAAGGTCAGTTTATCAGGAGGAAGTCGAGACGTGGATCAATGGGTCAACGTTGTTCACGATAGAGGTCATTCTTATTTTAAGCTCTAGAAGTATTTTCCAACGGTTCACTTGGGGTGGGCGGGACACTGGTGTCTGCAAACAGCATTGTTTTCACAAGCTAGCTTTGGGTTAGAGATGTCCATTTTCCAGTCTGTGCTTTTGCACTTGAATGCATCGATCTGTCAGACATTTTACTTCATTTTCGCGTAAAAAATGTTTGTGGGATTTGGTGAATTGGTGAATGTATTTGGGTGGACTGTGCTGATTTATTTATTACGGGAACGCTGCAATATTGTTTTTTGTGGAGCAAAATAAAAAAAAAAGATTAACACCAAACTAAACTTTTGAAACGTTGGTTTAAAAAAAAAAAAAAAAAAAAAAAAAAGATTGATCAAAAGCAGCAGAGAGACATACATGTTGTTTACTCCTTTTGCTTTCTCCAAATGTTTGTCACAGATGTGACGTCGGAGTGCAGCAAGCAGCAGCAGCCCGCTGCCAGCGTGGACGTCAGTGTGTGCTGGGAGGAGCCAACTGAGGACTGTCCTGACATCAACGACTCCTCCCCTGCCAGTGAAAAAGACCTGGAGATACGGGTCGATTTCAAAGATGACGATGTGAAGCAGGAGTGTGACCTGGACACGCTTTTGAAAATCCCAGAGGGGAAGAAACCGTTCGAATGTCCCGTTTGCTTGAGCGGTTTCTCTTCCAAAAAGACAATGGTGCAACACATCAAAAAGCATCCGGAGGACAATTCGTCGCTTTACCGGTGCCAGTATTGCGACCGCTGCTTCCGCCGCAAGTCTGAATTCATTCTTCACACCAGAACACACAAAGGCGCCAAGCCATACAAGTACCGAGACTGTGAGATAAGCTTTGATGAGAGGGACAATCTGCTTATTCACAGACAAAAACACGCCGTGGCGGAGGCAGAAATTCTCCTCAGATCAGACTGCAGACAGGAGGAAGAGACATTGCCACTTACTATCACTCCCTTTGATAACAGTGAATTTCATCAGGAGTCTCTACAGCCCCTGTGTCTATACCAAATCCAGACTGTTGCCGATATAGATAAAGACTCCTCAGCTGCAGTTCCAGTTGACCACATTAAAACCGAGCCAGCTGGAGCTGATGGTGGAGTGTCAGACGGTACCACGGTTGACCAGTTGCTGCTTTCAGTGCACCCAAGTGAACAGGGGGAAAGGGAGACCGAGCCCAATCGTCTTAACGTGAAAAATATCCTGCCGAGAAGACCTTCAGGAAAACCCACCATCGTTCAGTTTGAAGCAGGAACGGCGCAGAAACCCTTCAAGTGTCCTTGTTGCGCCAAATGTTTCTCCTTGACCAAGACTTTAACAAGACACGTACGGATCCACACAGGGGACAACCCGTACCAGTGCCAGTTCTGTGGGAAGAACTTCTGTCAGAAGTCAGACTTGGTCAATCACACGAGGATACACACAGGAGAGAGACCTTACCAGTGCCAAGAATGTCGCAAATCATTCATGCAGAAAGGCCACATGGTGGTTCACATGAGGAAACATAAAAGACAGAAACCGTATCAGTGCCAGGAGTGCAGCTGTAGCTTTACCAAGAGGTCATACTTTGACTGTCACATGCAGAGCCACAGAGTTTGAGGAATTCACAGCTTTGTCCTCCAGGCTGGGTATCGAACCTCAATACTTTTTGAGACGTGTTTGTAGCAAGTCAATTCGAGTGCTGGAATTTGAATGCCAATCATAATCTTGTTTACCTATTCTTTGATCACATAGTTTTGATTGAAATCAAAAGTGTTCCACTTAACAAACTCGCCACGATGTCCATCGGTAAAATACTCTCCCATCCTCCCGTTGCCTGGCAAGCCGTGTCTACGTTCCATGGCAAACATGCCGCTGTAGAGTGCCATTCATTCCATGGCAGGGTGTCACCGTAAGACGGTGCTAAGCACGGTCTCGCATGACGACGACACACGGTGCACTGGAGAGTCGTGTTTGTTTAGTTTCGGCCATGGTTTGTACAGTAACGCAAAACACCCGCTAACCCACATTTTCCGTCATCGGTAGGAAAAATCACCAATCATTCCCACGAATGACTCTGCAGTAGTCGGGGGGTATTTATCGTCTCCAGCTCCGATTGGCAGCGTTGGAAACGTGGCACCCTAATTTTCGCCCCCTTTTTTCCTGTGTGATGCTTTATGTCACTTCCCGTCATGCACGGTGAAATAAATAAATAAGGAACTAGAAAGGAGCAAGATTATGATTCTGGCCAAGACAAACTTCTGCCACTGCTGTAAATGTATGAATAAATGCATCCCGCAATTGGCTAACCAGTGTGTTTAGCAGTTCCGTTAGCTGTTAGTTTTGTGGTCGGCTGTAGCTCAGAGTGGTCGTCCCGTAACCACAAGGTACCCGGTTCCCCATAGTTGAATGTTGAAGTGTCCTTGAGCAAGACACTAAAGTTGTTGCTCCGGGCACTTCACTGCAGGCCACTGCTCCTTAATAACTAAGGATGGGTTAAATGCAGATCATTAATCACATAATTTAAACTGAATTAACCCTAATTTATCCCTCACATTTCTCTTGAATGACTTTGAAGTTCAACAAGTATGTGAGTCAATTGAGAAAAATATTTCAGGGCAAAACTAAATAACATCTCCTCCCAACAGGAAATTGGCCAGTTTTGAAACCAATGTCAGCCACTCCCCTGCCTCCCTTGTGTTTCCTGATTGTTCATGCCCTACACCTGTAAATAAATATATATATATATATATATATATATATATATATAAATAAATAATGTGTATGTATACATACATACACACACACACACACTCTCCTGATTTTCCCTTGTCCCCTGCCAGATTGTCCTTGTAATACCCCCGTGTTCAAATTGAGTTGAAGCCTGATTTCTCGAGTGTTCGTTTTTTTTCAGTCCCTGATTTTTTTTTTCCCTTGTTTTGTAGACTCTGCACAATAAAGAACATGTTGCTTTACCTCACCTTGACTCCTGTCTGTTACTCTGCACCTGAGTTTACCATCCTTCTTGACAAATGTATTATTGTACTAACTTTATTTGTTCCATGAATTGTTGTTAGGTATTGTTGTATGTGCAGGTTTACATACAGATCATAAATAAACGTCCTTGTGATGATCACTGTATCAGGTTTTTGCTTGTTAAACTGTAAGTGGATTTTATTTAGTTAAAGAATACAAATCCAACCCAGGATGAGATCAATTAATTAAACCAAGACAGTGTTAATATTTGAATGGGCCCAGGGCCACTTTGAACTTGAAAAGTTGGGCCCCGAGGTCATAAAGGTTAAGAACCCCTGCTCTAGAGGGCACTTTATCACATGGATAGACAGAAGCAATAGATGTCATATGCACAGAATGAACCGCATTACAGAGTTACAATACATTCAATTAATATGACAGAAATTATGAGTAGTGAGTAGTAGACATGGACCACGATCTAGATTTCCACAATCCATGTAAACAGAATGAGGTAGAGAGGAGGGGCATCAGGAGGGTCATGGCAGGAGGCAGGGCCATCGAGGCAGGAGGCATCGCGAAAGAGGTGGGGCCCACCGAGACAGGAGGCACAAAGAAGGAGACAGGCCCAATGAGGAAGGAGGCCAGGGGCAGGATGCAGGAAGCAGGGACAAGGAGTCAGGGGGCAGGCCCCATGAGCCAGGACCGGCTCCAGACACAGCCAGGTCCAATGGACCCTGTGAGGCGACAAGGCACAAAGACTCTGGGGAAGAAGTAGAGTTAGTAATGTGCAATGAACAGACTTGAATTTCTCCAAAATGAGAGAGAGAAGAGGAGAGAGGAGCTCAGCGTATCCTAAGATGTCCTCCAGCAGTCTAGGCCTATATCAGCATACATAGGGGCTCGACCAGGGCAAACCTGATTCAGCCCTAACTATAAGCACTATCAAAGAGGAAAGTCTTAAGTCTATTCTTAAATGAGGTGACTGTGTCTGCCTCCCGGACTTAAAGTGGAAGCTGGTTCCATAAAAGAAGAGCTTGATAACTGAAGTCTCCGGCTCTCATCATACTTTTTAGGACACTGTGATTTTTGATTTTACAGGGAGCCAGTGCAGAGCAGCTAATACAGGAGTAATGTGATCTCTTTTCTTAGTTTTTGTGAGTACACGAGCTGCAGCATTCTGGATCAACTGGAGGGACTTATTAGAGCAGCATGATAATAAGGAGTTGCAGTAATCTAGTTTGGAAGTAACAAACCAGTTTTTTTCTGCATCTTTTTGAGACAAGATGTGCCTGATTTTTTAAATGTTACGTAGGTGAAAAAATGCAATCCTTGAGATTTGTTTTACGTGGGAGTTAAAGGACAAGTCCCGGTCAAAGATGCATAGATTCTTTAAAGTGGTGTTGGATGCCAGGGCAAAGCCATCTACAGAAACAACATCACCAGATAATTGATCTCTGAGGTGTACAGGGTCGAGTAAATTAACTTCAGTTTTGTCTGAGTTTAACATCAGGAAGTTGCAGGTCATCCATGTTTTATGTCTATAAGACATGCTTGAAGTTTAGCGAACTGGTTGGTCTCCTCTGGTTTGATCGATGGATATAATTGAGTATCATCTGCATAACAAATGAACATTTGCAGACACTACACACAGTTTGGACATATATCCATTAATTGTTCAGCCTTGGTTAACTCACTTTGAAAAATGAAAAAAAACATTGGTCTCCCAAAGTTAATTGTGAAGTGATCCTGGTTAAAGGCAATTCAAGATGTCTCGTTAAACAATACCCACCCAGTAACAGCGCTATGTTCATCCATCTAATCACTAGAGATACCAGACCATGTTTGAACAGTAGGTTTGTCTGTGGAGTCCTCCCTGGAGAGGTTTACTTAGGCTGAGCAGTCTGGACCCCTACCCATAATCTTCCTGCAGACACACCTGTATAGAAGCGTATAAAGAGCCTGGAAATAACGGTCTCAAACATCAAGCTTCAAGGAGTCTCTCCACATCAGCTCCACAGCCACCAGACTCACCCTGAAGATGACTCCCTCTGCCAGCCTGCTGCTGCTGCTCCTGCTCGGCCTCTCTCAGGCCTATCCTCTCGAGGAGGAAGGGAGCGAAGAGGAGCTCCAAATAGACGATGATGACACCGTCGACATCGGCACCAGGATTCTGACCTCCAACAGCGCCTCCAATGAGATGCTGTTGGAAGGAGACCTGTTAGCTCCCAAGACCAGAAACGCCATGAAGTGCTATTCCGAGAAGTGCCTGTGGAAGAAAGGCTCCAACGGCCTGGTAACGATTCCCTTCACCATCAGCAGTCAATTCCCCCGCGGGGAGAAGCAGAAGATCGACTCCGCCATGAAGTCCTTCTACAAAAGAACCTGCATCCGCTTTTCCCCCCGCCTGAACGAGCGTGACTACATCAGCATTGAGAACAAAGGTGGATGCTACTCGTCTCTCGGCAGAACGGGAGAAAGACAGGAGCTCTCTCTCAGCAGGCGAGGCTGCATCTACCACGGCATCATCCAGCATGAGCTCATTCACGCTCTGGGCTTCCAGCACGAGCAGACCAGGAGCGACCGCGACTCCTACGTCCGGATCAACTGGGAAAACATCGACAAGCAGATGGCCTACAACTTCCAGAAGCAGGACACCAACAACCTGAACACTCCCTACGACTACACCTCCATCATGCACTATGGAAGAACAGCCTTCTCCATCAAGCGAGGGAAGGACTCCATCACTCCCATCCCCAACGCCAACACCCAAATTGGCCAGAGGCAGGGCATGTCCAACTGGGACATCAAGAGGATCAACCTGCTTTATAAGTGTTAACAACAAAGCTTTCAATCCCTTCTGATCCAAGGTTATCATTCAGCAAAATAATAGAAACGTGTTTTAGTTATCTGTACTTCATCAAAAACAACAACAACCTGCAGTTCCTTTGACAGTTTTTTGTCCCTAATGTCTACAATACTTGTAATAAAGTTAACACAAACTAAGTCAAAATAAAGTTGATTACCAGCAATTGTCTGTCTATATTTCCTCTTTTGTTTCCTCCTTATCATCTGACATTTGTCCATCTTCCTTTCCCTCTATACCTTTTGATTGATTATGACTTTGTAATGTCCCACTCAGGCCCCACTATATTGTGAAAAATCTGCTTTAAGAAACCTCAATAAAAACTCTTAATGAATGATCCATCGATGCTTTTCAGTCTCTTTGTTGTGGCTTACTTATCAAGTTAATCACATATGCTTTAGTTGTGCAGTAGTGTGGGGTGGTCTCGATAGTACAGGATGTGCATGTTTTCAGAGATCGCTGTGATGCCTCCTATCACCAAAGCTACCTGGTTGGTCAGTGGATATAGTGGGCGGTTCAAGCAGTTGGTTCACAACCGAGCGGTACCTGTAGTACAAAAGGTGGGACAGAACCAGCACCTACTTCTGGCTCGAGTCTTCATCTAATCATCGCCATGCTAGCATCCCTGTAAATACTCAATGCACACTCAAGCTCAAATAACAGCTAGTTATAGGTCTTCAGTTTACCTCAAACCAGTTGGCTAATACTGTGTAGCTTATTGTGCTTGATTACATGTTTACATATAGCATCTTAACAGACTCAAATCTGGCATCTTAAGATGTAGAAAGCATGTTAATTCATTGAATTGTGTCCTAGTATCAAAGCCATGTAAACTGCTTCCTCTACGCTGTTGCCTTGCATTGCTATAGGCTCACCCTCTTTGAACATAAGGCCTGATCTAATACAATAGTAGTGTTAAATCTAGTCATATGGTCTCTTACATGGCTCTGCTTCTTTTCAGGTTTGTGGTTACTACATTTACTCACATGTGCTGCTTTCATACAAAATGCCCCAAATCATGGAAGGGCACCCTAGAGGGCACTTTATCACATGTTCTCCAGTGGAAGGGCAGCCTAGAGGGCACTTTATCACATGTTGTCTACTGGAAGGGTCCCCTAGCGGGCAGTTTATCAATTTTTTTCCACTGGAAGGGCCCCCTAGCGGGCACTTTATCACATGTTCTATAATTGAATGGCACCCCAGAGGATAGACAGAAGCAATATATGTCATATGTACAGAATGAACAGCGTTACAGGGTTACAACACATTCAATTAATATGACAGAAATTATGAATAATGAGTAGTAGGCATGGACCTCGATCCAGATTCCCACAATCCATGTAGACAGAAGGAGGTCGAGAGGAGGGGCATCAGGAGGGCCATGGCAGGAGGCAGGGCCAATGAGGCATGAGGCCAGGCCCTTGAGGCAGGAGGCACAAAGAAGGAGACAGGCCCAATGAGGAAGGAGGCCAGGGGCAGCATGCAGGAAGCAGGGGCAAGGAGTCAGGGGGCAGGCCCCATGAGCCAGGACCGGCTCCACACACAGCCAGGTCCAATGGACCCTATGAGGCGACAAGGCACAAAGACTCTGGGGAAGAAGTAGAGTTAGTAATGTGCAATGAACAGACTTGAATTTGTCCAAAAGGAGAGAGAGAAGAGGAGAGAGGAGCTCAGCATATCCTAAGATGTGGGGCTGGACCAGGGCAAACCTGAGCTTGAAGACATGCTTGAAGTTTAGCGAGCTGGTTGGTTTCTTCTGGCTGGATCGATAGATATAATTGAGTATCATCTGCATAACAATGAAAGTTTATGGAGTGTTTTCTGATAATATTTACTAAAGGAAGCATATATAAGGTAAATAAAATTGGTCCAAGCACAGTACCTTGTGGAACTCCTTACCTGACATGCATCAAATAAACTGTTCTCATATTGCATGCATAGATCATTCAGCTAGTTTGCGTACTTTTTCAAAAGTTTCTAATTTTAATCAAAAAGCTAAACAATTTGATTTGATTTATTTTAGTTCTGAATACATACAAAGGGGCAAGCAGGTTATCATACCCGTTCACATTAATAGTCGCAAGGCTCAACAATTTGTGTTTATTTGTCTGACTAATATTACAATTATAAACAAGAGACAGTTTTAAACAAGATGCATTGCATAAATATACCTACAATCAGATTAAATGATGCAGTTGCTTGTTGTTGAGTCAAAAATCCATTTTTGACATGAAGATTTTGACAAACTCATCCAACATTTTTTTAGTGATCTTACCATCAGTCAATAGTATTCAAATATGATCTTGACAACTGAAGGCTGATATTTACTCAATAGCAACATATTTGGCCAGTTATGGCAATAATTATAAACTGCAAGTGGGGTGTGTCAAAACTGTTTCTTGAGAGAATAAGACAACATCAAAAATCTTTTTTGTTGTCATTTAACCGCTTCACAATAACATTATTTAGCTAGTGTTGAACATTTGCAGACACTACACACAGTTTGGACATATATCCATTAATTGTTCAGCCTTGGTTAACTCACTTTGAAAAATGAAAAAAAACATTGGTCTCCCAAAGTTAATTGTGAAGTCATCCTGGTTAAAGGCAATTCAAGACGTCTCGTTAAACAATACCCACCCAGTAACAGCTCTATGTTCATCCATCTAATCACTAGAGATACCAGACCATGTTTGAACAGTAGGTTTGTCTGTGGAGTCCTCCCTGGAGAGGTTTACTTAGGCTGAGCAGTCTGGACCCCTACCCATAATCCTCCTGCAGACACACCTGTATAGAAGCGTATAAAGAGCCTGGAAATAACGGAGTCAAACATCAAGCTTCAAGGAGTCTCTCCACATCAGCTCCACAGCCACCAGACTCACCCTGAAGATGACTCCCTCTGCCAGCCTGCTACTGCTGCTCCTGCTCGGCCTCTCTCAGGCCTATCCTCTCGAGGAGGAAGGGAGCGAAGAGGAGCTCCAAATAGACGATGATGACACCGTCGACATCGGCACCAGGATTCTGACCTCCAACAGCGCCTCCAATGAGATGCTGTTGGAAGGAGACCTGTTAGCTCCCAAGACCAGAAACGCCATGAAGTGCTATTCCGAGAAGTGCCTGTGGAAGAAAGGCTCCAACGGCCTGGTAACGATTCCCTTCACCATCAGCAGTCAATTCCCCCGCGGGGAGAAGCAGAAGATCGACTCCGCCATGAAGTCCTTCTACAAAAGAACCTGCATCCGCTTTTCCCCCCGCCTGAACGAGCGTGACTATATCAGCATTGAGAACAAAGGTGGATGCTACTCGTCTCTTGGCAGAACGGGAGGAAGACAGGAGCTCTCTCTCAGCAGGCGAGGCTGCATCTACCACGGCATCATCCAGCATGAGCTCATTCACGCTCTGGGCTTCCAGCACGAGCAGACCAGGAGCGACCGCGACTCCTACGTCCGGATCAACTGGGAAAACATCGACAAGCAGATGGCCTACAACTTCCAGAAGCAGGACACCAACAACCTGAACACTCCCTACGACTACACCTCCATCATGCACTATGGAAGAACAGCCTTCTCCATCAAGCGAGGGAAGGACTCCATCACTCCCATCCCCAACGCCAACACCCAAATTGGCCAGAGGCAGGGCATGTCCAACTGGGACATCAAGAGGATCAACCTGCTTTATAAGTGTTAACAACAAAGCTTCCAATCCCTTCTGATCCAAGGTTATCATTCAGCAAAACAATAGAAAAGTGTTTTAGTTATCTGTACTTCATCAAAAACAACAACAACCTGCAGTTCCTTTGACAGTATTTTGTCCCTAATGTCTACAATACTTGTAATAAAGTTAACACAAACTAAGTCAAAATAAAGTTGATTACCAGCAATTGTCTGTCTATATTTCCTCTTTTGTTTCCTCCTTATCATCTGACATTTGTCCATCTTCCTTTCCCTCCATACCTTTTGATTGATTATGACTTTGTAATGTCCCACTCAGGCCCCACTATATTGTGAAAAATCTGCTTTAAGAAACCTCAATAAAAACTCTTAATGAATGATCCATCGATGCTTTTCAGTCTCTTTGTTGTGGCTTACTTATCAAGTTAATCACATATGCTTTAGTTGTGCAGTAGTGTGGGGTGGTCTCGATAGTACAGGATGTGCATGTTTTCAGAGATCGCTGTGATGCCTCCTATCACCAAAGCTACCTGGTTGGTCAGTGGATATAGTGGGCGGTTCAAGCAGTTGGTTCACAACCGAGCGGTACCTGTAGTACAAAAGGTGGGACAGAACCAGCACCTACTTCTGGCTCGAGTCTTCATCTAATCATCGCCATGCTAGCATCCCTGTAAATACTCAATGCACACTCAAGCTCAAATAACAGCTAGTTATAGGTCTTCAGTTTACCTCAAACCAGTTGGCTAATACTGTGTAGCTTATTGTGCTTGATTACATGTTTACATATAGCATCTTAACAGACTCAAATCTGGCATCTTAAGATGTAGAAAGCATGTTAATTCATTGAATTGTGTCATAGTATCAAAGCCATGTAAACTGCTTCCTCTACGCTGTTGCCTTGCATTGCTATAGGCTCACCCTCTTTGAACATAAGGCCTGATCTAATACAATAGTAGTGTTAAATCTAGTCATATGGTCTCTTACATGGCTCTGCTTCTTTTCAGGTTTGTGGTTACTACATTTACTCACATGTGCTGCTTTCATACAAAATGCCCCAAATCATGGAAGGGCACCCTAGAGGGCACTTTATCACATGTTCTCCAGTGGAAGGGCAGCCTAGAGGGCACTTTATCACATGTTGTCTACTGGAAGGGTCCCCTAGCGGGCAGTTTATCAATTTTTTTCCACTGGAAGGGCCCCCTAGCGGGCACTTTATCACATGTTCTACAATTGAATGGCACCCCAGAGGATAGACAGAAGCAATATATGTCATATGTACAGAATGAACAGCGTTACAGGGTTACAACACATTCAATTAATATGACAGAAATTATGAATAATGAGTAGTAGGCATGGACCTCGATCCAGATTCCCACAATCCATGTAGACAGAAGGAGGTCGAGAGGAGGGGCATCAGGAGGGCCATGGCAGGAGGCAGGGCCAATGAGGCATGAGGCCAGGCCCTTGAGGCAGGAGGCACAAAGAAGGAGACAGGCCCAATGAGGAAGGAGGCCAGGGGCAGCATGCAGGAAGCAGGGGCAAGGAGTCAGGGGGCAGGCCCCATGAGCCAGGACCGGCTCCACACACAGCCAGGTCCAATGGACCCTATGAGGCGACAAGGCACAAAGACTCTGGGGAAGAAGTAGAGTTAGTAATGTGCAATGAACAGACTTGAATTTGTCCAAAAGGAGAGAGAGAAGAGGAGAGAGGAGCTCAGCATATCCTAAGATGTGGGGCTGGACCAGGGCAAACCTGAGCTTGAAGACATGCTTGAAGTTTAGCGAGCTGGTTGGTTTCTTCTGGCTGGATCGATAGATATAATTGAGTATCATCTGCATAACAATTAAAGTTTATGGAGTGTTTTCTGATAATATTTACTAAAGGAAGCATATATAAGGTAAATAAAATTGGTCCAAGCACAGTACCTTGTGGAACTCCTTACCTGACATGCATCAAATAAACTGTTCTCATATTGCATGCGTAGATCATTCAGCTAGTTTGCGTACTTTTTCAAAAGTTCCTAATTTTAATCAAAAAGCTAAACAATTTGATTTGATTTATTTTAGTTCTGAATACATACAAAGGGGCAAGCAGGTTATCATACCCGTTCACATTAATAGTCGCAAGGCTCAACAATTTGTGTTTATTTGTCTGACTAATATTACAATTATAAACAAGAGACAGTTTTAAACAAGATGCATTGCATAAATATACCTACAATCAGATTGAATGATGCAGTTGCTTGTTGTTGAGTCAAAAATCCACTTTTGACATGAAGATTTTGACAAACTCATCCAACATTTTTCAAGGTATTTTTTTAGTGATCTTACCATCAGTCAATAGTATTCAAATATGATCTTGACAACTGAAGGCTGATATTTACTCAATAGCAACATATTTGGCCAGTTATGGCAATAATTCTAAACTGCAAGTGGGGTGTGTCAAAACTGTTTCTTGAGAGAATAAGACAACATCAAAAATCTTTTTTGTTGTCATTTAACCGCTTCAAAATAACATTATTTAGCTAGTGTTGAACATTTGCAGACACTACACACAGTTTGGACATATATCCATTAATTGTTCAGCCTTGGTTAACTCACTTTGAAAAATGAAAAAAAACATTGGTCTCCCAAAGTTAATTGTGAAGTCATCCTGGTTAAAGGCAATTCAAGACGTCTCGTTAAACAATACCCACCCAGTAACAGCGCTATGTTCATCCATCTAATCACTAGAGATACCAGGCCATGTTTGAACAGTAGGTTTGTCTGTGGAGTCCTCCCTGGAGAGGTTTACTTAGGCTGAGCAGTCTGGACCCCTACCCATAATCCTCCTGCAGACACACCTGTATAGAAGCGTATAAAGAGCCTGGAAATAACGGAGTCAAACATCAAGCTTCAAGGAGTCTCTCCACATCAGCTCCACAGCCACCAGACTCACCCTGAAGATGACTCCCTCTGCCAGCCTGCTGCTGCTGCTCCTGCTCGGCCTCTCTCAGGCCTATCCTCTCGAGGAGGAAGGGAGCGAAGAGGAGCTCCAAATAGACGATGATGACACCGTCGACATCGGCACCAGGATTCTGACCTCCAACAGCGCCTCCAATGAGATGCTGTTGGAAGGAGACCTGTTAGCTCCCAAGACCAGAAACGCCATGAAGTGCTATTCCGAGAAGTGCCTGTGGAAGAAAGGCTCCAACGGCCTGGTAACGATTCCCTTCACCATCAGCAGTCAATTCCCCCGCGGGGAGAAGCAGAAGATCGACTCCGCCATGAAGTCCTTCTACAAAAGAACCTGCATCCGCTTTTCCCCCCGCCTGAACGAGCGTGACTATATCAGCATTGAGAACAAAGGTGGATGCTACTCGTCTCTCGGCAGAACGGGAGGAAGACAGGAGCTCTCTCTCAGCAGGCGAGGCTGCATCTACCACGGCATCATCCAGCATGAGCTCATTCACGCTCTGGGCTTCCAGCACGAGCAGACCAGGAGCGACCGCGACTCCTACGTCCGGATCAACTGGGAAAACATCGACAAGCAGATGGCCTACAACTTCCAGAAGCAGGACACCAACAACCTGAACACTCCCTACGACTACACCTCCATCATGCACTATGGAAGAACAGCCTTCTCCATCAAGCGAGGGAAGGACTCCATCACTCCCATCCCCAACGCCAACACCCAAATTGGCCAGAGGCAGGGCATGTCCAACTGGGACATCAAGAGGATCAACCTGCTTTATAAGTGTTAACAACAAAGCTTCCAATCCCTTCTGATCCAAGGTTATCATTCAGCAAAACAATAGAAAAGTGTTTTAGTTATCTGTACTTCATCAAAAACAACAACAACCTGCAGTTCCTTTGACAGTATTTTGTCCCTAATGTCTACAATACTTGTAATAAAGTTAACACAAACTAAGTCAAAATAAAGTTGATTACCAGCAATTGTCTGTCTATATTTCCTCTTTTGTTTCCTCCTTATCATCTGACATTTGTCCATCTTCCTTTCCCTCCATACCTTTTGATTGATTATGACTTTGTAATGTCCCACTCAGGCCCCACTATATTGTGAAAAATCTGCTTTAAGAAACCTCAATAAAAACTCTTAATGAATGATCCATCGATGATGTCTCTTTGTTGTGGCTTACTTATCAAGTTAATCACATATGCTTTAGTTGTGCAGTAGTGTGGGGTGGTCTCGATAGTACAGGATGTGCATGTTTTCAGAGATCGCTGTGATGCCTCCTATCACCAAAGCTACCTGGTTGGTCAGTGGATATAGTGGGCGGTTCAAGCAGTTGGTTCACAACCGAGCGGTACCTGTAGTACCAAAGGTGGGACAGAACCAGCACCTACTTCTGGCTCGAGTCTTCATCTAATCATCGCCATGCTAGCATCCCTGTAAATACTCAATGCACACTCAAGCTCAAATAACAGCTAGAGTTATAGGTCTTCAGTTTACCTCAAACCAGTTGGCTAATACTGTGTAGCTTATTGTGCTTGTTTACATGTTTACGTATAGCATCTTAACAGACTCAAATCTGGCATCTTAAGATGTAGAAAGCATGTTAATTCATTGAATTGTGTCCTAGTATCAAAGCCATGTAAACTGCTTCCTCTACGCTGTTGCCTTGCATTGCTATAGGCTCACCCTCTTTGAACATAAGGCCTGATCTAATACAATAGTAGTGTTAAATCTAGTCATATGGCCTCTTACATGGCTCTGCTTCTTTTCAGGTTTGTGGTTACTACATTTACTCACATGTGCTGCTTTCATACAAAATGCCCCAAATCATGGAAGGGCACCCTAGAGGGCACTTTATCACATGTTCTCCACTGGAAGGGCCCCCTAGCGGGCACTTTATTACATGTTCTACAATTGAATGGCACCCCAGACGATAGACAGAAGCAATATATGTCATATGTACAGAATGAACAGCGTTACAGGGTTACAACACATTCAATTAATATGACAGAAATTATGAATAATGAGTAGTAGGCATGGACCTCGATCCAGATTCCCACAATCCATGTAGACAGAAGGAGGTCGAGAGGAGGGGCATCAGGAGGGCCATGGCAGGAGGCAGGGCCAATGAGGCATGAGGCCAGGCCCTTGAGGCAGGAGGCACAAAGAAGGAGACAGGCCCAATGAGGAAGGAGGCCAGGGGCAGCATGCAGGAAGCAGGGGCAAGGAGTCAGGGGGCAGGTCCCATGAGCCAGGACCGGCTCCACACACAGCCAGGTCCAATGGACCCTATGAGGCGACAAGGCACAAAGACTCTGGGGAAGAAGTAGAGTTAGTAATGTGCAATGAACAGACTTGAATTTGTCCAAAAGGAGAGAGAGAAGAGGAGAGAGGAGCTCAGCATATCCTAAGATGTGGGGCTGGACCAGGGCAAACCTGAGCTTGAAGACATGCTTGAAGTTTAGCGAGCTGGTTGGTTTCTTCTGGCTGGATCGATAGATATAATTGAGTATCATCTGCATAACAATGAAAGTTTATGGAGTGTTTTCTGATAATATTTACTAAAGGAAGCATATATAAGGTAAATAAAATTGGTCCAAGCACAGTACCTTGTGGAACTCCTTACCTGACATGCATCAAATAAACTGTTCTCATATTGCATGCGTAGATCATTCAGCTAGTTTGCGTACTTTTTCAAAAGTTTCTAATTTTAATCAAAAAGCTAAACAATTTGATTTGATTTATTTTAGTTCTGAATACATACAAAGGGGCAAGCAGGTTATCATACCCGTTCACATTAATAGTCGCAAGGCTCAACAATTTGTGTTTATTTGTCTGACTAATATTACAATTATAAACAAGAGACAGTTTTAAACAAGATGCATTGCATAAATATACCTACAATCAGATTGAATGATGCAGTTGCTTGTTGTTGAGTCAAAAATCCACTTTTGACATGAAGATTTTGACAAACTCATCCAACATTTTTCAAGGTATTTTTTTAGTGATCTTACCATCAGTCAATAGTATTCAAATATGATCTTGACAACTGAAGGCTGATATTTACTCAATAGCAACATATTTGGCCAGTTATGGCAATAATTCTAAACTGCAAGTGGGGTGTGTCAAAACTGTTTCTTGAGAGAATAAGACAACATCAAAAATCTTTTTTGTTGTCATTTAACCGCTTCACAATAACATTATTTAGCTAGTGTTGAACATTTGCAGACACTACACACAGTTTGGACATATATCCATTAATTGTTCAGCCTTGGTTAACTCACTTTGAAAAATGAAAAAAAACATTGGTCTCCCAAAGTTAATTGTGAAGTCATCCTGGTTAAAGGCAATTCAAGACGTCTCGTTAAACAATACCCACCCAGTAACAGCTCTATGTTCATCCATCTAATCACTAGAGATAACAGACCATGTTTGTACAGTAGGTTTGTCTGTGGAGTCCTCCCTGGAGAGGTTTACTTAGGCTGAGCAGTCTGGACCCCTACCCATAATCCTCCTGCAGACACACCTGTATAGAAGCGTATAAAGAGCCTGGAAATAACAGAGTCAAACATCAAGCTTCAAGGAGTCTCTCCACATCAGCTCCACAGCCACCAGACTCACCCTGAAGATGACTCCCTGTGCCAGCCTGCTGCTGCTGCTCCTGCTCGGCCTCTCTCAGGCCTATCCTCTCGAGGAGGAAGGGAGCGAAGAGGAGCTCCAAATAGACGATGATGACACCGTCGACATCGGCACCAGGATTCTGACCTCCAACAGCGCCTCCAATGAGATGCTGTTGGAAGGAGACCTGTTAGCTCCCAAGACCAGAAACGCCATGAAGTGCTATTCCGAGAAGTGCCTGTGGAAGAAAGGCTCCAACGGCCTGGTAACGATTCCCTTCACCATCAGCAGTGATTTTCCCCGCGGGGAGAAGCAGAAGATCGACTCCGGCATGAAGTCCTTCTACAAAAGCACCTGCATCCGCTTTTCCCCCCGCCAGAACGAGCGTGACTACATCAGCATTGAGAACATAGGTGGATGCTTCTCGTCTCTCGGCAGAACGGGAGGAAAACAGGAGCTCTCTCTCAGCAGGCGAGGCTGCATCTACCACGGCATCATCCAGCATGAGCTCATTCACGCTCTGGGCTTCCAGCACGAGCAGACCAGGAGCGACCGCGACTCCTACGTCCGGATCAACTGGGAAAACATCAACAAGCGGATGGCCTACAATTTCCAGAAGCAGGACACCAACAACCTGAACACTCCCTACGACTACACCTCCATCATGCACTATGGAAGAACAGCCTTCTCCATGAATCAGGGGAAGGACTCCATCACTCCCATCCCCAACGCCAACACCCAAATTGGCCAGAGGCAGGGCATGTCCAATTGGGACATCAAGAGGATCAACCTGCTTTATAAGTGTTAACAACAAAGCTTCCAATCCCTTCTGATCCAAGGTTATCATTCAGCAAAACAATAGAAAAGTGTTTTAGTTATCTGTACTTCATCAAAAACAACAACAACCTGCAGTTCCTTTGACAGTATTTTGTCCCTAATGTCTACAATACTTGTAATAAAGTTAACACAAACTAAGTCAAAATAAAGTTGATTACCAGCAATTGTCTGTCTATATTTCCTCTTTTGTTTCCTCCTTATCATCTGACATTTGTCCATCTTCCTTTCCCTCCATACCTTTTGATTGATTATGACTTTGTAATGTCCCACTCAGGCCCCACTATATTGTGAAAAATCTGCTTTAAGAAACCTCAATAAAAACTCTTAATGAATGATCCATCGATGCTTTTCAGTCTCTTTGTTGTGGCTTACTTATCAAGTTAATCACATATGCTTTAGTTGTGCAGTAGTGTGGGGTGGTCTCGATAGTACAGGACGTGAAAGTTTTCAGAGATCGCTGTGATGCCTCCTATCACCAAAGCTACCTGGTTGGTCAGTGGATATAGTGGGCGGTTCAAGCAGTTGGTTCACAACCGAGCGGTACCTGTAGTACCAAAGGTGGGACAGAACCAGCACCTACTTCTGGCTCGAGTCTTCATCTAATCATCGCCATGCTAGCATCCCTGTAAATACTCAATGCAAACTCAAGCTCAAATAACAGCTATTCAATTCAATTCAATTCAGTTTATTTTGTATAGCCCAATATCACAAATTACAAATTTGCCTCAGAGGGCTTTACAATCTGTACACATACGACATCCCTGTCCCAGGACCTCACATCGGATCAGGAAAAACTCCCCAAAAATAACCTTTGACAGGGAAAAAAGGGAAGAAACCTTCAGGAGAGCAACAGAGGAGGATCCCTCTCCCCAGATGGACAGAAGCAATAGATGTCATGTGTACAGAATGAACAGCATTTACAAAGTTACATTAACACATTACATGAATATGACAATGTATGAATGGAACTCCAATCCAAGAAACAGAAGGAGGTAGAGAGGAGGGGGGGCGGGGCGCATCAGCAGGGCCAACGCGGGAGGCTGGCTCACCAGGCATCAGACACCTCCAGGTCCAATGGACCCTATGAGACGTGAAGTCACAACGACTCAGGGGAGGAAGCAGAGTTAATAAGGTGCAATGGAGAGATGTAAATTCATCCATAAGGAGAGAGAGAAGAGGAGATAGGTGCTTAGTGTATCCTAAAACATCCCCCAGCAGCCTATAAGCCTATAGCAGCATATCAAGGGGCTCGACCAGGGCAAACCTGATTCAGCCCTAACTATAAGCACTATCAAACAGGAAAGTCTTAAGTCTATTCTTGAATGAGGTGACTGTGTCTGCCTCCCGGACTGAAAGTGGAAGCTGGTTCCATAAAAGAGGAGCTTGATAACTGAGCTAGAGTTATAGGTCTTCATTTTACCTCAAACCAGTTGGCTAATACTGTGTAGCTTATTGTGCTTGTTTACATGTTTACATATAGCATCTTAACAGACTCAAATCTGGCATCTTAAGATGTAGAAAGCATGTTAATTCATTGAATTGTGTCCTAGTATCAAAGCCATGTAAACTGCTTCCTCTACGCTGTTGGCTTGCATTGCTATAGGCTCACCCTCTTTGAACATAAGGCCTGATCTAATACAATAGTAGTGTTAAATCTAGTCATATGGCCTCTTACATGGCTCTGCTTCTTTTCAGGTTTGTGGTTACTACATTTACTTACATGTGCTGCTTTCATACAAAATGCCCCAAATCATGGAAGGGCACCCTAGAGGGCACTTTATCACATGTTCTCAACTGGAAGGGCAGCCTAGAGGGCACTTTATCACATGTTCTCCATTGGAAGGGCAGCCTAGAGGGCACTTCATCACATGTTCTCCCCTCGAAGGGCAGCCTAGAGGGCACTGAAAAAAGGGAAGAAACCTTCAGGAGAGCAACAGAGGAGGATCCCTCTCCCCGGATGGACAGAAGCAATAGATCTATCTATCTATCTATCTATCTATCTATCTATCTATCTATCTATCTATCTATCTATCTATCTATCTATCTATCTATCTATCTATCTATCTATCTATCTGGGTTCAAGGGGCTCAACAAACAGCCTGAGGGGGACCATAAGTTGGTGAATGATCTGAACTCATTTTTTAACAGATTTGACCAGCCATCCACCTCTCCCACCCAGACCTCCCTGCTGCGGCCGCTGCAGCCCCCATCATTTGCACCCCCTGCGGATTGCCCCCCCTCCCCCTGCACCTCCCCCCTTTCTACAGCACTCGGCCCCCATTCACACCTCTCATACTCATACTCAGCACTCTACGACTGGCAACCCACCCCCACTCCAACACCTCACAGCACCACACCCCCCAGCGTGTCCCGTCACCAGGTGAGGAAGGAACTGAGGAGGATCAAGGTGAGAAGGCCACGGGTCCAGATGGCATCAGCTCAAGGCTCCTCAAATCCTGCGCAGACCAACTGTGCGGGATAGCGGAGCACATCTTCAACTTGAGCTTGAGGCTGGGGAAAGTACCACAGCTATGGAAGACATCCTGCGTGGTACCGGTACCAAAGACCCCGCGGCCCAAGGACCTCAACAGCTATAGGCCGGTGGCGTTGACATCCCACCTGATGAAGACCCTGGAGAGGCTGGTCCTTGTCCATCTCCGCCCCCTGGTGAGCTCATCCCTGGACCCTCTTCAGTTCGCCTACCAATCTGGCATCGGGGTGGATGACGCCGTCATCTTCCTGCTGCAGAGATGCCTCTCTCACCTGGAAAAGGCTGGAAGCACTGTGAGAGTCATGTTCTACGACTTCTCCAGTGCCTTCAACACCATTCAGCCTTTGCTCCTGAGGGACAAGCTGAAGCAGACCGGGGTGGAACACCACCTCACTGCATGGATCCTGGACTACCTCACCAACCGTCCACAGTATGTGCGGATACGGGAGTGTGAGTCAGATTGGGTGTCCTGCAGCACAGGGGCTCCACAGGGAACCGTTCTGGCTCCATTCCTCTTCTCCATCTACACATCGGACTTCAAACACAACTCTGCCAACTGCCACCTGCAAAAGTTCTCTGACGACTCTGCGATCGTCGGCCTCATCTCGGCCGATGATGACAGGGAGTACAGGGAACTGAACCAGGACTTCTTAGGATGGTGCCAGCGGAACTGCCTCCAGATCAACTCCAGCAAGACCAAGGAGCTGGTGGTGGACTTCCGCCGGGGTAAACGCTCTCCTCCAACACCAGTGAGCATCCAGGGACTGGACATTGAGATTGTGAAGTCTTATAAGTACCTGGGTGTTCACTTGAACAATAAACTGGACTGGTCTGACCACGCTCATGCACTCTACAAGAAGGGACAGAGCAGACTCTTTCTGCTGAGGAGACTGAGGTCCTTTGGGGTGCAGGGAGCACTCCTGAAGACCTTCTTCGACTCGGTGGTGGCATCAGCCATCTTTTATGGAGTGGTCTTCTGGTGCAGCGGCATCACAGCAGCTGACAGGAGGAGACTGGACAAACTGGTGGGGAAGGCCAGCAGCGTGCTGGGGTGTCCCCTGGATACTGTGGAGGTGGTGGGGGACAGGAGGATGATGGCCAAGCTATCGTCCCTGATGGACCACCCCTCCCACCCCATGCAGGGTACTCTGGCAGCGCTGCACAGTTCCTTCAGCCACCGGCTGATTCATCCCCGGTGTCTGAGGGAGAGGTACCACAGGTCCTTTCTCCCCGCTGCTGTCAGGCTACACAACAAGCTGAGCTCCCAGTAGGCCACAAACACTTGAACACTTTGGACTTCGCACTGAACAGCACTTACTTTAGCCCAGTTGTGCAATACTAATACGTTTAAGTACTTTTTAATTTTTTAATTTTTAATTTTTTTAAATTTATTTTATACACTTTATCCACTTTATTCTATTTCTACTCCGTCTGTATATATAATATTCTTCTTGTTTTTTACTCTTTTATCTTATTTCTGTTATTATACTACTTGTTTTACTGTGAGCAATGCTGCTGTAATCCTGTAATTTCACCATTGAGGGACTAATAAAGGATTATCTTATTTTATCTTATCTTATCTATCTATCTATCTATCTATCTCTATCTATCTATCTATCTCTATCTATATATCTATCTATCTATCTACATATATCTATCTATCTATCTATCTATCTATCTATCTATATATATATATCAATCTATCTATATATCTATATCTATCTATATATCTATCTATCTATATCTATCTATCTATCTATCTATCTATATCTATCTATCTATCTATCTATCTATCTATCTACATATATATATATATATATATAGATATATATATATATCTATATATCTATATCTATCTATCTATCTATATCTATCTATCTATCTATCTATATATATATCTATATATATATAGATATATATATATATATCTATATATCTTTATCTATATCTATCTATCTATCAATCTATATCTATCTATCTATCTATCTATCTATCTATCTATCTATCTATCTATCTATCTATCTATCTATATCTATCTATCTATCTATCTATCTATATATCTATCTATCTATCTATCTATCTATCTATATCTATCTATCGATCTATCTATCTATCTATATATCTATCTATATATCTATATATCTATCTATCTATCTATCTATATATACATCTATATCTATCTATCTATCTATCAATCTATATCTATCTATCTATCTATATCTATCTATCTATCTATTAATCTATATCTATCTATCTATCTATCTATCTATCTATCTATCTATCTATCTATCTATATCTATCTATCTATCTATCTATCTATCTATCTATCTATCTATCTATCTATCTATCTATCTATCTATCTATATATATATATATCTATCTATCTATATCTATCTATCTATCTATCTATACATCTATATCTATCTATCTATCTATCAATCTATTAATCTATATCAATCTATCTATCTATCTATCTATCTATCTATCTATCTATCTATCTATCTATCTATCTATCTATCTATCTATCTATCTATCTATCTATCTATCTATCTATCTATCTATCTATCTATCTATCTATCTATCTATCTATCTATCTATCTATCTATCTATCTATACATCTATTGCACCAGCATAAGAAAGAACAAAACAATGGGAGAAGGCCTGTGAATTAAAAGGTTGTGGCTGTGCCAAACAACAACATGATGATGTTAGAGAAATTGCCATTCAAAATGCTTACCAAGACAATGTTTTCATACTAAATAAAGAGTGCACTGTGGAGGTTTTAAATGCAGTTACATTATTACACCGGGCAGAATATTCATATGGACTTAGTTAGCTTTGTAATGCAAGCATAGATGAAGAAATCCAAGAACACACAACACCATGGTAGAGACCTGTCAATCAAAAGGTAGTCCTGCCTAAAGTATACTCTGCTTTATAGTCTGTTTAACTCTAAATGGAGCATCATTTACTAAATGAACATCATGTTGTATTGAAGAAGACTTGAAACTAGAGATCGATACCATAAACTCATGTTTACAATGTTTACTGAAGGAATAAATCAAGAGAGAAACAAAGAAAGAATACAGGTTCAAGGCCTTCATGCATTGGCTTCTGAATGCAACTAAAACACTTCATACTGTTCCATCTTTGAGGCCTAATACAAATATAACCAAGTGCAATCCATTTGACTAAAAGATTAACTCAATGTGCACTGACCAGATTTGTCCCCAAGCTTTCAGCCATTCATCAGCAGATGATCCGTCATGCAATGAAGTCGGAAAAAAATCTCAGCGAAAACAGAGCAAACTCCCTCAAGCAGAGAAGGTCATGAGATGTGACTGACAGCCCGGAAACAAATCTATTAAATTGACCTTGAGTTAAGAATTGTTGGAAGAACTACTACTTCTAAGAAACAAACCTTCAAGCTCAAGATTACATGGACCTAATTTTGTGTAACATGCAGACTATTTTAAATGATGTTATATAAATTGGTTGACAGTTCTGTTTTTAGCCATGCTAGCAACAAGACTTTAGGGAAGGCAATGTCGGTCCACCACTTTGGTCCCGACTGAAATATGTCAATGGTATTTACTTTATGTCAGATTAAAATCAGATTCCTGACCAACAACCAAGAATATGAGGATGACTGAATCAGAAATCAAGAATTGTCTGTGTGAATCAAAATGTAGCTGATTATGGAGCAGAATAATCTTTTTCCACCCTGAACAATCACAGCATCCGTACAATATGCCTTGGCTAAATATTATTTGGGGTTCCTTCTCAAATCAAGTTGCTGTGCAGACTGCAATCAACTGAATACCCCTCCGCTCACTCCTCCCTTTCCAAGACTGCAATAACGTTAGCGGCAAGAGTAAAGCCGTGGCAACGCCATTCGGCTCGCTCAGAGGCCGTCCATACCGTGACGGCGCTATTTTATGCGCAAATGGAAATAACACAGGCACGATTTTGCACTCACAATGCTGAAGTTTCACAAGAGTCGTCCTTCAGGTAAAGTAGAAATGCTAAAGGCTCTTTATAGAGCCGGTGTTTGGTTTGGCCGTTCCGGGCTACTGTAGAAACATGGCGGTGCAACATGGCCGACTTTCCCTATGCAGAAGGGCTCATTCTAAGCTCACGAGAACACAACGATTCTTATAACCTAAGTTATGAATATTATATTCCATTTCTGCTAATAGATCCCCCAAAATGCTACACACTGACCCACTGACATGGGAGGGAACTCATAGGAGGTTTTAATAAAGAAAGAAAAAGGTTATTGATAATAATAATAATAATAATAATAATAATGATTTCATGTACAACCTCACAGAATTGTTCATGACAGAAACATCAAGCTAACAATGTAAATGAAGCTACATTAGTCGGAAAAAGTCTCCACACCATTTCTCATGAGTGCATTCGATTCTGAAGCTAATATTTGCGACGACCTACTTTCAGATAACCAGCTTTTTATTGACCACTGTATTATTGAAAGCGATGAAAATGTATTGTGTATACAGTAATACGATCTCGCTTGTATGTTTTGGCAGAATACTTAATATTATTCACCAGTTAGTGAATAGGTTTTGATTATTTTGTCAAACTACTATTCCCAGGGTCAAGCATGAACGCTAAAGCGTTTAAGGAAAAATACGAGTTTCATGTCCGTAGGTCTGCCAACAAAAGGAATTGTTTACATGTAACAAGCGAACAGTATTTCCAGATTGCCTAACATGGAGGTAAAGGGGCCATTGCCCACCCCACTTCACCCCCCCGGTCTCTAGTTGTCTGTGTTATTTATTATTTGCATTTTGTTTTGAACTTCCTTTCTCGTACACAACTCAGTTCATCCTCTGACTCTATGTGCTTAACCAATATTCTACATTGTCACTGTATATTTCCACATTAAACTGTGACAAACCCACTCAAGGTATTGACCCTCAGGCCACGCGCCTCATCCAAACTCTGGGAAACTCTAGTCTCCTCTCCCGCTCGCCGGACGGAGAGCTTTTACAGATGTGAAACGTCTTTGAGGTTTTGCCTTGATAAAAGCGTTTTAAATAAAAGATGACGATATTATTAGTGTTGCAACAGATACTGAAGGACGGGGAGAATGGATGCAAACTGGAACAGCTCAGGCACTCTGCCACGGGCTAAAAACGGATGTCCGGCTGAAATATCGTGCCGTAATGGAAGGCTGAAAGTGGCCAGGACACGGAGCGGAGCTCTCCATCTATAATACAGTTCACAGCCAGAACAACCAGGCTCCCAGTGAAGGTGACTGTTGACACATTTGTGGTCAAGATCAGAAACAGCATTTACAACAGCTGAGCGAGGTTTATTTTTCCTCCAATTGAGATCCAGCTAAAAACTCATTGCAAAGCAGCCTGCAGACCAACATGGTATTGAAATGCCTGGACATGTTGCATGCAACATATTGGAATTAAAAAAACATACACGATTATGCATTATTCATTTATAACCCATCTGATATTCAAGCATTCTCACCTGCATTATTAATATGCACCGCCTCTGTGGTGACGTTTACTATACTTCGGTCAGATAACATCCAACTTACTTGAGTTGTTATTATACTTTATAGTCTTAGTCTATTTTACATTTTTGTTTGTGGACAGATTGGACAGATGTGTGAATCAGTGAGCTTTGGCAGTGTCAGTGGGTGTGTTTTTTAACTTTGGTCATAGCCAGGCTAGCAGTTTCCCCCTGCTTCCAGTCTTTATGCTAAGCTAAGCTAACCACATCCTGACTGACAGTGACTTCCCAGCTCACTCTCGGAGAGAAAGTGAATAAGACGACCAAATTGGACGACCCAGACAGCAAACTACAAAAAAAACAGGCTTTACTTAACAGGTTCTGTTCACAGTAGGCAGTACAGGCAAACAAATCAGGCAGGGATGAGGCAAAAAAAACAGTCAAGAAAAAAACAGCAGATATCAAAACCAGGAACATGAACACTAAGATCGCACTTGGTGCCACCTGACTTCACTTCGAACCCTTGCGCAGGTGACTTGTTAGTAGTTCTGCAGTTATTGAGCGCCTCATAATCCCACAAAATGAAATCACAGCATTGTATCATAAGTGGTGGATTCACATTACAGGAGCGTTTGTGAGTTAATAATAAGCACAGTCTTTACTGTGCAGCTGCTCATTGACATATTAGGACCTCTTTCTGCCCCTATGTGCCCTCTCTTCTTCATGCTTTTCTTTCCATTATTGCTACTTATTCCTGCTTTATTCAATGCATGTTAGGATGGAGAGGAATAATTACACTGACCAATCCCTTTTTTTAAATGAGCATATGGCATGTGATAACTGTATGAAGGACAGAAAGACGATGCCCTGCGGCAGACAACGTCGGAATCGCCAGTCATCCGTTCATCCGCCTGTTTGCTGCCACTTGTTCATCCCTCTGGATGCCAGGAGCAGAGCCACTCACTGGGAGTAGAGGTGAGTGGGGATGCCTTCTTCCAATGGAAGGAGAGCCCCTTGACAGCCGAACACTTCAATGGTCCTCTGGAAAATGGAGCATTTAAAATAGGATTTAAACACATACACACACACACACGCGCACACACACACACACACACACACGCACACACACCTCTGTGCTCGTCAGTAACTCCTCTCTGGAGGTGGTGAAGAGAAGCTCATAGAGTCTGTACTTCTGAAACAGACTGCAGAATACAAAAGGTCAGCTGCACCAGATTAACACAGAGAAGAGCACAGAGTTGTTCTACCCAGCTCACTTAAATGATACAATAAACAATACATTACCATTATTTCTAATTGTTTTGTTGCAGTCAAAGTGATGGTGTCATCCTAAATCCATGCTACATTATTTTCATACATAGTATGAACATAAAAGTTGGTAAACTTCTGGATTTACATTTACTGTACTCAAGTATTGTACTTGAATACATTTGTAGGTACTTAAATAGAGTTATGCAGGAAAGACTCCTAAAACCTGGAAATGAGTCATTGTGAAAGCATTTCCGGTACCCTTTTCTCAAAGTGTTGCAAATGTGGGTTTTTGGATCAATGCCTGAAATAAGGTGTATTGTTCACACAAGCTGAAGAGTTTTTTTTAAAGTTTTATTCGACATAAAATACGTCAGTAAATATCTCTTGAATTTTGAAGCTTTTACGTGTCTTAAAAAAGATGGCGGCTAACAAGGGGCTAATATACAGTATAAACCAGTTTGACTATAACGAGTACTCAGGTGAAACATATTATGCAATTTATTCCAGACTACTTTCTTTTGAAACTATTTAAAATGGTTAGCACCTGTTGTGTTTCCGGTCCAAGCTAACTGGTGTGACTTTAATAGTAAAGAAAGAACATGGGTTGTCTCTTGTTCTGGATCACATTCTGTGTTCTCCTCTTCACCATCAGTTCCCTCACCTCTCCCCTCCTGACCAGTGTTTTAAATGTGTGAGAGTAAATGTGTAAATCAGTCCGTTTCGACCGGAACACAACAGTAAGATAGTTATCTGAATACCTTCTCCACATCTGTGGGTTTGTCTCCGACCAGGTACAACAATACGTATTATGTTTAAAAAGAACCATTTAAACGTCACAATGTAGTCTCTCGTTATTTTTCTGATATTGTAATCTGTTTTTTCCCGTTTGCCCGCCTGCTGTATATTACTAAAGAGGCTGTGACACCAGTGACACCAGTTTCTCCAGCTTTAACAAAGTCAACATGCACAACCCCCCACACTGTCAGTGACAGCCTGACACTGTCTGCCAGCTCCTTATTGCGTATGCCATCTGTGTGTTGAAAGGAAGGCCAATGTGATTCAAGGGTGGAGCCCAGGAAAGCAGTGACCTGCTGGACCTGTTTTCAGGACCACTTAACAGCGTGGAGCTAATGATGGGGCCATTAAAGGGAACAAATGGGACTTTTGACATGTGTGACGTGTGTCAACCACGTGGGTTAATGTACACTGCCCTAACCCCCATGGGGCCTGGAGAGATCAAATGAATGGACACATTTTTACACCAGCCCAGCCTGTAAAACCTTGCTGGACCCACATGGAGGTGTTGGGATGTATAGACATTTCAGAACCTTGCAGGTGACTCTGAGCGAGTCAGACACACAACTTGAAGAAGAATCAACATCTAGATTTTACTCGGGAATACAAGAGCCTTTTATGGATTCTTCTGACCTGTTTCTGATGTAACTTATGAGTGCCGTGGCTTCTTCTTCGTCTAAAAGTGGAGTGGTATCTTCCTCTGAAGTCCGGCATTGGCTGGCAGCACCTAGGGCCACAGCAAACTCCCTCAGGTTCTGCATGAAAGACATCTGTTTCTCTGGAATATGACAATAAAACACAGATTACTGCTGGGAATCTGACACATTTGATAAAGCTAAGTACAACTGAACAAAATATTTTTAGGTGACTAAAATGTTACAGTTAACTTCCATGAACTGAACATGTTCTCATAGACTTCTTCTCAAGTCGCCTCCTGATGGCCAATAGAAACAATGCAAGTTTAAGGCACTTACGCATTGATCCTGTTTGTAAATGTTTCACTCAGAAAATTCACAATGGAGTAAAAACAATTGTGTTCATGGCATTAATACTTTCTGGTAATAATCCCACAATGATATGCTGCACTTTGAGATTGTTAAAATATAAAGTGCAATACAAATAAAATGTATTATTATTATGTGGTCATTTAATGTTTAATAGTACTTCTATGAAGGATGCACTTGGGAGAGTAATTTACTAATTGGAGTTTATTCCAGGTAGTTACTTTCACGGAGGTGTGTACAGAAGTGTACCTCCCCGTCTGACTGTCTGCAATGGATCTAGTAAGGAAATACAACTTTATTTAAATGGAACTTCTCCAAACCAGGGTTATAGAGTGGATACAAAAAACAACTATGCTAATAACAATAATTCAGTGATGTTTCTGCGTGTCCTCCCACCTCTTATGTTATCCAGCAGCATGTGAAGTACAGCCATGGTGAAGGAGGTCTGTATGGAGGTGAAGTTGGCCTCTGCAGCCCACCAGAAGCCACAGACATAGTAATCCAGCAGGACAGCTTCCTTCATACAGACGAGATGGTTCTTGAGGCCCAGAATCTCTGTCATCTCACTGCAAACAACAGAGAGCAGATCTGCATAAATAAATAGATATTTTAAATATTCATGATTCCAGAAGGTGTAGAGGATGTTTATAGGCGAACAAAGTCAAAAATGGCAGTATGGAGAAATTAAACTTTCAATAGTTCAACTGAATTAGAACATAATGGAAATGGAGAATGGCTGTACGTTTGTGAATTCATAATGCATTCAGCTTTCTATTTAAATAGCTATGGAAGGAAGACTAAACAACACAGAGCGTAATGACACCGTGTTCCATGGCTGCAGACGTTTTTAACTATTAGCGTTAGCTGGTAACACCAATGCTCATTAGCTAACGTTAGTTAGCTAGCCAGCTAGCTACATTTTTATATAATTGAAAGCATTCCTTTTCAAATGTTTTACGACACGGACCAAGGCGGCCATTACAGCTAGCTAGCTTTTGGGACTTTAATACCGACTCTACTCACAACTGCAGTTCGTCCTTGGTGCTCGCCAGCAGCGCGTGGACGTGTTGCTGTGGCGCCGCTTCCCACTGGAGGAAACCGGCTTCCTCTTTCTTCCGGGAGGTTAAGAACAAATATGCTGTTGTTAGCTAGTAATGATGTCAAATAAGCGCGTGCGCGACACTGGGACGGCCCGTTATTACCTGGAGCGTAGTGCCCTTCACTTTGGGTTGCTCCTTCTTTTCTCGACGCGTCGCTCCCTCGGACATGTTGCCAATGAGGTTGGCGCATTAGTCGTTGCCATGGCAGCACCCCAACAAACCGTCAGACTGCCGGTGTGATGTCCCGGATGTTGACGCCACGCTCACGTTCAGCCAGTCAGTGGTTTTATTCTTCTTTTTCAATGACAGCATGTTCTCACTAAAGCCTATTCTCTGTATTTGTCATGAGGACTAAATATAACCTTTCAAGCAGTTTAACATTAATTGTACATCTGTTTGACTAATTGTATCCGATTACTTAATACATTTGGCTTTTGTGTTTTTGTATTAATTAATAATACTGTAATTTACACATTTGTTCATATCACTGACATGTATGTGTTTATTGTTAAAGTATAATCATTCTCAATCCAAATGATAAAATCTACATAGCCATAACTATATGAAAAACTCTCTCTCTCAATGTTGTTGTGGTTATATACATGTAATGTATGCCGTTAGGTTAATAAAATCAGTATACGTGTCAGCTATATTGACAATATCTTTGGCAGTTTGTCTTGAAATGATAGTAATATTGTTAACTGCACACGGGTAGCTTGTGGCAACTGAACTCTTCTCTGAGATCTCGTGCAGTTCGAGCATCTGTAGAGCTTTAACACCAAATAGAGATCCTGACTTGATGTTTGTATATCCGTCCTTCTCCCCTTCCAGCCGGTGGTCCGAGCCCAAAGACACTTCAACCGCCTCCAGATCCCCAAGGAGCTCCAGAAGGCCCTGCCCTTCAAGAGCAAACCCAAACAGCTGCAACCCAAAGGGAAGACCCCCAGAGATCTCCAGAGGCCCAGTGTGATCAGGGAGCCCCACGAGAAGAAGGTGAGCACAACCGGACTGCATCCGCAGTGAGGGCGGAGCACTGGTGACCTCAAAGTCTCTGCAGCTCAAAGCATCGGAGCTTCAAAAAAGACCCACCACGTGCACAAGTTAATTAAAATGACTGCCTTACAATAATACTTTTATTTATTTATTATTATTATTATTATTATTATTATTATTATATATATATGTTGTCATTATTGTTATTAGAATAATTCTAGATGATACATCAAGTACAACAGATACTTGAACATAGTATTTCCAGTAGAAGAGACAATATATTTGGAGTACTTTAAAGTACATATAGTATATATATATATATGTAATTTTATTTTTTGTTGCATATCCAACAATATGTTTTGTAATACATATAATAATTAATACTAAAGGATATTAATAGCAAAGCCGGCTAATATTTAAGCACAGAAAACTAGTAAAAAAACGAGCAAGTGTGTGAGGAATAATATCAATATATTCATCAAATGTTAGAAAGTCGGGCTCTGAACTTGAATTATCCTACAATATGATTATAATGGTATTTCTAATGTTTGGTGATGCACGGTATTTAAATACAACACATTGTCTTTGTGGTTTTCTCCAGACTCTGCTGGACCCTGCTGGACCCTGCTGGACCCTGCTGGACCCTGCTGGACCCTGTTGACCCTGTTGGACCTTGCTTGACCCTGTTGGACCTTGCTGGACCCTGTTGGACCTTGCTGGACCCTGTTGGACCTTGCTGGACCCTGTTGGACAGACCTCCAGATCTACCAGGAGCTGATCAAAAGCCTTGCGCTGTGGGATGCTTCCTCCACTTCCCCCTCCACTTCCTGCATGTTCACCACCAACTCCTCCTCCTCTAAGGGCAAACTGAGAGCACCTCTCCCTCCGTCAGTTCCACCACCAGTTTCTCCACAAGCAGATTAACGGAGAGCTGAAGGATGCAGAGATGCTCCACCCGAGACTTTAGAGTCTTACGTTTTTCAGCCATGCTCCCCATAAAGAAGGTCCAGTTAGCCTTCTGTGTGTGTAAGCCTTTGCACTGCTGTTCAATGAAGTCCATCTTTGTCTGCGGTCATCAGATCAGTCCTTTGGGTTCAGACACATTGCTATTTGAGATCAGAGAGAATTTAAATGCTATTTTCTCAGCACACTTTTCTTATTCTTTATCTTGTATCTTTCAGTTTGCCAGCAGATCATTTTACGCACTTGTTACGTTCCGATAAGTCGCCATTTATGAAGGGTTTATACGAATGATTGAATGCATGCAATCATTCGTATAAACCCTTCATAAATGGCGTAAAAAGGCTTGTGTGTCTTTCTGACATCCCAAAACCTTATACTTATTAATGGCTTGTATATTATCTTAAAAGAAACATAAATGCCTTATCTAACATTAATAAAGCCATGAATCCACGCTCATAAAGGATGGCAGACAGAAGTGTGCTATATAAACGGCCGCACGGTGGTGCTGTCTCTCCAGAAATCACGTGTTCACGGTCATGTTTTAACTCGTTTAAGGGGAGCAGCTTCTCAGTGTCCCTTTGGTTTTATTATAGAACGCGTCTGTGAGTGTGACTCTGACAGCTGCTCAATCAGGCCTGATACTTCTGATCAAACACTATTACTAAGCTTGTTTACAAAATATCTAGCTAAAGCTGATCTATAGAGGGAAATATAGAAGAAAAAAGAGTATATGTCTTTTTTCTTCTATATTTCCTCTATATGTCTGAAGGTCCAAAAAGTTCCCATAGTAGGCTATTTTACAAGGCAACATATTTTCCTCACAGATACATAAATACATATCTCATAACATAAAGACTCGTTTCCATAGCTGCCACAACCTGCAGCTGTTGGACTGTGAGGAGGAGACGTCACCCCCTCGTCCCCCTCGAGTGCCGCTTGCACTTTATTTAAAGCGGGTGTCCCCGCCCCTGCTCGCTGCGTAACATGCGGCACATCATTACCGACGAACCGAGCGCCGCCACTGTCTTCGCTGACCTGCGCCGAAGAGGGTCCGGATTCCTGCTCAGCTGAGAGGAGAGGACGCCGCCGCAGGTAACTCAGCATTTTGCTTACAAAAATAAATAATATGTATATCGTTGTTATATGCGCATGCGTTTTTTGCCCGTACCATTAATAACAACTCTGCAGAAAAAAAAGAAGAAAAAAAATAGATCGGAATTATTGTCCAATCACGCACGTTCCATACCAAAGAAATGATAAAGCATATAGGATATCCATCTCCCATCTGTCGTCCCTATTAAAATACAATACAATCAGTTTGATATGTCTCGGTGTTGATCCCCCCCGTCCCCGCCCCCACCCCCACGGTCCTCTGTCAATCAGTGTGTTCTGAGCGCTCCGATGCCACATGAATCCTCTGCCTCTTCCCCGATCAGTGCTGCCGTGCACATGGAGTCGGGACCGGGAGGCCGTGGCCGCGCGTCAGCGTCAGCGCCGCTCCCGGAGCCGCCGAGCTGGAGGAGGAGCGCCCGCCTGATGGACGAACTCCTGTGAGCAGACCGTCCTCTGCTGCGCACCGGACTGTTGGGAGGAGAGAGAAGAACAAACTTGATTCCAAATCTTCTCATGGAGCCGGGGGGCGCAGGGTAGGGTGGTGGGAGGGGGGCCAGGCAGGGGCCTCCTGGAGAGACCAGAGCTTCACAACTCAAGTGTAACTCCACTAAAGCTAATGGTAAGATGCTTTTATTCACTATATATCATAGCTGAGGCTTGGCCTTCATTAACCATTAGCCTGCTGCTTATGGCGGACAATATATGAGTGTATTATAGTCATTGTGGACATTTTACAGAAAACGCAGCTCATCCAAATGAACTCCCAGTCTGGTACTGGGTACGGGTTTATAGACTGATTCAGATCCTTAGGTATAGCTTTCAATGGAGCAAACAAACATACATATATACTTGTCGTAGTAATAACAGCTATCGGGACAAGGACAGTAAAGCTGGACAGATAGAGGTAAATAACAGACAGGACTGTGAGAAAACACAAGTAATGAGAAAACAGGTGCAAATAAATAAATACTGAATGGATATATGATGATGTAGAATATGTACTTGTAAAGATGCCATCATGCATTAGTGATGGTAGATACTAACATCAGTGGGAAACCAGAAGAATGTGACAAGGCAAATGCACGTTTATGGGTTGTTAACCCATATACTGCTCATTCAAACTGCATGCTGTTGGCACAGGGTGGCCGCCTGCTCCCCTGCTGCCCACCCTGTCTCTCCAACCTTCTGTCCATTAGTTATTAATGAGTAAGTAAGAGGTGGTTGTAGTAGGCCAGTTTCTGGTATTTGAGCCAAAACACCATGATGTGGTCAGTTTTCAGTGAAATATCTCGACAATTATAGAATGAATTGCCATTAAATTTGGTTCAAACATTCACGTCCTTCTCAGGATGATTTGTGATAACTTTGAGCGATCCTCTGACGTTTTCCCTAGTGACAGCATGATTCCAATGTGTACAATACTTTGGTTTATCACCAAATACCTGCAAAAGTAAATAACATTCAGCTTCAGCTGTAGCAAAAGTTAACACGCTACGCTAAGGAGATCAATATGTTACAAAGCGTTGTTCCTGCTGAACATCGGCACGTTAACATTGGCATTGTGAGTATGGCATCTAGCTCAATGCACCGCCGTGCCTCGGAACAGTCTCACAGAGCAGCTAGCATGGCTGTCCGGTCCTTCATCTGTGTGGATGTGCAGCACTAAATCACCAGAGTGCTTCTTCAGCCAAATTTCCACAAGTTAATCTCCACTCAGTGAACATGGAGCCTTAAGACACATATGTACTTTCCGCGAATGCGAGTGTCCGCTAGAGCCCACGTGATGTAAATGTCATCATCAGAGGATGTATGCGTAGACCCAGACTGTATACCGCTCCCCGGTCAGTTGCTAGCTGAGCCTGGTTAGCCATCAAGCCTTATCTTCTAAGGTGCACTCGGCTCCTAGTGATGATGTTCCCCCATCTGTTTGCATCATTCTACATTAGGTCTATTAATCCTTGTTTCCCTCGGGTGCTTTTCCTCCCCTAAAAATCCAGTTATGTATGTTGAGTTCAGGTAGGATTTCCACTGAGCCAACGAAACGAAATCAGGCTTTATAGTAGATGATGATACCAATCAATTAAAGAATATCTTCAGCCCCGAATACATTCGTCTAAGAACATCCTTTACACTAATCAAACGTGTCCGATACACTTTGGACCGATAATCCTCAAGAGTGCCCAAAGTAGCTCGTACATCTCGCGGAAACATAGAAGAAAATACCAGATGAATGATTCCGATCCCGACCGATCAAAAGTATGTGGAAGAAAATTAGATTTTGTATCTTGTTACTTGTATCTAAAACCCCTGGATGTGGTGTAATCTGGTGAGAAGCTCTAAGGCTCAAAAAGAAAAAATGCCAAAAAAACAAGCATGTTTTCACGACGGAGTCAGAACAAAAGAAGCCTAATTACCAAATCTTGGCTCGTGATACAGCTCATGGTTCGGTCATCTGAGATAAGTGGAGTGTAGTCCGCACAGATCTGTGCTGTTGCCGCGTGTGTGTTCTTTTTTTTCCCTCCATTTTTTATGGGATCCGCAAAGGATTTAATCAGTCATGCTCCGTCTAATAGATGGGCTGCTCAGCGGAGCGTGATGAGAGAGCATGCTGTCTCGGAGAGAGAGAGAGAGAGAAGGAGATGAGAGGAGGAAGACATGACAGTGTCTCTAAAATACAAGGCCTTGGAACACAAAGGAAGAGCGAGTTGACGCTGTCATGAAGACGGAGCCAAGTTAGCTCTTGATTCGTGCCTCCGCAGGAATCTTCATCTTGAATTATGTACGCGCAGGACCGCGTCCCAGTGAAAGAAAGGAGAAGGCCTAACTGTTGTTTTTAAAGGCACGTTTTGTCTTTTTAAAACGGACGGAATGCTAGACCTGTCCAGGAGATGCACATCACTTACTGTATGTGAGTCACTTTCTCTCGGCCTCCTCCACACTTCATGCCTCCGCAGCCAAGTCATCTGAGCCGAAATAATAGTAATAACGCAGCGACTCGTCGTTTCATGAGATGTATTTGTTCATGGATTTGTAAATGGCCAAAAGAGACTAAATCAATTAAGAAATGTCAATTAAAAGTGCAGGTTGAAGGAGTAGTTTAAAATATTTTAGAAAAAGTTTTGACACAGTCCCCTTTTTTTGCCCCCCAACATTTGTTGCGTGGTTTGTGAACATCTGTATGGGACCGCCCAGAAAGGCACAGTGTGTGGAGACGTCAACCGGCATCAAGACGAGCCTATATTATTAAAATTCTGATTCTTTCCGAATCGCTGGAGCTGATCGCACGGCAGCTCTGTACCACTGTGTTGCACCCCCCCTTCCTCATGTAAATGTGGGATGGCAGATGCTGATTGTTTGTGGCTGTGACTGTGGCGAAATGCATAAGTAACGTTGTGTTCATGCGCTGTAATGCAAATGGCCGGCTTGATGCTCTCCATCGGTGGATGTGAAGGCTCACAGAGGCTTGAGCAATGACGACTGTCACCAATACATTAGCGTGGCGCCGGTCTTAGATGACAGTGGAAGGAGGACCGGTCTATTTGTAATTGATGAGTCAACATATTCCACTTTTTGGCCCTTATTCTGAAAAAGAACAAACAATAGAACTCGTGAAAGAACATTTTCGTATTCTTACCTTAACTTTCTTTAACTTTTTTTGTACCAGGGCGCCACATCGGATTCAAGGAAACGCTCCTTACATTCGGATAACTGTCCAGGATAAATGCCCACCGTAAACATGATGAATCCCACTATGAGTAAATGAGCGTGCCTTGTAAATGAGTATTATTAACAACTCTGACTAATATCAGCAAATCCCACGCCTTGATCGGAAAATGCTACATTCGGAAGAAGGCTTAATTCTGGATATCCAAACCGAATATTGTGTTACCCTTTAAAATGTTGAATATTGTCATATCTGGATTAATAGCAGAATATAAGTGTGCATGTGAACATTGTTGCCGGTCTAAAGCCGCTGGCTTCTGTGAATGTGAACATTCATAAAAGTAGGAGCAAGTGCAACTGCAAGCCCGATATGAAAGCTCAAAAGCTCATGTGTATTGGTTGACCAGAGATATGATTACAACCCTGGTACTGCTTTGCCATCCAGCAAGAGGATGGAAGTAGAGGCAGGAATACATCCTTTATGGTGCTAAAACAATCTGTTTGGAAGGCAAACAAAATTGGAAGGCAAACATACAGCTTCCCAAACGTGGTCTGATAATGTGCCTTTTGTTAATTTGATTTCACATTTCAGGAGACACTGCAACCCCCTGTTACCCTGTTTTACATGTTTAATGATGTTATTTTAAGACAGTGATGTCAGTGCAGTTTGGCAAGACTACAGCTACATTAAGCAGTACGATGACTTCTGTTTTGAACTACTGCAAGCTGAGAGGGTTTGCTGCAACAAGGCAAGCCATAGTTATAACTATTAACATTTACATAACACTACAATGCATGGGGGGGAGGGAGATGTTGCTAGATCTTGGTACCAGGTAGGAAATTTTATGTAAAACACTTTGAAAGAAGCATTAGTAATTCTGCTATTCTGTGGCCGACAAGTGTCAAAGGAATGCGAAAGCCCAATGCAAATGGCGGCAATAAGAGTCGGTTCATTTCATAGTCACAAATCCATTGTTGCTCACTTCCATGCTTTTGCGTTTGCGTTGTGACTTTTGCATTCGTTCGACACTTGGACAATTCGTTCTCGCCACCGTCTTGCAGGGCTTTGGAAACATGCAGCGCAGTCCGACCTCCAGCAGCAACTCTGCAGGCTTCATGCAGTCATCCCGACCAGCATGAGCGACGCTGGATGTTAGCATAGCTCATGTTAGCATTTGCATAGAGGAACCGTGATTGTCTTCTTTTAGGAGCAATCTTACAGGAAAGTGCCTGTTGGCATCAGGGTTAGAAACTGTAGCCGTGGCGCTACTTGTTCAGCTATTTAGGTTAGTAGTGCAGGGCCCATTTGGAGCGAGTGGCCGCTCGCAGCGATTGCTTGGCTCCCGGTATTTTGCAGCTTGCAGCGTTGTCGGGGGGGCGTTCCCATTCGGAGCATGTGGCCATTCGACATTGTGGAGAACCGCTCATCGCTCGTTGACTCCAGGGAAGTGAGGAAAAGTTTGGTCCCATGTTTGCAACTTGCAAACATTTCCAGAATTGGGCAACTCAAGATAATTGTACACTTGCAGAGTTGATGGTGTATTGATTAAAAATACCAAAGTGACACAGAACTATGTCCATTAGCCTTGGTGTTAATTAGCTTGAAAGAAAGCCTCAATGTGAGGTGTTCCTGTTTGGCTTTCAGGTACTTCCAAACTATCAAGTGCAAAGTCAGATTCATCAAAGCTCTCACAAAAGTCCAAGTCTCCCAGTCATGACTTGGATGTCGACACGGGCAAGTTTACAAGTCGGAAAGTGGTTAAGTGACAAATGGTATACCCTCATCTGAACGCAGTATTGTGGTCACAGTGAGGTTGGCAGGTTTGCTGCTAACATGCATCTGACAAACAAACCTTTGTTCGTTAAGAAATAGTTCTAAGATATAACTCAAATACAATATTTCAATTTGTATACAGAAATAAACTGGACACAACATGTTAAACGGTGAGCTTTAGTGGTGTTGGTGGGTGTAACTGTAACTGGAGACTTAATGCAAAGCTCGGTGTATATTTTTCTCAAAATGCTGAAGTTCTCCTTTAATCCGAACGTAGGAAGACAAAAGCACCTACACACAAGTCACGATGTACTTCGATCAACACAGGACCATCTGGAGATATAACTGTTGGCAACACGAAAGCGGTTATACATCCCTTTTTTTCCTTTGACTGAGGGCGTACATCTCTGCATGTGCTCTTTTTCTTGTGGATCCTATTATTCCGTTCTATGTGTACACTTCTGCAGGATTTGAAGAGAGTGCTGTCCTTCCCACCGTACCCCGGGGACTACCTGCATCCAGTGGTGTATGCCTGCACAGCAGTCATGCTGCTCTGTCTGCTCGTCTCCATCATGACCTACATTGTCCACCAAAGGTGAGGAGAACATTTAGTGAAGGATGGCTTCACATTTTTCAAGTCAATCTCAATGCGACACCCTCATGTGCGCTGCAAGAGCCGCTGGTTGCCGTAAAGGACACGTTAATTAGCTTGAAGCAAACTGAGGTCTTAAAGCATCCCCTTCCTAACACGAAAGAAACAGGGGGACAAGATCCTGATCCTCTTTCCAAAAGTTAGTCTTGGTTGGTGTGAAAGTCTTGATTTGAGCCACTTCACAGCTAGAACCTCACAACCTCGTCACCACCAGGGAGACCTGTAAGAGGACAGACTGAATATCCCCCAGAGGATGGAGATCCGGATCCAAAACATCTGGAATGAAGCACATACAGCCAGGAGAGAGAGAGAGAGATAGAGGTCCCAGAGTGGCCGATGGTCTGATACGGAAAAGACAAATTGTAAGAGAGGAAGGACAAGTAGAAGAAACTAAGGAGTGAAAGAGAAGACGAGCATGGGCTAGAGTTTGGATTCAAAGGCCCCAACAAAAAGCAGGGAGGTTATTTCGGAGTAAGGGGGCACTACAGGAAAAGGCCCTGCGGCCAGCTGACTTCTTGTGAACTCCAGGAGTAACAACACAGCTAATTGCACTGTTTTGACCCAGAACTGTTTTCGGTCTGAACGCGCCGTCTCCTAGACTGCTCAAATGTCATATCAGCTTCAGCTGAAGTCGGGAATTCATTATAGCATGGAACGAGGACTGTGGATTGTGATCCCCATCTCTTACAGCGGGGTCACTATAGTGAGGGTTCGCCTCAGGACTAGTAGGGACAGCAAGTATTGTTACAGCGAACAATTGTTCTTTTTGTGTACATAAGGCATGTGGGCAGTGTATTAAAGAGTCACTTTGGTGCTTTTCAACCAGAATCCTATTTTATCGTGTTTTTGCATCTGAGTGTCTAATGGGGACGATAATTGTTTTAATTGATCTCGTATTGAGAGAGAATGTACGTCTACTATAACCATTTTATTTTTGCTATACTTGATCCCGCCTGTCTGTTTGCTCGGAAAGGTCTCGTTCTGAAATCTCCAGTCACATCCACATGGTCCAAATCCTCTAAATATTCAGCCATGATATAATACATCTTTCAGAAAAAACACTGGTTCTCATGTTCACCATGTATAGGAAAAGAGAGAAGAGGAGAGAGGAGCTCAGTGTATCCTAAAACGTCCTCCAGCAGCTTATAGCAGCATATCTAGGGGCTGGACCATGATGTTATGAACCCAGACACGAGGGCGTTTGTTCTGACGTTTGTGGGACTTCCACAACATGTACAAAGCAGAAATACTTGTTATTTCTTCCATGGTGGACGGCGGAGATAAATGGCTCGGTTTCCAGGGAGATTCCATTCCACTCGGTGCAAATGACGCAAATTACCACAAAATGAGTAAACTCCTGCGAGTAACGCGTCGCGTTTGGTGTGAAAGCAGACTTAGTCACATGTGGAAATACGGTGAAAATGACCAAAGTGGTTAAGGTGAAATTTAAAATAAATCAGATCTTTTATATTTGAACTGAGGTTTAGGTTGTGCTGTTGACGAATGAACATTTACAATGTTTTTCTTTGTGTTCACTGATGTTATTGAGAAGAAGAAAAAAACACACAATCATAACTACATTACCAAAATCACAAATTACAGACTCCCCTCAGAGGGCTTTACAATCTGTACACATACGACATCCCTGACCTTTGACCTCACATCGGATCAGGAACAACTCCCCAAAAATAGAAAAAAACCTTTCACAGGGAAAAAAGGGAAGAAACCTTCAGGAGAGCAACATAGGAGGATCCCTCTCCCCGGATGGACAGAAGCAATAGATGTCATGTGTACAGATATGATTTTGATAAAAAAATGTCTTATTTAAATGAGTCTTGATTAGACTATGTTAATGTCCAACTGCCACTCTAACCACTTCATGTGATCCATCCTTGTACTCACATTAGTCCTGTTTTCCAGAATTCTAGCAATAATGTCCACATATACTTTATTTGTGTCACTCTTCCAAACAGGTAAATGTTGCCTTATCCCGAAATACTTCTCAAGGTCAAAAATGATGTGTTTTCATACATTCCCCAGCAGTGGACGCTCATCGTTTTTTTTCTTTGAACTTTGCAGTGTGATCCGCATCAGCAGGAATGGCTGGCACACACTCCTCAACTTCCTCTTCCACACGGGGCTGACGTTTGGAGTTTTCGCCGGGGGCATCAATCAGATCCAGTTACCTTTTGTGTGTCAAATTGTAAGTTGTGGTTTTCCGACTTTCTCAGCATAGTGTTATTCCACAGCACTTTTAAAAAAACATGTTCCGAAAGGTTTTATGATCTAAAGAGAACTGAAAGCTCCCTCAGTTGATGGTCAAGCAGTTTTGAGGTCACTGGCAGCTAAAGGCATCCCTCAGAAACTGAAAGAGGCATCAATGTCCACAGGAAAGCCAATGTTCACTGAGTGTTAAGATATAACTCTCAACCATGAGCAAAAACTGTTACGGCTTGCTATATATTCTGTTTAGATTTTCTTTATAAAACCACAGAGTCTCAGTGGATCAGTGTGATGAAGTATTTATATTGTGTATCACTGTCAAACAAGACTAAGAGTATACAGCCATGCTAGCAGCTTTGTGGGTTGTACTGGTACAGTGGTGCTCTGTGAACATGCTGACGGTACGCTAACTGAGTAAATTAGCCCAGGTAGTGGAAGACAGCAGCTACAGCAGCTACAGTCAGAACACACAGGCAATGTACACATTTGAAATTGGTTGTCGGAGCTGGCCGCATCCCAGTGCAGCTAGTCGAAAATCTAATGGGGATTAGCCATTGTTAGCCATGGTTAGCAATAAGTAATGGGGTTTGCTCCTGCCAGGGTAGCCATTGTTAGCCGTTGTTAGCGATACACAATGAGGTTTGCTCCCGCCAAGGTAGCCATTGTTAGTCGTTCTTAGCAATAACAGTTGATATTGATAACAACGTATTACAAGTTGGACGGTACTGAGTGTACGACTGATAAGACTGACAAAAGTACTAACAAAAAATACATTTCGAGCAGCCATGTTGGATTTCTAGTCAGGGTTGATGAGGTTCATCACAATCCAACTTCGGTCCGACTCCGGGTTGAAATTGACAACTTACCAGTTCACATGGAACGTAGTGGAAAAAGCATGTACAAAAATGAACCATATTGTTAGTAACAGATTTATCTATATAATCTAAAAGAGCTAACATTGTCTGGCATACGAAGCTAACTATAACACATCAAAATGTCTTTATTGTTTTCAACAATAACATTGTGATTGACACAAACAAACATGTTAACATGCAAGTTATGTTACTAATTATCTCAAAATGCATGGACACAAAACACTAATACATTCACATGCTAATTGGACAACAAACTTGTATTGCTTTTAATAATCTTTGTTTACAACTTTATCTCTGTCAGGTTGGCATTGTTCTCCACTATGCTTCTTTGTCTACCATGCTTTGGCTGACGTTTACTGCTAGAAACATCTGTAAAGATGTGTCCAAAGACCCTCTTCGGGCCCAGAACAGGGATCGGCCAGGCCAGACTCGCACCAAACCAACTATCTTCAGGTAAGCTGTAAGCTAGTGAGCATGTGTTTATGTGCACAACAGGACTCGACAATGTCCTGGTTACCTGACAACTTGACAATGTGTGAATTCATTATTAATTATAGCCGCAATGCAAGTGCCCTTGGACCACTGTCTCTCTTTTACAAGATTGTGTGACTCCTACAAGAGGGTTGACTACAATCAAAGTCAAGTGAGGACTTTGAATTTGAAAGAATTTGAAGTTGAACAAATCTTAAAACTGAGTTACTAAATCAGAAAAGAGTTTTGCATCACTTATTTTTGGTTAGTTGATGCCTCATGTTATAGTAAAGCATCTGTTAACATTTAAGCAAAGCTCACATCTTTTTTTCTTCACGTAGATTTTAATAGGATGATAGTTTAAAGAAAAAATAATCTGATCTTTATGGCAACATTGAGCTCAAATAGTTCATCACTTTGGAGCAGTTATTAGCCGTCTTTCTGACAGTGATGTGAGAGAGATTAATATCCTTAAATCTGTGTGATAAAATACCAAGCTTTAATCAGGATGTTAGCCTAGCTTAATAAAGACAGCAGGGTTTAACAGCGCGGCTCAGCAGCCAAGTGTCTTTTTTGATGGTGGATGGAGAATTCTAACAGAAATGTATTTGTTGATTCAGCTGGATTATCTTTTGCCTCTCTGCTACCCAGCCATAATTCATACTGTACCATTTTAAACCTTTTTTGCAGATTTTATCTTGTGAGTGATGGAATCCCTCTCATAATTGTTGGCGTTACGGCAGCATTTAGTATGGAGAACTATGGCAGCAGGGATGATGCTTTGTAGTAAGTACAACATTAAATTATATGTGAACAATCATGTTTTCATTCATTCTTTAGTAAATAGAACACATGTTTATGTCTCTGTGTTTTTCTCAGTTGCTGGATGGCATGGGAACCAAGTTTGGGAGGTTTCTATGCCCCCATGGGTCTTCTGGTCTTAGTCATGTCCGTGTACTTCTTGTGTACATACATCCAGCTTAAACGCCACCCAGAGAAGAAGTATGAGCTGCGAGTTCTGAGTGAGGAGCAGCAGCAGTTATCATCGAGCGAGTCAAACCATCACTGTCATACCAACACTGGGGGAGTTTCTGGGCCTACTGGGGACTGTCAGCCATTTGCAACAGGCGTGTCGGTGCTGGCCAATGAGCACTCATTTAAATCTCAGCTCCGGGCCACAGCCTTCACCCTCTTTCTGTTCCTGTCTACCTGGGCTTTGGGAGTGTTGGCGGTATCACTGGGACATTTCCTGGATATGATATTCAGCTGTCTGTATGGGGCTTTTTGTGTCACTCTGGGACTCTTCCTTCTTATTCAGCACTGTGCCAAACGTGATGACGTATGGCACCGCTGGTGGGCTTGTTGCCCGTCCAAGTCTAAGTCCGAGGACGGGGACGGACAGAGCCCGAGGCAGGAGCTCCATCAGCCACACTGCCACCTGAGCTCCCCATGCTCCGGCAAGCAGCCTCTGCTCTCCCCTCACCTTGTGCAGAGTTCTTACCACAAAATGATGCCACCTTCACAGAACCCCACGCCCAATCACACGGGTCCGTGCTGCGTGGCCGTGATGAGTCCCGTTAACGCGAGCCCCATGTCACCTCTCGCCGAGCCACTGCCCTCACTGCGTCCGCAGGCGCTTCCCGACGAGCTCCCTCGCCCCGCTCTGCCTCTACAGGGCTGCCTTAATGACAGAACAAAGTCGCGCTCCTTCAACCGCCCACGTCCATGCCTCCAGGACTACCGCTTGCACATGACCTCCACCAGTATGGACGGGAACGGGCACAGCTCACACCAAGACAGCCCTCACCCAGCGCACCACCTAGAAGGCTCACCACTTGTTTCCAACACCCCACACCCGGACCTCCAGCTTCCCTGCCCCAGTCCTCACTTGGATAAGCAGCTTGCTTCCTGCCACAGCTTGCAACGCCAGAACTCCTGCCACAGCGTGCAAGACTCGATGGCTTCCTGTCACAGCCGGACACACAACATGCACGACAGCATTACTTCCTGTCATAGCCTCCACCTGCCTTCTCATGGGGTCCACACCTGCCAGTGGCACATGTACAGCTCAGCCGATCACTCCTCCACCACGAGCTGCAGTGAGAAACCCGACCCCTTCGCCTTGCAATACCAGCAAGACCCCGAAGCATACAGCTGCATGTCGAAGGCAACAGATAAAGAGAAGGATAATCTCTGCGTAGAGGTGGAGCAGAAAGGGTTCCCAAGAAATACTCTGCCTCGGCAGCACGGCACCGTCACCCGGCGAGGTACCATCGGCCGGAACAGGAGCTTGCAGGAAGAAGGCCTGTTCGGCTCGGACACCACAGGAAACATACGGACTGGCCCTTGGAGGAATGAAACCACTGTATAGTTTTCTTACACTTGTACTTGCCACACCTTCCAGCAGCCCTGTAATCGAGTTACTCCTTTAAGTGTTTGGGTCTCAATGCGTTCAGCTTTGCCCCTTGAACCACAGGTTGAGTTTCCAGCGAGGCCTCGTACCCTGATGATATTTCTGAAGCCCTTTATGACAAAGTTATCTTTAAGTGTGTTACTAATCCGTTTTTGCAAGGAATATTCAAATGCAAGAGAGGTTCAATTAGTGTTCAATGAATATTCTGCTCCATGTAGTTTAAAGTTGCAATCAGTACTGTATGGCTCTCTAGGGGAACAGTGGCTAGTAGTTAGCAATGACACAGCAAGAAGGAAAGTTTGAAACCACATCAGTTCCACTTTCCTCCTACAGTCAAAAGGCATGCAGGTGTAAAGATTTTAAACTTTAGACTTTATCCCAAACAAACCAGTGGAAAAAGTTCCCAAACTCAATGACCATGAATGAGTCGACTTAAATAAGAGACCCAAACATTGCATGGACCCTTAAAACTTAACAAGTAATGAATAAATAATGTTGTCCAGCATTTATTACCAAGTTGTGAGTGTAGCCATGCTGTGATATTTACTATTTGGATAATGAATGAATCTGTTGATTATTTCTTTGATTACTAGATTATTAATGGGATGAAATGAAAAGAAAAGCATTCTTATCAAGAAAGCAAAACGTATTCCTCGTCTTCATGTACAATGTACTTTTACTACATTGAACTAGAATGACCGCCTTGCGGTTGTATGCCTCCGCAACCAGTCACGTTGCAGTTCACATCCATGTCCATCCAAGATCACGTCATCATTTTATCCCATTAGACATTTGAGTGAAATTGTCATAATTAGCATACAAATTATTGATTTATGGCCCAAAATATGTATTGTAAAAGTCACGGTGACCTTTGACCACCAAATTCTATTCAGTTCATCTTTGAGTGCAAGTGGACGTTTGGGCCAAATATGAAGTAATTCCCTGAGATATTGCGTCCACGAGAATGTACCGGGCATACTGACAAACTAATTAAAAAATATAAAGCCAGGCCGTCACAGCATAAAATATTGAATTGAAATTCAGAGACAGAAGCACAATTACAGGGTCATTTAAAAACAAATGTAACACAGAATACCTTCCATATTTCTTTTCTCTCGACGGATCAATGTAGCGTTGGCTTTATCAAGCGTTAGCTTTAAAGTAGCTTTATCAGGGACCCGGCGACATGCATCCATCACAAAACGGAGAGAAAACAGACGGACGGTAATTCTGTCTATTATATTTGTTTCTAAATTAAAACCTGATATCATGCGTTTGCATCTGCACTTTTCTCCACTGTATCGTTGGACTCTACCTCTGACACATTTCCGACAAAAGCCACAAAAACGGAAGCGTGGTTGTTGTTGCAGAGTCATGCTGTGGAATAACAATTAACAGAACAAAACAGGGTAAAAGAAAAACATAACTAAAAGGTGCTTTCCGCTCACATTTTTTAAATAATTAGTAATTCATAAAAATCGTTGCTATGGAATCGTTGTGCCGAGTGCATTATGACTAGTTTATGGTTCGTTTCAGAAAACAAACTCACAGCAGCCACTGAGGAGAGGTCAACATCCGCAAATCCTCAGTGAAATATAAGAAGCAAGAAGCAGTCAAATACCACTGATTGCACCTTTAAATACTTGGATCGATTGCTTTCTAACGGCATTTCTAGACACAATATCATTTTAAATGTTAGTGGTTCCACATGTGAAAACACTTTTGAATCAGTGTGAGCATGTGTGTGTTTTTGTATGTGTGGAACAGTGCATGAGTAGATACATACAGATGTGGTGTGGTTTTGTGCTATATGTTTATTATTATGGATTCACCCTTGCAGAATTTTACATTTATGATCCGTCTTGATCAAGATTAATTTATAAAGCCTATAAAGATTTTATATGGAGACACCTTATCTATGCTGCCAAATGGAGTCAAATAGACTCACGTCTGACAAATATTGCACTAGTATGTACTATAGTAACTCACCTGGTGAGATCATAATGAATAAATAAAACCCGTCAATGTGCTACAAAGCACAAACTTTGTATCGTGCCAAAAAGATGTGCCAGCTTCCACTGTGATGCGAAAGTACACACAGCTCATTCTCAATGCGTCTTGAGAGATCGTACAGTTTGTATCATACAAACTTGAACTCAGGTTATAGAAGATCATCAGCGGCCCCTTCCATGTCGTTCCAGAAATGTCTATACGTTTTCTCCAGAGAGGTGCTTTCACAACCAGTCGAGCCTGGCTGTAGCCGGCCAGACTAGCTTAGTTTGGGTAAGGCTAGTTTTCCGTCTCGGCTCGGGCCGATCCAATGTTACACTCCATCAGTCAGACTCAATCGGTCTTTCTACACTTTCTGTCTTCTGAGTTAAATGATGTCAGTGTGCAGAGCTAGAGGCGATTAGCCTAGCTTAGCATAAAGTTTAAAGCATGTTAAGCATAATCACACAGTGTTGAACTTGGTGGATTCCTGTCATTACGCAGATGGTGGTGCTGTATCTTCATCAGAACAGCAAACCGGGGGGAGGCGCTGCCAAAACCACCAAAGAGGAAGAAAAGAGCCGTCTGGTTTTGACTGGAAAGCTTTGAGCCAGCGCTGTGGACGCTAAACGTCACGAGCTGAGCAATGGAATCGCACCATCGGCCACAGTGTTTCCTCTCGACATCGTTGCCGCCAACGCAACAAAAACAAACGCTCTGCCATCAATCATATAGAATTCATAATATAGTTTCATATCACCAGCTGGCGATGAACGCAGCTCTATGCGCCTCCACTCGTGTGCCTGAACGCTGCCGTGCCTTCAGCGCCAGTGTGCGTCTGATTACACCAGTGAAATGAAAGGAAATAAAGTAGTTTTTAATTGTATATTTATATATATTTAATTAAAAATGTTTCCCAAAAGTGAAAAAAGACCGTCTGTAGAACACAACTTAATACGTCTGATAATATGAGAAGTGGGCCTAATAATGAAAGCAAATCATTTGAATTAGAAGTTAGATAATCTAGATGAATTATATTAAAAAGATTTCCTATAAAAGTGTCTTTTCAATGTGTGTGAAGGGACGCTCAAATAGTTATTAAAGATATTTAGCAGAATTGTGGCGACATTATTAAGTATCAAACAGCTTCACTTGGATAAGCTACTTCAGTACAAGCTAGCTGTATGTCCCTCCTTTCAGGCTTCGTGCTAAGCTAATCATCTCGCTCGCTGTTATGATGCTGTATTACAAATTCTACTGCGACTGAGGCATGACTCCCCTTTTCCTGTCTCTGATTGGGTGCTTGTATTCCTTGAGGTTAGGTTTGGGCATAGGGAGTATGGTTTCATAAATTTTTCTGTGCTGAAAATGTCCCATCATGCATTCAGCAACGAGATATAAATATGTCAAGTTTATGTTGTCGAACTTAATACTGGTTCGATATGCTAGGATCACTTGAACCGGGCTTCTCGCAGTAAACCCTGCTTTATTTTTGCTTGCCTCTCTGGTTCATGGTATCGCAACACATTTGGAACAAGTGAAAGTGATCTGAGTTTCACTCATCCTTACATTTGATTCTACCTTTCGGGCCATAATCAGGCCTTCACACTGGAGCTAGTGTTGATTAAAAGAAGGAATGAGTCAAATCACCCAGTTATTTATTGTAGGTTAAACACAGATGTTCAATTATATGTCGGCATACCCCAGTTTGATGTAAGCGTTCACGTTGATGACCATGTACAAGTGATGACAGCTTCCGGCATCTTCCCGGGCCCCGAGGCCGGGATCGCCTGTTAGTGTCATGACACCGAAGGATGCTGTCTAAACATTTTAATGTGAGAGTTTTTTTCTTTTTTTCTATTATTATTTCTATTGTGGATTTTCTCAACAGTGTAAAGAAACAAAGTGACACCTTGTAAGACAAAGGGACGACCAATATGAGCACTGTGTGTTGTCTGCACTAGAAATAAAGATGTACTGTGATAAATGCGTCATCGCTCTCTTCCTGTACAGGGCCTCGCTGCCGTCCAGGATCCTAGCGCCTCCTTCTCAGTGGGGGGTTTTATTCTCCAAGGAATTTGGCAATTTTAAGACATTTAAATTGTGGGCTCACATTTGACCACTTTAAGAAGAAAAAAAATAAGACAGATTTGACCTTTTATAAAAATCAAATAAACTTACTGTATAATTAAACGGTTTATTGAATAAAATATGAACATTTCCAAATCATTAAAAAATTAAAAAATGTTGTGACAAAAGCCACATTTCAGTGGGGGCTTTGACCTACGGGTATTTCTAAGATCCCGGCTACGGCCCTGTTTCTGTCCAGGCATTTAAAGTTATTATTACATATTATATTAATTAAATACATCACTCAGCAATTAATTCTGTCCCCATTTGAACAGAAGAAATATATAACCATGTAACCATGAGCAACATTTTATTTCTCTATCTGAAACGCTTTTCCCGGGTATTGTCTTCCATTTTTTTGGGGTTGCTTTGCGGAGTAGGCAGTTGTTGCCAAGGCTGGAATAGCTGCTTTTCCAGCAGGATATTCTGCCGTTGAATCAGGCGTTCACCACCTGAGGGGACGTGTGCCTGTTCTGCATTTGTAGAACAGTCATCCTCTCTGAAATGACCCGTGGAACGGCATTCGGGAGAACAGACCAATTGTTTATTTGCTTTCGAGTCCAAGTGCCTGGATCAGTCAGTGTCTAAATCTAGGTTGTCTCATTCTGGAAACGGGAGTACGAAGTAATTGGCCCACCCGACGCCACTGGTGCGGAGGGCGCACGCCACACTGGGCGCAGCCTCCATCCTGAGCCTTGTGGCGGGGAGCCAACCACATCGGAGATTTGTGCGGCCGCTACGTGGTCATGTCCATCTACCTTTGCCAGGTTTTATTGCTTGAATGTGGCTGCTGGCGACCCCCTTTGTCATTTGGCCTAGCAAATTAGAAATTAGTAGACATGATGTCTTGGAGATGTCTTGTCCTCTCAGACATGGGCAGATGAGGCCACTGAGTCATCGCCACCATGCGGGGCCCGTACATGCATACATGGTTGGCATATTGTCACAAGGAATGTTCCGAACGGCTAATTTCTCCAATATTTAAAGGTTAAACATTGATTAATAAAATGCTGAGTATATAATAGGAGCCATTTGTAATTTGTTAATCCCAATTACCTACAACCTAAACGTTTTTTGAATGCTGCCAAAATCAATATTGCCCAGTTAGGGATGCGCCTCACAACCCTGGTGCAATATTTCAGTAGACCAAATATGAACAGTCATGTTTTGGCATCCCATAAACCATTAGCGTCTTTGCATGCTAAGATTGATTGATTTATTCATTGAGCTAGCTGGCGGTAGCGTGCTCTGTTGGTTCAAAGCAGGCCAGGTTGTCAGCTTTAGTATGTATCACGCAGGCTAGCTCGCTAGCTCACGTGTTTCAACGGGCTGCTGGCCAATCCAGTCGATCAGGTGGACCAGAGGACCAGAGACCCCCCAATGAGAGTGTCCTGGATCTGTGTCAAATGGGTTTTGCCACTGCTCCGCTCCTTTAGAAGACAAGTGGTAAGTCCCGAGTACAGCGGCGCAGGAAATCATTTCACTTTGGAGTAAATATTGGACATTCTTCACAAGCCACATTTCTTCCGAACATTCTGGCACTGAAATCGGGGGGTTTGGCTGCATTGACGTCTATGAGAAAGTGACTCTACTTTCCTCTTGATATATTCCCTCAAGTAAACATTGTAAACATGAGTTTAACTCTTCTTCAATACAGCACGTTTTCATTTAGTAAATGATGGTCCATTTGGAGTCAAATAGACCATAAAGCAGAGTTGTCTAGGGTTTGGCTACCTTGATCTTGACAGGTCGCTAGTTGTCCAGTGTGGAAGTTGCCTGCGTTTGTGTCTTTACCCTTTTCCACAATGCGTTTACAGCTGAGGAAAGTTAATTGGAACATTTCGGTCGCCGTTAACAGCCCATATAATATGTTTAGTTTACCCAACAATCTTTGCCAACATGAAAAGAGAAGACTGCTGGAACACTTATAAGTAATATTGAATATGTATGGTCGGAGAAATGATTGACAGATACGAACCAACTCAAATTGCAGTGGACGTGATCTCACGACAGCAGCAGCCTACAAACAGCTCTGAGGCCCCCCGCCCCCCCCAAAAATGGGGGCGGAGCAGGGGTTGATTTCCAGCTCCACTGATGAAGTTCAGGTGTGGCTGCTCTGGGCACTGAAAGGGGGCGTGGCATACCTGAAACACACAAAGAGAGACGGCGCTCCTACAAAAAGAGGCCTTAAGGAAAAGGCAACAGTTCCCCAACAAGAACACGTCTCATTCCGCGGTGGACACCGTCTGTCTTCAGTCAGCTGCTGCCTTCTCTGACAATGGTAACGCTCGGCGTAGAGGTCGCCTCCATACATCCCATCCCCCACACAGCGCTCTCCTCCACAGCCACGGGCCACTGGCCTGAACCACTCCGGCAGCACAGGAGTCAGAAAGATTATGCAGACGTCCCTGATGTGAACATGACCTATTTTGAAGTCCCACAGAAGCCCGCAGACCTGGCTGTCTTTCTGCTGCGTTGGCCTATTGGCTGCACCTGCCTACGTGACGTGCTGTGCGTATATCTATATATACACATAGACATATATCGATAAAGACCCATGCTTTTCATTACGTCTTTACATAAGAATGTCCATAATTTATTATTGCAAATGTACTGGTCATTCGTCCAGTCTTTCTACTGCACTGCTACCCACCCACATGTACATTATATCCCCAATTATTCTATTATATAATAGTTAGAACACAACACAAATTGATGTGGGCATATTGGATCATTTTATATATCTAATCATATTGTTTATTTCTAATCTCACTTCACATTCACGTATTTAATAAGGGCAGTTGGTTTCAAACCACTTTCAGTCAGCGGCCTTTTCATTATAATAATAGTATAGAAGATTAAAATATAGCAAGCATGCGTATGATGCATGATAATGTAGGCGTGAGCATTAACACCACATTCAGTCATCCGCGTTAACACAAATCACATCACCGCTCAACAATACAGTTAGTATTCTGTGCTTGTCTTACAGATTTTTTCATGCATTCATCTCATTAAATATTGACAAGAAATGTACATGTTTGCTGACATGATTAGTTGATCGACAATATTGATTGTATAAGCCTTTAGGTGTATATTATGTTCAGCCACGCAGTTGTAAAGTATTATGCCTGAATATAAGGTTATATATTTATAATATCCAACTGTTGTTGGACTTAATTTTGCTGCAGTGACATTTAAATGTCCTTACATGGGATCAATACGGACATCTTAACGGCCAGTGTGCAGCATCGTGGCAGATCTATTAGCAGAAATAGAACATAAAATCATAACTATGTTTTCATTAGTGAAAAATCACCTGAAACTAAGAATCATCGTGTTAGCTTAGAATGAGCCCTTTCATATCTACATATGGAACATAAGGAGGCTTCCATGTTCCTACGGTAGCCCAGCAGGGACAAACCAAACACCGGCTCTAGAGAGCCCTTTCACGTGTCTACGTTACCTGAAGAAACTTCTGAAACATGAGCAGAGTCACATTGTCTGCCCCCCACCCCCTCTCCACTCCATCACCCCTAAACTTCTATTGCTGATAAAAATCACTCGTCCAGTATTTTGCTTTTGGATTCCATCTTACAAAGTCTCAATTCAACTCGTTTAGTATTTGTATTTTGCTAATATAGACGATACCAAACTGTGAGGTGCCTGATGGTCTGACAGGAACAGGTATTTAGTACGTGGTGTGCAGCATAAATACATGTTATGTATGAGTGCTGTGGCTGCACATCGCTCTCCCACAAAGGCCATTACTATCTGTGAAGGGGAGTTGCGTAACTGCACCTCAGTCCCTGTGCGAGTAGTCAGATTTGTACAGATATTTAAAAGAATCTCCAAAAATGTGTGCGTGTGTGCAGGAACCAGATACAAATCTGATTCACAAATTAGAGATTATTTTGCACATATAGTAATCTGACGGGTAGACAAGATAGTTCCAGCAGCTCTCTACAGTAAATGCAACAATGATGGCCCCAGGTCATTTCCTGTTGGTATACCGTGGTGATTATAGTGTCGCTCTGGAAAAACATTTACACATTCAATTTTAGACAGGACCACGATCAGAGATTCTAATTCCACTTTATTACATCAGAGGGCCATTGTGGTTTTCCTTTTATTGAAATAATCTCAAACCAATGTTTGCCATTATCAATTGTTTTTTAAAATCGACAAAATTGCAGAGTTTATATAAAAGGGCGTGTGCTCCTGTTTAACATTCTAAAAATAAAACTGTACACGCAGTTGCCAGCTTATTAGGTCCACATAGCTAAAACCAATGCAGTCCACTCCAACAGTCAATAAACCCTCCCTTCATAGAGATTATCTTCAGTTTTTGCTCCAGCTGTTTATGAGGCGTTTAGTGGCTGCATCAGACTGCGTTAGTTTGAGCTTGTAGACCGAACGTGTGCCTTATGAACTGCGTGCACGAGCACCAGCTTCATCAGTCATTTATAAGAGGGTTAAGCACATAATAACATAATCTATGTGAACTCATTTTAAAAGGAACTCGCACTAATGCGTGGCCTCCAGTCCAACCTACTCATTACTCCAATGCAGTCGGTTCAGCTCAGAATGATTTACAGTATCCCAACAATAACACTTTCAGCGTATGATTTAGGCCCTCATTAAGCAGTAAATGATGAAATTCAGGTAGGAGATCCGGTGACGTCTTGTCCTGCGCTGCCCTCATGTGGATCTTTTCAGCATCAGCACCATAAAGGCATACGTGGAAGAAGACCATCACTAAAGCATATAAATATGAAACTGGGTTATCACCAACACGTGTGCCATTATTACCGACAACAAAACAAACACCACTATTCTTTCCACTAGGTATGCACATTTATTAGAGGAGAGTGAACCACTAAGATGAACAAAAGAATACAGTACACATTGTCGACCTGCCAAAGGACATTCGAGGCACTTTGCATGAGGAGATTCAGTAAAGATTTGAACAACCCGCTGGACAGGAACAGTTTGACTGGACATGAGGAGTTCAGCATTGGTTTGTGGTAGAGCAACATCAGCTGAAGGCGGAACTGTAGAAGTGGTCTTTTTTTGTAGTCAAAAATAATCATTGCTCACTTTTCATTTCAGGTTCGCCCCTAAAAAGAACAGGCGACCTAGTAGTGTGTCCCTCCTCACGAATGGTTTGGGATCGTCACAGTGCAGAACTCATTTATAGGTTTAAAAAACAAAACAGTTCTTTGGCCTGAGAGCAGTGAGGGGGACAAGCAACTCTACTTTTGAAATGACATGTGAAACTGAACTGAGATCTGGAGCTCATTCAGTATTTGCTGTGAGCACTTCAAGCCATCTGTATATAAAAGGGGGGGGGGGCTACAAAATCAATGAGAAAGCGGGCTGAATGTAGCATTAAATATATATACTGAGCACTCATGTGTCAGACTTAGTCCATTTTGTATCCTGAAACACAATATATATGCTTCATATCATATTTATAGACAGGAATTTAATTCCAGTTCAAAGAATGAAACGACAATGGGGAAAAAAAATACATACATAAAGGTTGATTATTAACCTTTTGTTACTTTACACACTGCTATTTTACTTTAAAGTACTGTATATATGTATGTTAACCCAAACCAGTTTCAAGAGAGAAATAAAAGTCACAAGAATAATTTCAATTCTTTAAACAGAATTTTAACACTGAGCCGTGTGATGTTTCACCTCACCCATAACAAGAGAATGTAAAGCATGAGAACTGTTACGTTGCAAATTTGACCTTTAAGTGTAAAGGAGTACATTTTAAGTAGCTTGTCACTGAGTTGGAAAGTTATCACGTCTAAAAAGGGAACAACACAATTTGGTTAGTCCTTGAAAAAGGGACATTATGACCAAGGAAGTTAGTTTTTCCACAGCTGGCTAGGCTGGTTTGATTAAAGAAACCACTCAACATATTTTAAAATAAGCTTATTTGCTTTCTTTATGACAGTGAGACAAGGAGATGGATATCAATCTTCAATGTTACGTACAGAGCTTTTGATGAAAAAAATAAATAATCACAATTTGTGATTTATGGGGGAGTGTTGGAAATTTGATTTTCCTGCTGGTAGTCTTAATGCTAAAGTATGCTAATCATGCCTAGAACTTCATATCTGAGATTGAGATGGTACAATTGGTGTCAATCTAAAGTGCTTAATGTACAGAGTTTGATTCAGGACATGGTTAGCCTAGCCTAGCTTAGCATAAAGACTGGAAGCAGGAGGGAAAGCACTAGCTCGAATGTGTCCAAATGTCACCAAATAATGTGGTTTTTGGTGTGTGTAGTGTGCTGGAACAACTGTCCTGACGCAGCTGACAGGTTTGGTACCAGTGTGCCAATAGAGAGCTGTACGAAAACCTGTGTTGACTCAGCATATCTGGCAACCCACGCTGTAGCCGGACACACTGCACAGAACCTCTAGCTTTCACCCTGCTTCCGGTCTTTATGCTAAGCTAGGCTAACCTCACCCCGGCTCTAGCACTGTACTGAACAGACATCTCAACTCACTCTCTGGAAGAAAAAAAAGTAAGCAAAACATTGCCTCGTTCCAACCTCTAAATAGAGATAATTTGCTGCCTTTCCTTGTATAATGTGATCAAACCGAAGTTCTTTGGGTTTTAACCGAACAGAAATGATGTCCCTTGGTCTTTATAAAAGACAGTTTCACTGTATTCTGACATTTGATAGACCAAACGAGTCATTGATTAATCGATAATGAACATAAATGTTAGTTGCAGCCAGTGTTTAACCATGGTTGGTCGTACTTATTGACACGTGAGGTATAATTACTCAACCTCTACAATTCCAATTATAAAAGGACCAGAAGAATGCAGAATGCAGCCGTCATCTTTGGCATCTTAAGAGGTTACACAGCTGAGCTGTTGAAATAAACTATATAGTTGCATGGAAACTGCATAGGGCGTAAAACGAGTTATCTGTATAACTCAGAAAAAGAATGTTTCTTTTCCACAAAAGTATTACGTAAAACCATTTGTCTTTTTGCAACACTTTGAGATTTAAGATTTTTGTTGAAAAATCGAAGAACTAGTTATGACAAGTGCAGGTTGACAACAACCTGACAAACTGTAATCCTGCAGATAGAATAGAATAAAATTAAATCCCGATCAATTAAAAACATTTGGACCATAACATCACAAGAGTAAAACAAGAGTTTTTTCACAAACATGAGCAGTAAGCTATACAAATAGTTTCCTGTTCTCACATGTAGGTTAATAAAGATACAAAAATCCCTTAAACTAGGCCAGAATGAGCAAAAGTGACAAATCAGATTAATATGAAATCACCTGAGTAATTTAAACCAGCTCTACATACAACCTTTGCTTATATTATCCCCTTTCTTTACGCTAGTGCTCTTACCACAACTCCAAGTTACAGTGTACCATTTTCACAGTTCAATTTGACCTGTGCATGCATGATATTAATCATGCTTGCAGTACATATTTTACCAGAAAATGCACCTATGAAAAGAAACTATGATTTACTTAAGAATATGCATTTACAGGAACAGAAAGTGAACAAACGTAATGTGGAAGGTCATTTAAAAAATATACAACTTCAATCATTTGTCCCACCTGAAAAAGGGACAAAATCGCCCATCTTAAAAAGGTGATGGCAAACTTTTCAGAAGAGTTTATTCCAGTCTCTAGTTGCCTCCATGAGGTGCCGTTGGCCGTGACCAATCCAATCTTCTTGGTTGTTGAAGAGCCGACCACAAAACCAGCAGTCAAACGCCACAGGCTCTTCTCGACAACCTGACAGAGTATCTACTACCTCGTACTTTTTTTTGCTTTTTTTCCTTAACTTCAGTTTCAGGAGGAATCTCTCTCTGACAGAACTCTCAACTGACCGGGGTCTTAGGTCCTCCTTGTGAGACGATGCACCTCTGGTCAAAGTATTCTTCCATAGAGCACCGAGTTCAGCGAGAGCTTGGATTGTTTTCTGAGACAGAGAGACCTTTGTAACAGACCCTTTGTGCCTGTTAACTATCTTCATGATATTGGCCACTTCGGGAATGTCAGCATCGGGATGATTGAGCACCACAACGGGTTGGAGTCTACGAGGGCATTTGATCTGCTGTAGAGAACGGAATGGGGCGAGCCTTAGTGTCTTTTCAACTTCTTTGGCTACAGGCTTCCATAACACTGTAGTCTCTTTCTCAGTCAGTGCTTTATTTGAGAGTCTTCTAGCTTTATGCACAGTTGCTGGAAGCTCGTCAAATAATGCTTTCCTGCGCCTTTTCCTTTGGCTTGGAGGCCGAATTGGCCTTGGCGCCAGTATAGGTTTGTCTGCTTCATACGGCTGTACCTTTACATTCATCCAAGAGGGTGAAATGCAAGATTCCATGACATCTTTCTGGGCAGTATTTTGTAGGGGGAACAGTCTCTTTACCCCATGAGAGGAATTTGATTGGTTTGACGCCAACAGAAAACACTGGGTCTGAGGTCTGGTGGACAAAAACAAAGATTGACTGCTTGAGGTGGGAGCACCACTGTTAAGACGGCTACCAGTAGGAGTGACGAGTTTAAATATGACTTTGTTTCCAGTACTTTCACTGGCTTGGCTACACTGAGTCCCAGTCTTTGAGTCTTGGTTGTTCAATAGTAAGCTTGATTTGGGTGGAGAAATGTATCGGAGCAAGAATGCCTGGCGACCAGTGTGCAGAGTACTGGGTTTATCTGCAGAGCTCATGGGCATGGCCAGAACTGGCCTTGAGTTCAATTGGAGTTGTGTACTTGCCAATCTGAGGCCAGGAGCACTGGGGGTCTGAACAAATGGAACAGACCTCTGGACCAAGTAGCAAGTTGGCTGTGTCTTTGCCGTTTTGTCAGGTGTATTATGTGGTGTGCTTGAGAAGAGTACTGGACCCTTAAAACCTGGACTGTTGATAAGGTAGTGATTTGAGGTGGTGCCAGCACCTTGTTGAAGAGCAGAGAGGAGCGTAGTCCTTTTTTCAGTAGCTCCTGACTTTGGTGCCGGTGCACCTAGCCTCTTGCTGCTTTGAGTAAGGCTTACTCTAGTAGTGTTACATGATCTTTCTGACCCTGGCTTCATGTAAGATACATTGATCTGAGGATTTGCAGAATTGGTTATCAATTTGAAACCTGGAGTGCCCTTGACCTGCACCGGAACAGCAAATTGATTCTCACTAGTTCTCAGGAGTACTGACTGATTGCCCTCTGGCAATTGAAGAATTCGTAGAGTCGTTTTTGTTTGTTTTAAAGAATCATTACTTGCACTTGAAGATCCAACTCTTTCCTTATGAAGTTGTTGGGTAATGATTGCTTCTGAATGTTCCTCCACAAAACTGCCACAGCAATTTGAACTACTCATCGTTTCGGACTGTTTGTTAGATATAGGAATGCTATCCTCCTCAATTTTGATAATATTAAAGTCTTGGAGCACTGACTCTGGATTTTCGTCCTCAGTGGCAGGATCGTCAACACTAGCTATGTGCTCATCAACCTCAATGTCACTCTCGGAAACCTTTTCTTGAGTCGAGTCTTCATTGCCACTTTCTGTGAATAGCTCTGGAGACTCTGCCAATGTCAAGCTAAACTGCGATGATTCACAAATACTTTCTCTGTCTGCTGAATGATCGGACGTATTGTCAAAGTTTTGGGTTGTGCCAGATGTTTCCTTGGAATAATTGTGAAAATTAAATACTTCTTGGTTTGGTGAATTTTGTGTGCAACCCATGTGACCGTCTCTGCGGCAACCTGAGGTGGGCGGGGATGACTCTGATGGAGGTGCTCGGTTAGATGAAAGCTTTTTAAAATGTTGCTTGCTGTTTTTATGTTTGACCTCCATTCCAACCCCATCAGTTTCTTCTGAGGTACTATGGGAAGATTGGTCGTCGTCATTTTCTAAAATTTTAAAGGGAGAGTTCCCTTTGTGTTGGGCAATGAATTTGTCTGCGTCAGTATCAGTCATCAATAACTCATCTGCAGCCCCACAGTTTTCAATAGTTTCTTTGGAGACTTGTTTGGAAAGCAATGTTTCCTCAGCAACTTTTGTTGAACACAATGTTGAAGTATTATTCTTTTGAGAACCGCTATAACAGGTTGCGTCAGAGTTATTAGCAAACTTACTTCTCTCTGAACAGGTTGTTTGACTTTGGTCGTGATCCAACTCATTTGTCATAGGATATAATGTATCTGCACAAGTTGAAGACCTACCTAGTAAAGGATTAGTTTGCTCTCCAACATCATCTCTAGGTGGGGTGGACTCAAGGTTGCAAACAGAGGTTTCTTCCTCCTCAATCTTAACTTTTACTGCCATAATATCTCCTTGATCCATCTGTAGGCAAGATTCACTTCTTGGTGAAAGTGCAAAACAATGAGACGTTGAGTTCTTGCTATTAGAGCATTCCCCATTCTCATTGGGGACTCTACTTTTCTCCAACACAGAATTTGGTGCCGAGGAACCCACGTCTTCAATCAAGGAATGGTTTTGAGGGGATGAATCTTGCTTTGTTGTTGGTATTACTTTGAGAACTAAATGCTTTTTGCCGTCAACCATCTTGAATCCCATCACTTTCGTTGTACAGTTGGGGGGAAGAGAGATTTTGTTCTTTACCATCAGAACAGTTAAACTATTAGGATTGGTGTGAGCATCCGAACTTGCAGAGTTGTCACATTCCTGTAACATTACCGGCATTGTCAGCTCGGTGTTATGAGAGCCTTTTCCTGAATTTTTGTTTTCCTTTCTTGAATCCACAAAGTGGTGGGTCTCCTCCACGGATATCTCTGGTTTGATTTGCCTGCCATTTTGGTTGGGTAAACTCCCGGACAGACAGTTCAGTTTTGATATCCTCTGAGCCTCCTGTGATTCAACACTCTTTTTTAGCAAAAGTTTTAAGGATGCAGATGCAGATGCATTCGCTGGGCTGCCGCTGTCGTCTATAGCCTTCAATACATTCCTTCTCTCGGCCTCCTCTTTGTGAACAGCTGCGGTGTGTTTCTTAAGGTACTCGCTTCTTAGTGCACCATATCCACAGATCTGACAAGTGTGGGGGAATGTACCCGAGTGAGCTTTCATGTGCTTCTGGTGATCCTCTTCGTTCAAGCCGATATGTCTGCATTTCGAACACTTCCAAGGACTTTCATTATGATGATGGATGTGCTGGACGAATGTACCTGCGTCCACAGTTGTAAAGTCGCACCACTCACAGGTAAACTGTCCATTTAGACTGTGACACATGATGTAGTGTCTGGTAAGCAAAAGCAGAGAGTACTGAACATCATTGTTGCAGAGCTCGCATGTAACCAGAGTATTCCTGTGCTCAATCCGATGGCGTTGAAGAGCAGGGAACTCGTTTGTGACAAAACCACACAGTTCACAAGGGTATGTAGGCAGGGTTCCTTTATGGGTCGCCCGAAAATGTTTGAGGAGGTCATTGGGGCTGAATCTACGATCATCTTTACAAAAGGAGCATCCAAAACTCAGAATCTTTCCAGAGAAAACAGCCCCCTGCTGATTTTTACAATGGGCTTTATTCAGAGTTGGTTTATCCTTTTTGGTAGAGCTCCCATGCTCCTTAATTGAAGATTCTTCAGCATTATTGATGAGTGACCCATCTGTGACTTCTCTGAAATGCTTAAACACAAAGTCTTTTACCTTTTCTTTTTCATCCCCCAATACTGATATGCTGCAGTTTTTGGCAGAATCATTAAGTATTGTGAGGTCTTCTTCCATAGTTGTAAATCTACAGATATCTGAAAGAGAAGTAAACAAGTGTCATTAATACAATAAATAGGTTCCAATTGACATTAAATACATTTAACATTGCTATAGAGCAGAAAAACAACACTAAGTAGGCATGTACTAAAGTTCACATATCCAGTGGGGCTTGATAGTCCCTGTTCCAAAGAGATAGAGGGCCATTGGTGATCAGGGTCATCATGTTTTCATGCCCTCTAGGCCTGCATGATAAGAGGAGAAAAGTCAATGTGCGATAACATTGTTCAATATTGGATGACAATATGACTCTCGCTGAATAACGAAATATTGGAATGTGTATATTAGCTATACGTTTCCTATGTCAGTCACTCCTCTGAATCACTGCCTGTGCTGGTAGAGGGAGGAGGGGCTGAGCAGCTGATTGTACGAGAATTTGAACAAGAAATGTTAAGATACGAGGCAAACAAAGCTAAACAGACAAGGCGGCTTCTGTTTTGGCATGTGCAGCTGAGGGTTACATTTCCCTTATACTTCGTGAACATATTATAATAATGAGGTGGCTCCAAATAGTCAACAAGACCGTAACAACTATATTATTCACAGCAGTGACTGTTAAGGGACTGCCTATTTGTTGACATACAAGAATAAAGCAATGTCAATTTGTTTCTTAATTAATTGTAAATTTTTCTCCCCATATAAGTATCGATAAGAATACAGGTAATGATAAAGTCCTAAAGATAACCATTCCCATTACTGGCAGGTTGAGTCTGCCAAAGGTTGTAAAGTGAAAATGGACCGTTGCCATTCCGTAAGAGTTGTTTTTAGTTCCTCCTTCAAGTCAAGTTTAATGTTTTTATTTCGAAAGCCAATGTGCGCTCCGTGCAGAGAATTACTACGGTGATGCGCTTTGACCAACAACACAATAATAACCAGAGGCACAGTTTACTGACGGGTCAACGGCACGCCCTGTTTTCAAAAGACAGCGAGCAGAGCAAAACTCAGCTCATCCTCCATCCTGGTACACCGACAAACATCTGACCAGATGTGTGAACCAGCGGTGGCAGTGGAGACGCACTGATCTAAACGTACATGTGCACTGGTGAAACTGGGATTTGAGCCCACTGTGTTTAACCTGTGTAGCAGACCTGGGAGTCATCATCGCTGCAAGGAGGATACAGATCGGCCAAAAACAGCACAGCTGTTGCGTTCACCGCGACCCTCTGAGGCAAATTTGGAATTTGTGATATCGGGCTATACAAAATAAACTGAATTGAATTGACCTGAAGCAGGAGGCGTTTGATGACACCCAGTGTGTTTTGCAGTCGCCACCAAATATTAAGGGGCGAAATCAGTTGGCTTTTTAGAATTGAAGTCACATGCAACGTTAAAATAACTGTTGAGAATTAAATCTCATTCACACCATTGCCTTTATTCACGACGCCGGGCGGAAATTCGCTTTAGTCGCATCTGTGCATTCACTTTGTATGGAATCTATTCGCGCGATACATTTGCAATGCTTTTGGTGTGACCGCAGCATTACAGATTTGTTCCTTTGCTCTCATGCAAGGCAGAGTAAAAATCTCTCCAAAGCCTTAAACTTCCCACACGTTTACTTATTGCAATCTCTCTGACATTCACCCCTGACCTCTTTTGAGCCGGAAGAGTGATAAAACCATTATAGTTTGCATCTGTGATAAAAAAAAAATGGTATGGTTCATTTAATAAAGTAGAAATAAAGAAAATCCTGACTGAACAACTACCAGGTAAAAAGAACAAACGGAACGGTTTAGACCAAAAGAAACACCAAAACGAGGCATGCGGCTCATTTTGGTCCACGACCTGGCAACCGTTAAACTTAAAGTTCATACTTGCTGTGGTGAATCACGGCCGGCTCGTGGGTCGTGCACCTCTCAATGTTTGTAACTTGTCGCGACTTCACGTGACTGTCACAAATAGTTCACTGATAACTATAAACATGTCTAGGGATTTTACAAAGAAGGCCAATTCGCTTTTAAAAGCTTTAGAAACAAAGTCATACAAATACATTTGAGTAAATATGTTGTAGCCAAATCAAATCATTTACAGGATGTTTCTAATGCATGCAATACTTGACTGGTTTCTGTACAGGGCCCCGACCTGCAGCCCCTTATTTCACCTGGTTGGATGGGACCTCAGACCGGCCACTTTATTAGCTACTGTTCTCTGCTACTCAGCTCTCAGCTCCACCTGTACATCATAATGCAAACCAGCTCTGCCCCATATTCAACTGTTAAAAGAGGCATATGACGGACAGCGTCTAAGTTTACTGAAACATTACAGCAGACAGCAATGAGCTCCTCGATACCGTGCAGACACACTAGGCCTCCTAATGAACAGGTGTGGATGACATGACCATTACATGATGATGGCTCACATTGATAGTTGATAGCTCTCGAATGGGTTTTAAAAATTGCTTTTCAGCACCAATCGATCGGACAGCAACCATTACAGCCCAACTGTCCATAGTGAGGTCTGGGCAGCACTTTAAAAAGTGCTCCGCGGAAATAAAAAATAAATAGACAAGGCTCTTTTTCTCTCTCTCAGCAGCTGATTACGCTCTCTGCTCATTGAGGACCACTGGGGGGAAAAAAGAATATAAAGACACTGGCGCACAAATGTCCCAGTTTTACATATTTATGAGGCTGACTATAAAATTAGCTGAACAAAATGACAAACATTGCCTCCCAAAAAACAACTGCTGACTCAGACAATCGCCACGCCAATATATTTTTCCAATTGTCCAACCCTGCAGGTAACAGGCCCAATTTAAACTGGTCTGCTAGTTAAGGGGCTCACTAGCCTGTGTCTGGAAGCTCTACAATGTTTCATATTCTAAGGCCAACACTAAAGTTATAGCTCCACTGCCGAGTAGTGCTGGAAGATGTATAAAGATTTTATCGAATATGGCCTACTGCAATTTTTAAAATGGCAAGAGGCGCAGTACTTCTTAAATGCCTATCAAAATATAATTTGAAATTAAACACTGGTGCTGTGTTCTGGCTTCAATACCATGTTCTACAGACTTTAGCAAAACAATTAATGGTAGAGATCTTTTTTTTTTTTTTTTATGTTTTTCAACAAAAATGAAAAACATATGACGCAACAATTGGCATTTTCAACAGCACAAATCCTATTGTGATTGCAATATCAGTCAAGAACAATCGCAAATGAGATATTTTCTTCAAAATATGTCGGCCCAATTGCTGTGTTGAGAATAGAACAGTTAAGAACACATTTAATAAGCAGTTATTACCTGTACTCCTTTAGGACAAACGCAGACATTAATGCATGTCGGGTTCTGAAGAAGGGGAGCTTGCAGCGTGGCCTCTGTGCCTGTAAGACAGAGTTGACAAAACAATAAATTCTCAATACGGACACATTATCATCACTCATTATTGGTTTCATATTACTGAAAATATCTGCCATCAAAAGAAACCTGTGAGCGCTGCTCAGTGACAAGTCTACATACCGGACATAAACAAATTAATGTTTTAACAAAACTTTTGGTGGGATATATAAGCTAATAAAACAGCTTATGCAATCAGGACCTAAAGGAACCATGTGTGTTAACCTCTGGCATTATGAAGCAGGCTTTTATGAGAGGCACCTTTTCATAAGTTCTTCTTCACACACGTGCACGTTCCGGTTAATAGTTTTGCACTTTATTCCACTGATCTAAAAGGTTGGCAGAGCAAACGTAAACATGGACGTAAACGAGGCAGGATTCAAAGATACGTTTGTTAAAGTTTATAATTTGGGTTTTGCATATGGTTAGTGGGGGGAAGGAAATGCATCCGACACATTTGATGCAGCAAAACAACTCGTCCATTTCACTTCCACTAAGAAATAACACCGCCGTTGAATTCAGTGTCTCCAATGTGAGGATCAACCGTTCCCCTCTCCTTTGTCTCACAGCTTTTTTATGGACTGTACAGACGAACCGATTTGGTTTTGATGGTTTTTCTTATACTTTACAGGCTACAAGGATTCTTTCAATAAAAGAAATTCTGCAACAGTGAGCCGTCCATATTTCTGCCCCTCGTCAATTTAAGACCACGTGTTTTTCTATTAGCATTGTCTTGTGTACATGGAGATACATGCAGGTTCATTCTGAAATGTAGTGACTGCCTTTAACCGGAAGCAGCAAGTCCAAAAGTCAAGTCATTTTAACGAATGACATCTCCAATGTCATCTCCAAAATGTAGACACTTTTATTTATTTTTTCAATTTGTTGAAATATTCTGCTTCAATCCATAATTGTTAGAATTGAGCCTTTCAAAAAAAGGTTTTTACTGCTATGTTCACACAGGTGTATTAACGGGTCGGTTTAGCAGCAAATAACACCATAAATTACATGAAACCACAATAATAATAAAATCATAATTCTTTCCCATTGTTTTTAGGGTGATGACATGAAATATGATCAAAAATAAGCTTCATTTGAAGACGTAAAAAAAATAAAGACATTCGGTACAGCTCTAAAAAGTGCAATTAAAAGTGACACTACACCACACTGTTTTTTTATTCCATACTCTGTTTTTGCCCCCACTTGTCAAAGTCTTGCACCTTCACTGTCCACAATATATATATTGTGATATGAGGAGCTGCAGTCCACAATATGAGGAGCTACACTGTCCACAATATGAGGAGCTACAATGTCCACAATATGAGGAGCTACACTGTCCACAATATGAGGAGCTACAATGTCCACAATATGAGGAGCTACACTGTCCACAATATGAGGAGCTACAATGTCCACAATATGAGGAGCTACACTGTCCACAATATGAGGAGCTACAATGTCCACAATATGAGGAGATGCAATGTCCACAATATGAGTAGCTACAATGTCCACAATATGAGGAGCTACAATGTCCACAATATGAGGAGCTATACAATGTCCACAATATGAGTAGCTATACAATGTCCACAATATGAGGAGCTGCAATGTCCACAATATGAGGAGATGCAATGTCCACAATATGAGTAGCTATACAATGTCCACAATATGAGGAGCTGCAATGTCCACAATATGAGGAGATGCAATGTCCACAATATGAGGAGATGCAATGTCCACAATATGAGGAGCTACACTGTCCACAATATGAGGAGCTACAATGTCCACAATATGAGGAGCTACAATGTCCACAATATGAGGAGCTACAATGTCCACAATATGAGGAGCTACAATGTCCACAATATAAGGAGATGCAATGTCCACAATATGAGGAGCTATACAATGTCCACAATATGAGGAGCTACAATGTCCACAATATGAGGAGCTATACAATGTCCACAATATGAGGAGCTATACAATGTCCACAATATGAGGAGCTATACAATGTCCACAATATGAGGAGCTATACAATGTCCACAATATGAGGAGCTACAATGTCCACAATATAAGGAGATGCAATGTCCACAATATGAGGAGCTATACAATGTCCACAATATGAGGAGCTATACAATGTCCACAATATGAGGAGCTACAATGTCCACAATATGAGGAGATGCAATGTCCACAATATGAGGAGCTACAATGTCCACAATATGAGGAGCTACAGTCCACAATATGAGGAGCTACAGTCCACAATATGAGGAGCTACAGTCCACAATATGAGGAGCTACACTGTACACAATATGTCACTTCTTTCCAACACCAAACCCACGTTTTTGTTTTTCCCCCATTTTCAAACTTAAGAATCTCTCAGACAAGCGATGCTGATTTAAAAAAGAGACCACTTGGTCACCAAGCTCCCTCTGGAGAAACTAAAAGCTTTATACTACTTATTTCCCACAACACACACTAGTATTCCCAACACCTGGAAATAGACTTTGATGTGGAAAACTAGTGGCATTCCCCTTTAATATTTCGGCCTTTTACTCAAACAAAATGAGCAGTGAGAAGACCTCACTCTTTTTTTGTTTGACTATTTTCTGACATTTTATTGACAACACTTGTAATCAATTGTTCAGCAGATTAGTTAAACACACATTTCAGAAAATAGACTTTTTGTGGAGCAGTCGTCAAAGTATGCAGTATTGTTTTCCAAGTTTTTGTGATCCCCGAGACCAACTTTTACACCTGAACAATAATTCCATTGAAAGGAAAAACGCCAACGTGATCGAAATTATCGACACCAGAGGAGATGTTTTGGGACATTTACTGGATTCAGAGGCAATCGGTCCTAAAAATCCCATAACCCACAATGCAACAGGGGAGTGGTCTTATTTTTTTAACATGTTGATTGCAGGCATTGCAGAACTGAATTCATCATTACATGTATAAAGTAGCCATGCAAGGTCAGCATGGGGGGTGGGGAGACCTACATTAGGGGTGAGACCTACATTAGCCTTCAACTCCATATGTCTCAGTCAGCTGTCAACCCTGTGTATCCGAGGCAGCCATGTTGGGGGGAAAAATGGCTGCTGTGATTATATGACTTATCTGCACAGGTTACTTCAGTCGGCCTGAGAGCATGGACTATATGCTAACATAGTCTTCAACAAACACTTGGGCTGAAGTAAATCATTTAAATACCAATAACTTATACTCCAAGTCAAATTAAACCACACAGGAGATGAGCCTACACATCTTTTTAAATATATGTATTCTAATTAAAACTGGATGAAACTAATGGTGTAATTAAAGTGACCAGGACGCCAGTGAACACCTGGACCGCAGACAGGTCGGGCTCCTCTCGGGCCGCGCTATCCAACGTTAGATGGGATGGATATAAAAGGAAGCTTGGAGATGAAGAGGAAAAGTTGCATCGCCTCATAACTGCAATTACGCTCCAGCAGCCCCTCGTTACGCCACGCAGGGGGACAACGACAACATGTTGCAAATATGTCAAGGTCTTAAGCAGGAAGATTAAAAAAAATAAAAAAATTAATGTATGTTTACTTCTTCCGAGGGACTTGCTCCACAGTCGCGTAAGTTTAGGAAACGCGAGGGAACGCTGCATCAGTGGGAGAAATGAATATTACAAAAAGAAAGGCTGTACACAGACAGCAACAAAAGGACTCCGCGATGAACGCGGTGATGTGTTGCTGCAACTGTGGCAATTATGATATCGACACACGGGGGAAACAGACGAGCCACTTCGCGATCATGTTAAGTGTCTGTGGAGTTGAATAACCAGTTATTTTACACCCAAATAAAGCCCCCTCCCACGCGAAGACATTTAAAGTTGCAGGAAATCAGTTGTTTCTTACTATGAACTCGATGGAAGTTCAGGTGGCGTCCCCGTCAACGTCCGGCATTGTGGAAAAGGAGGCTACGGCACAAAAAGCACACAGTAGAAACATTTGCCTTCCTTCTCTCCTCTCTATAGATCCACAGCGACGGCGGCCATGACAGTCCATCCGGGTACTGACGTGCTCTTGACACTCATGTAGAAGCGGATGAATATGTATTGCCTTGTCAAATACCAAACTAGTGCCTCGAAGGGCATCTTCTCACAGGAAGTACAGTTAAAACAACTTTCACTCAAGTGGAAATGTGTTCACGAAACGCCCATAGGAACCTTGCTGCTGTTTTCGCAGCAGGAGCCCTACGTCATTCGCTGCCTGTGTGAGAGTGTGTGTGTGTGTGTGTGTGTGTGTGTGTCCTAGGTGGAAGAAGAAGCAATGAGCAGCAATGGCGGATATACGCCATTTCCTACTGAATACGTTTCATGTAGGCTGACAAGCCTTTGTTGATTCCCGATAGGGCGTTATTTAGTTTAAACTCGGAGTACTTCTAATTAATCACCTCTCTCTCTTCCTCTCGCTCTCCCCTCGGTGCCTGTCTCATACACACACGCGCACACAAACTTCTCATAATGGAGGACGTGCAGCTCAGCCCATGTTACCTCATCGCCCTACATTGTAACATTATAGCAGTAGCACTGACACTGTTCTACAGCAGCTACATTAGGACATTAAAAAACCTATAAATATACAGTATGTGTCTCTGCTTGCCTCCTTCTTTCTCTCTGAGCCCATTTTGAGTATTAAGAGTTGTCAATTGACTTTAACCCCATATAGAATGCTGTAAATTAAATATATACGATAAACTAGACAATATATAGGTCAGTGAACGTTTTCAATCATGCCACATGATCGTCCTCAGCATCAGCTTTGTTCAGGTGTTCTGGAATTACAGATGCTTATATATTTCCTATTTTATTCAAAATCCAAATTTAATATACATTTAAATATTTCCTCACAATATGCTTTGAGGCTTTTACTGGCCTGGGGTCTGTCCCCTGCATCAGTTTTACGTACCTTTAAAAAAAGATCAATTTTGTGTCACTGCAGCTGAAGGAACAGCTAACAGTGAAAAACAAAATAGAAAAAGTAATTGAAATTATGCTTTATTTTAATTGCTGTTTTTTGTTGAAGTGAAGGAATATGTAATATTATGGGTCATTTGCAGTCTAGCCTCTCATTGTTCCTCTACCTCTTCATCTCCACTTCCTTCAGAGCTCTCTTCCCCTCCATCCTGCACTGGGGCATTGCACCTTACTAACTCTATTTCCTCCCTGGAGTCTTTGCGACTTCACGTCTCATCGGACCTGGATGTGTATGAAGCTGGTCCTGGGCCAGACCTCCCCCCTCCCCTTCTCTAGGAGGTATATGAGAGGTATACATCCTTCTGTTTCATGGATTGTGGAGGTCTGGATCGTGGTCCATGCCTACTACTCATTATTCATAATTTCTGTCAAATTCATTAAATATGTTGTAACTCTAACTCTGTTCATCTGGTCACATGACATCTATTGCTTCTGTCCATCCAGGAAGAGGAATCCTCCTCTGTTGCTCTCCTGAAGGTTTCTTCACTTTTTCCCTGTGAAAGGTTTTTTCTATTATTTGGGAGTTTTTCCTGATCCAATGTCGTATGTGTACAGATTGTAAAGCCCTCTGAGGCAAATTTGTTATTTGTGATATTAGGATATACAAAATAAACTGAATTGAATTGAATCATTCTCTGCAAGAACAGACTCATCTAAGGAATCATGTGTAGCCACATTTGGCATATTACACAGGTCAAGTCTATATGCTAAGTAGCAAGGGTGTGAATATAAACATTGCAGGCAATGCGGCCTTCCAACAAAAGTTGGGCAAAGAACATCTCTTGCAAAAGATACTAGATGAAAAAACATGTATTTAATACATCTGCTGTTTGATAAATATGCACTAGAAAAAGCAAACACTTCTCTGTCATGTTTTCATTTTTGGGGGGTAATATAGTTGTTATGCACGGGCCCGTCATTATAGCTAGACTGGGGCCCATCATCATAGCCTGCACTGGGGCCCGTCATCATAGCCTGCACTGGGGCCCGTCATTATAGCTAGACTGGGGCCCATCATTATAGCCTGCACTGGGGCCCGTCATCATAGCCTGTCATAATAGGGTGCAAGAGGACCCGTCATCATAGCCTGCACTGGGGCCCGTCATTATAGCGTACACTGGGGCCCATCATCATATCCTGCACTGGGGCCCGTCATCATAGCCTGCACTGGGGCCCGTCATCATAGCCTGCACTGGGGCCCGTCATCATAGCGTACACTGGGGCCCATCATCATATCCTGCACTGGGGCCCGTCATCATAGCCTACACTGGGGCCCGTCATCATAGCCTGCACTGGGGCCTGTCATCATAGCCTGCACTGGGGCCCGTCATCATAGCCTGCACTGGGGCCCGTCATCATAGCGTACACTGGGGCCCGTCATCATAGCCTGCACTGGGGCCCGTCATCATAGCGTACACTGGGGCCCATCATTATAGCCTGCACTAGGGCCCGTCATCATAGCGTACACTGGGGCCCGTCATCATAGCCTGCACTGGGGCCCATCATCATAGCCTGCACTGGGGCCCATCATTATAGCCTGCACTGGGGCCCGTCATTATAGCTAGACTGGGGCCCATCATTATAGCCTGCACTGGGGCCCGTCATCATAGCTAGACTGGGGACCGTCATCATAGCTAGACTGGGTCCCGTCATTATAGCCTGCATTGGGGACCGTCATTATATCCTGCACTGGGGCCCATCAATATAGTCTGCACTGGGGCCCGTCATCATAGCCTGCACTGGGGCCCGTCATCATAGCCTACACTGGGGCCTGTCATCATAGCCTGCACTGGGGCCCGTCATCATAGCGTACACTGGGGCCCGTCATCATAGCGTACACTGGGGCCCGTCATCATAGCCTGCACTGGGGCCCATCATCATAGCCTGCACTGGGGCCCATCATCATAGCCTGCACTGGGGCCCGTCATTATAGCTAGACTGGGGCCCATCATTATAGCCTGCACTGGGGCCCGTCATCATAGCTAGACTGGGGACCGTCATTATAGCTAGACTGGGGCCCATCATTATAGCCTGCATTGGGGACCGTCATTATATCCTGCACTGGGGCCCATCATCATAGCCTGCACTGGGGCCCATCAATATAGCCTGCACTGGGGCCCGTCATCATAGCCTGCACTGGGGCCCGTCATCATAGCCTACACTGGGGCCTGTCATCATAGCCTGCACTGGGGCCCGTCATCATAGCGTACACTGGGGCCCGTCATCATAGCGTACACTGGGGCCCGTCATCATAGCCTGCACTGGGGCCCATCATCATAGCCTGCACTGGGGCCCATCATCATAGCCTGCACTGGGGCCCGTCATTATAGCTAGACTGGGGCCCATCATTATAGCCTGCACTGGGGACCGTCATTATATCCTGCACTGGGGCCCATCATCATAGCCTGCACTGGGGCCCATCAATATAGCCTGCACTGGGGCCCGTCATCATAGCCTGCACTGGGGCCCGTCATCATAGCGTACACTGGGGCCCGTCATCATAGCCTACACTGGGGCCTGTCATCATAGCCTGCACTGGGGCCCGTCATCATAGCGTACACTGGGGCCCGTCATCATAGCGTACACTGGGGCCCATCATCATAGCCTGCACTGGGGCCCATCATCATAGCCTGCACTGGGGCCCGTCATTATAGCTAGACTGGGGCCCATCATTATAGCCTGCACTGGGGCCCGTCATCATAGCTAGACTGGGGACCGTCATTATAGCTAGACTGGGGCCCATCATTATAGCCTGCATTGGGGACCGTCATTATATCCTGCACTGGGGCCCATCATCATAGCCTGCACTGGGGCCCATCATCATAGCCTGCACTGGGGCCCATCATTATAGCCTGCACTGGGGCCCGTCATTATAGCTAGACTGGGGCCCATCATCATAGCCTGCACTGGGGCCCGTCATCATAGCTAGACTGGGGCCCATCATTATAGCCTGCACTGGGGCCCGTCATTATAGCTAGACTGGGGCCCATCATTATAGCCTGCACTGGGGACCGTCATCATAGCTAGACTGGGTCCCGTCATTATAGCCTGCATTGGAGACCGTCATCATAGCCTGCACTGGGGCCCATCAATATAGTCTGCACTGGGGCCCATCAATATAGCCTGCACTGGGGCCCGTCAATATAGCCTGCACTGGGGCCCATCAATATATCCTGCACTGGGGCCCATCAATATATCCTGCACTGGGGCCCATCAATATATCCTGCACTGGGGCCCATCAATATATCCTGCACTGGGGCCCATCAATATAGCCTGCACTGGGGCCCGTCAATATATCCTGCATTGGGGCCCGTCAATATATCCTACACTGGGGCCCGTCAATATAGCCTGCACTGGGGCCCATCAATATATCCTGCACTGGGGCCCGTCAATATAGCCTACACTGGGGCCCATCAATATAGCCTGCACTGGGGCCCATCAATATAGCCTGCACTGGGGCCCATCAATATATCCTGCACTGGGGCCCGTCAATATATCCTGCACTGGGGCCTGTCATCATAGCCTGCACTGGGGCCCGTCATTATAGCCTGCACTGGGGCCTGTCATCATATCCTGCACTGGGGCCCATCAATATATCCTGCACTGGGGCCTGTCATCATAGCCTGCACTGGGGCCCATCAATATATCCTGCACTGGGGCCCGTCATTATAGCCTGCACTGGGGCCTGTCATCATAGCCTGCACTGGGGCCCATCAATATATCCTGCACTGGGGCCCGTCATTATAGCCTGCACTGGGGCCTGTCATCATAGCCTGCACTGGGGCCCATCATTATATCCTGCACTGGGGCCCGTCATTATAGCCTGCACTGGGGCCTGTCATCATAGCCTGCACTGGGGCCCATCATTATATCCTGCACTGGGGCCCGTCATCATAGCCTGCACTGGGGCCCGTCATCATAGCCTACACTGGGGCCCGTCATCATAGCCTACACTGGGGCCCGTCATCATAGCGTACACTGGGGCCCGTCATCATAGCCTACACTGGGGCCCGTCATCATAGCCTACACTGGGGCCCGTCATCATCATTGCTCTGGGGCTGGTCGCCTCTCAGCGGTCCTGGTGCTCCGGTGGTCCGGTCCGTGGTTGGCGATTGCGTCCTCCCCGGCTGGCGTGGTTCTGCAGTGTTCCACCTCGCAGCTCCTCGGGCTCAACGGCTTCTCTGCTCCTCCGTTCGTCTCGGCCATCAAGGCGCTCTGACTCCTTCGTCGGCCCCGTTGCATCCACAGAGCCTCCCGCAGAGGGTTTGTTTGCTCCTGGCCTGATCGCTCCACGCTTCCCATCCCCTCCCTCTGGTCGGCCGAGCGCATCGCTGCAGCTCGTCATCACAACAACAGTCCCCAAGAGCGAGATGGTGGCAACGAAATAAGAACTGTTACAGCTCCCCCAGCACCCTCTACTCTTCCTGCTGACTCTAAAGGGGCGCTGAGAGGCGACCAGCCCCATTAAAGGGGGATGAATTTAGTGAACGTTATTACAATTGTCAAAGTCTGGCCTAATGCACCAACTCGTGGCCACAAGTGCGCCTCGGAGCTAATGCCAATCAGCCCGTACTTTTCTGTATGTTAAAGATTCTTTTTCTTTTCAGTTTTGCCCCTGAGTCTGCAGCGGCCGAGCTCATTGCAGGTGCACGGTGATGCAACCAAGCCCCACTCCTTCAGCATCCAGAGACAATGAGTGACAAGCAGAAACACTGTGACAATTAGCACTCACATACAGCAGAGATGAGACATCTCTCCCTGTTCATGTGACAGTGAAGCTAAACAACAATGTTCCCTGCTTTTTCTAAAACTAACACTACATGTTCAACACTAGCTGTTCATAGCTAAACAGTTGGGACATTATCTCAGTGAGCTTGTTCTCACATCTGACAACGCAGTAAGAGGCTTTCATTCTTGAGGATGTGTGCTATAGTTAAAAAACTGCACTAAACTATAATTAAAGGTTAAGCAAAGAAGATCCTTAACTCATCAATCTATTTATAACAGCTGGTTCATTTTGTAGCTAGCCCACTTGAACCGGCCAACCTGAACACGGTATTCTAGAGCAACACAGTAAACCTCATGCCAAAGTGTAGGTCACGGATTCTTACGGCACTATTTGGCACTATTTCCAATGACATCACTGAGGAGCAGCAAAGTCTGGAGTTTACAAATTGTAAATGAGTGCGTGTATGTTTGGTCTGTGGCATCAGTTACCACCACAGTGGGGCTTGTTTTTTACAGGTTAAGTCTGGTGTCCTTGAAGACTGAAGGCACATTACAACGGCCATGAGAGCCCAAGCACTGCGAATGAGGAACATATCATCATCACTTTGACAAAAAGAAAGAAAGACCCACAGCAAAGAAAAAAAAAACAGCCCTCCGCTCACCCTCCTTTTCCAAATGTGTCGGAAAAGTACTGTGGCTGTAAAAACCTAAAAATGTGAGAGCTAGTGTTTGTTTTGGCCGGGCTGGGCTACTGTAGCTGTTTGTACGGTGGTACAACATGATGGCCTCTGTGAAGAGGACCCGCTCCGTACGTAGATATGAAGGGCTGATGATGGCTAAGCTGATGAAAACAAAAACAAATGTTAATATCAGGTGATTTTACACAAATAAAAACACAGTTCCGAATATTTTATTCCATTTCTGCACATAAAAATCATTAATCGTTTAATGCATAGCATTTTAAAATAACATTATCTTACTGTATTAAATTCAATGCAAACCTTTGGGGCTATGGCGTATTGCATCTCTGAAGATATTACTTGTTATGAAACAGGTAGCTGTAATCGAGCAATCTGCTTAACAATATGCAGCACTAAATTGAGAGGAGGGTCCGCAATGTTGCCGAGAATATGGAAGCAAAAAGGAACGCAGAGCTGGAGCTTATCCCAGCTGACATTGGGCAGGGTATAACCTGGACAGGTTGCCAGACTATCACTTAGAGACAGACAACACTACCTACGGCCAATTTAATGTCATCAATTTTAAGTTGCATGTCTTTGGACTGTGGGAGGAAGCTGGAGAAGCCAGGAGACGGAGCCATGCAGCCCGGGGATTGAACCCTCTTGCTTTGAGGTGGCAGTGCTAGCCACCACACCACCAGGCACGCCCTATATCAATAAATTGGAATGTGTCCATAGCATACATATTGCCATACATGGTGACCCTTCGCGTCGTCCTGAACCACATCCTTAAACCGTGATATAACCACAACATACCACACGGCCCGTCGTGAGCTGTTGCTCAAATATGTAATGTGGAAATCTAGAGTGTAAATGTGTTCAAATGACAGTGGGAAAATCCGAAAGGGGTTATTTGCCTTATTAGCACATTTCCTGCTTTGTTTCTGTCTAATTGTTCTCGTAGTTGAGAAAATGTTGTAGAGAATTCTCTTGAATTTCCACAGTGAAATATCCTTGTAACTGTTGGACATTTCCAGAAGGCAAACATTCCTTGATGGAGTGAACTGAGCTGAGCAGTTTGACGTGGTTTCTCGGGTAGCCATATAGCAGTCAAATTAATTACAGAAAAAAAGGGCTTAATTCATCCAGAATTTGTTTTGACCTAACGGGGGGTAAATATACTAAGTGTTTGAGCGTCAGGGGGTGTACATTCAAGTTTACGTATAGATAATACGGATAGCAAACCCATGCAGGAATACATTTCACTTTGTCACAAAGACCAAGAAATGAAATGCTCAATGGGAGACAACGACTGGTGGTCAGTCAATCACACAGGAAGTCTCAAGTACCAAGAACTAAGAATTAAGTATGCTGAATTAGCATTGTCTGTACAGAATGATGTACATACTATTATTACAGGATGACTTTGATACTGAAGAAAACTACAAAATGAGATGAAGCCTCTTTTTACGAAGGATTTCTATCCAGATTTCTAAGTTGGACATCGAAGATAATTATATCCTCACTAAATTATTACTCAGAGTGTGATTTTGGGCAATCTGACACCAGTTGTATTTAAGTACCTTAACAGTATTGACCCATGTCCAGTGTTTCTTAACTTTCTTTATATCCGGTCTGTTTGTTATTGAGTCATGTGACTCGTTGCCGGAAGACAACGGTGGAAGGGGCAGTGAGAGTTGGAGAGAGCTTGTTGTGTTGGAGAACAGAAAGCGTAGCTTAGTGTTTTCTGAAAGATGTTCAATGTCACGGCTGAATATCCAGCTGACTTCCACAATTCAATTCAATTTATTTAGTATAGCCCAAAATCACAAATTTGCCTCAGAGGGCTGTACACATACGACATCCTCTGTCCCATGACATCACATCGTATCAGGAAAAACCTTTAAAAAAGGCCGAAAACCTTCAGGAGAGCAACAGAGGAGGATCTCTATCAGGATGGGCAGAAGTTCAAAAATATGTCATGTGTACAGATGAACAACATAACAGAGTTACAACACATTCAATGCATATGACAGCGGCAGGACCAGGGTCCAGATATAACCACGATCTATGATCCATGAATGTGCGTCCATCATGTAATCAGGGATAGGGTACAAGTAAATGGACCTGTCAAGACTAACTAACATTCATACACCGTAGGCACAGCTACAAGAGCAATTTTGGGGTCTTGCCCAAGTGTCTTGCCCAAGGACACATTGACATGGGCTGGCGGAGCCGGGGATTGAACTGCCGATCCTCTGATTGAAGGACGACCCTGCTACCCCTGAACCACAGTCGCACAAGTCTGGGCAGCAAGTTGAAACCATCCTTGTAGTTACCACCATGTTCATCTGCGTGACCAGACTCTTTGTGAGGACCTTTCTCAGAATCAGTATGATGCAGAAACTAACAGAGATTACAATGAAAACTATCAGTGCAGTTATTCCTATTTTGCCAAACTGGCAGCTGGCCTAGCGTTTGTTGTAACCAATCCTATGATCCCGACCAGCATTGTCTTTTAGAGACTGTTTTAGCCTTCAGAGTTTAGACATGGTCATAGTGAATGTTCCTTCAGGTGCAGTGTTATAATGTGTATAAGTCTATTTTGCCATGCCATTCTACTTCCTGTAGCTGTCCGCCTAGTTCCATAAGAGCCTCACTTGTGTAATTAATGAACTGTTGCTGGTAAAAAAAATCAACAATTTTGTCTGGTGTCATCCATGGAAATGTATATATTCTTGCTTTAAACTCTTCACGGATCCCGCTGGGTTGCATTGTACCATCGAAATAAACTCTGGGCTCTTCTCTTCTAACTGTGGTTCTATTTGGGGACTTGTTTACTCTAATTTGTTTTCTACAGTTTTGTACACCACCTGCACAGGTACTTTCATCCTTACTAATGTACAGAGGCCAATCCTCCGCGATGGAAGAGTACCAGCACGTCATTGCCACAAATCCAATAACTATCTGTTACGGCTAACGTCTGTTCCATGAAGACATGAGTGGGAACTATCATGGTTACATTATGGCGTGTCTGATCTAGCACAAAGTACATCAAGAAAAAACAGAAAGCAAAAGGTAAGGAAAATGTTTTATTTCTGTTTCAGGTTCTTTCCATAAGGCAGTAGAGCTTAGCGTCTGCTTTCTGCTGCGTTCTCCCTCAACAACGGACAAATTTCCAATACCGTTGCCGCATTAGAAACTCAGTCACAAATGGAGAAAATAGATTTGAAGAATACTGAAGTTGCCCTTTAAAGGATTGTTCCTCGTTCATCTCCCAGCATGCTCAGCGACCTTTCCGTCACATCCCTGACCTTATCACAATGAAATACAGCTTGAAACCAAAACAATGCAGAAGTCTTTCTTTATTTCACATAAAATACACCGCTGTCAGACCCCCATGCATCCTCATGTAGACGTGTGAACATTTATTGCACATGAAACTGTTCAAAGTCCCTGTTGAGAGCATCATGCTGGCCAGCAGAAAATGACATCAATGAAAGAAACACAAAGCGTGTCTCACAATACTTAAACAATTTATTACCGCACATTGATAGTCATCAATTCTGCAACAAAGTTCAATAGCTGTAATTTAATGCACTATACACATCCTTCGTTAAATGGCTTCCAACTGCAACCAGCTGATGAGAACAATCACACACACACACACACACACACTCGTACACGCACACACTCCCTATGGTATATCTGGAATGATATCTTGTATCATTGAACATACAGTACGTTCAAACTACACGTGTAAGTTTACAGTGACATTCTTCTGCTCATCGACACCGCTGCACAAATGCATATTGAGTTAGATGTTTCTACTGAGAGGCTTTAGTCTGATGGGACAATTAAAAACAGCGGTGTGCAAGTCCGCATAGACAGCGCTGATATTGAGGTGAGGCGATGTGCTGCCGCATTTTAAAAGGAGGTGCCAGTGGCTGTTGCCTAGCAAGCCCCACGATCACTTTTTCCGCATAGCATTTTGAAGCTGTCGTCATTAATATATGCGCAGCATCTCCAGAAAATGTCACTGGGTGTCCACAGGGCCGGTCAGTCTCTTACTTCAGAGGCTGCTGAGATTTTAAGATTCCTATCCAGGGAAGACGACCCATACTCTCCCTACTCGTCAAATACGGACGCTCAGTCGGTGCCCCTCGCCGTCTGATACCCGGTCTGAGACGCACTGGGCTTTCAACTAACGGCAATGTAAGCCCAGCTACGTCCTTAATAGGCGGTCAGAGCAGCTGATGTAGCATAAAGAGCGAGAATGTTTCCACATAGGGCAGGTGGAAGTGAAGGTTGCATGGGTCAACGCAGGACTTTCACCCAGGAGACCGCTGTTTGTGTTCCGTGTGAGTGAAGTCAAGACAAGTTGACATATTTTACTGTAGTTTTGTTAAATAACTCCAGTTAAGCAAAGACTGACTTATAATACGTAACATACATACATGTTTTGACCCAAACAGCAACCTTTTCCAAACCTGACCGAGGAGTTTTGCCGCATAAGTAAACCTACGTTGGTTTATTTTGAAAAAAAGACTGTACGTAAGTAATGAACGGAAACTGTACGCTTCCTGCGAACACAGAAGTTTATTTTGAAAATATACTGTGTAGACGTAACTAGCGTAAGTTGTTTTTGGAAAGTAATAAATGTAAGATCGGAGACTGACACGTCGTCCCTGACTGTCGAGGGGATCCGAGAACATCGGACTGAAGTGTTGGTATTTGACCCAAAAAAAAAACTGCACAATCCTCTAAAATCGTTTTGAATCACAAAAATGTGTAGAATTGTTTAATGTTTTTAAATGTTTCAGTCAAAAAACACATTAGTAATATATCTGATGGTGGCCAAATATTTTAGAGAGTAACTACATATTTTGACTTTGGACTAAGATGTATTTGACAACCTGAGTCAGACTTGTCATGTGTCATGGCCATTTACATGCTATTGTAGGGCCACCTTCAATGTGCTGCAATTGTCCAATTCAGGGGTTAAATCCATCTATGGTGAATAATCTTTGCCAACAAGAAATAGGCCAAAAGCCAGTTTAGGAATAACATTATACTGTAGCATCAAACAGAAGACTCTATATAATGGGACTTTCGAGATCGGATTAAAATAGGAGAGGATTTGTAGGGAAAATTGAGGAAAAACAGGTTTAATCTTGAACCAACAAGTCAAGAGAAATGATTTTGCTTGGCCGCCCCGCAGTTATAGAATTATGAGTAAAACATAAAGTTGCTTTTCAACTGGCCCCACTTTTTTCTTCTTTCTACCAATTTGAGATTGTTTTGTCAACTGCTGTTTCCAAGGACAACAATGAGCAGTCAAGTCACGTCGCATGCTGACGTATATATGTATGAGAACTGTGTAGAGAACTAAATTAAACGTGTGTTTTCCCAATGAAACATGTGATAAAGTGACATACTGAGTGCATATTTGTGCTTCCATCAGTGTTAACACTGTTCCTGTACTGGCTGAGTTTTGCCGTGCAGCCTTACGTCCTCCTGATCCTTTGGCTGTTGTCCACAGAAGCTTACTGCAAACACACATCTGGTGGATCTGAATGCTTGATGGTTTTACATTATAATCCTTAAGATTTTAATCATACATGCCCTTGTTTGGATTCTATTTATGGCATGGGTTTTGTTGAACTTACTGAGACATTTGTTATTTTATAAATTTCTCTTTTACTCTGTTATTATTCCTGGTGATGTCTACTATAGGTGTCCAGACATGACTCCTGGGGCCTGCTGGCCCCGCAGGCTGCATCCATCCACGATTGTGTTGGATTCAGTTATCAGACAGCCGGAGAGCAACATGAGGGATCAAGCTGCCAGAGCACGAAATAAATCAATAAAACAAGATGTCGAGCATGTAGGCTCAGCTCCACATACATCCCTTCATTTTTCTCTTCTGTCCTCTTCATACTTTTTATATGGGTGACTCCCGGCTGGTGCCCAAAGTGAGTCAAATCTTCATGCCAAGCTTGGCTTTCTGTGGGAGGACATAGGATCATCAGGTTAAATGCCTTCCACCTGCCTATCACCTTATACAATCAACATTTTAAAGCTTCATAAACAATATGATATGATAGTGGCCAGCATTTATTACCATATTTACATGTTTACATACGTAAACATGAAGTGTTTCAGACACTTAAAGTTACCATGAGGAACTTTCATATTGTGTTGTTGTTGGCGGTCCCTGTGGACCAAAGCGGTGGTGTTCCCCTAGCTCCATGGTCTCTTTAGAAAACCTCTCACCGTACTACAGAACGATCTAACACTCAGCTCAGTCCTGGTTCTGGTTCTCCTGTGCCTCCATTCTCATGGTGCGGTTTTATATAACTTTTTCTGATACCTGTATGTTCCCCTTCTTTGTATATTTTGGCTGTTGTCAAACAAACTTCACAAATACGTTATTAACCATGTATTACTTCTTTATTTACTGCTTGTGAATTCTAAATAGGAAGACTTGATAAAATACAACTTAAAGCTTTACTGTCAGTCGTACAGTAGAAAACCTACTCTTGTGTCTTTAGATGAACAGAGGGATCACAAGAACAAGGGTGAAAGGTGAACTTACGATGCCAGAGGCGTGTTTTGGTTTGACGCTGTAGGAAGCCTTCTCCTTGGCCTGTCGGAAAGACTCTTCTGCTGCTTTTAACCTGCACAACACACAATATGAATGCAAGTAATATGAATACACCGATACTGATTGTGTGGCTTCTTAAGAATACTGGCAAAGCTCTGTGGAACATTTGTGGGTGGTAAAATAATATTCGAATGGACCTCGGTTTCAGCAGATTTCCACGTGTGGAAATATCTATTTGACCAATGAAATAATTTGTTCTAACTGTCATAAAGAATATTGCCTTCATTCTGCATTAATAATTAGCCTTGTGCCTCTCTTTGTTTCAGGGAGTGTGTATTGCAAAGGGCGTTTGTTTTGTGCGTAACGGAGTGTCAGACAAATGGGCGTTATTCAGACGACTGGTGTTTCGGAATGATGGGTGCGTATGACATCCTACATATAGTTACTCCACTTTTTTTGTGCGTATTGCTACTAGAGTCAACCTGTCAATTCAATTTCTGCTCGTTACATGCATACGGTCTTTTCAAAATAAACTCGTCTTCAAAGGACCAAATCGTGAAATAAGTTTGGGCAACACAACCTCTTAATTAGGAGTAGGATATGTAGGTTTTTAAATATCTACAGACGTGCAGTTACTGAAGTAAGAAAGTTAAATGAAAAGTAAATCAACTTTGACTTTTCGTTTCACATGCATGGGGAACGAACAATGGTCTTCCCCATGAAGGATTGCTTTGTTTGAGCCATTCATTTTACATTCAATGCATTTTAGAAAAAGAAAACTGCAGTTTTTAGAGCAGCACGTGTTACTGTACCTCTCCTTGAGAATGACTTTGTTCTCCTTCTTCCACTGGTCCTTGAAGTCCGAGGAGAACTCGTGCCATACGCAGAATAAAGTGTTGGGTGAAGGCTCCTTTTCTCCTGACTTGGCCTTCACGGAGAAGAACACTGTGAGCTCCAGGAACCTGACAGGACACCATCAGAAGTTTACTTATTGACATTCCCTTTTTACCCTGCAGTTGAGAGGAAATACGACATTGGAGCTAAAAGGCCTAACGGTGCAGACGAAGATTGAGAAAAGTCCAATAACTGAGAGCAGATTTGTGTATCAGAACCTCTGGACTGTATATAAAATAGTTCACATTGAGAAAATAGCTTACTTCTGTGTTTTTACTTAAAGCACTTAAAGCAAACTTGGGAAATTAGAATGTTGTGATGATTTTTTTGTGATGTGGACAAACGTGGTAGTGTTTTTCTGAGAACCGAAGATCCAAAAACCAACCAGAGCACCAGATTCCCTTCAGAA